>NC_137881.1:5829262-6004262 GCF_963924005.1 Protomyctophum bolini
GATGCACACACACACACACACACACACACACACACACACACACACACACACACACACACACACACACACACACACACACACACACACACACACACACACACACACACACACACACACACACACACACACACACACACACACACACACACACACACACACATTACTTTCTCATCAGTGCGTGACACAAAACTATAACCAATATATGCACCACAAACTTACATTACAGTATAGGTTACATTAGACAAGCTCCAACCAACCCTTTTTAAGCCCAAGTTAAAAACACATTTATTTAACTTTGCTTATACTCTACCCCTGTTTTCAAACCTGTTCAAGTCAAGGTCCATTTTGTATTTTCTGCATTTAACGTAAGCCACCGACCGCCATTTGATGGCATTTAGCCGCTCAGACCCAAAACGTATTCGACGACAACAATTTTGTTGTCGTCGAATAAGATGTTGTCCACAACTCCATGCTGTATTGATGATGTTGGTATAGGTATACCATTAGGAGACATAACAGGCATGTATACGTTGATCAAAAATAACAATTCTTCTACATTCTCTAATTGTGTAGACTTCTTGTAAATTAAGTAACGCAGATGTTAGACAATCATTTAACTCTCAAAAGTTAAAGATTTATAAGGGTCCATTTGGTGACCAACTCTCCATTATTTAGCTGGGGACGGACCACCTGGAACCCGGACCGCTGATGGTCCCCGGTCCGGACCACTGGTTAACCACTGTTTGGCTGTAAGTAGCTCCAGCTAGGTCTGGGCTTTAAATGAGCTGTAATGTCACTTTGTATTATGTCTTGTATCAAATGTGGGATTTGTTAATATGCTCCTTTATCTTTAGTATATTCTTTTTTATTTTAATCTATCTATTTGTATCTCTTTTTTAATCTGTTGCACTCTGATTGTATATTTGTTTTTTATTCTGTAACTGTAAAGCACTTTGAGTTGTTTTGGTGTATATGAAATATGCATGCCTGTAGCCTACTGAAGGCCTACTGTAGGGCGTAGGACTATAAATAAACAACATTTACGCATTTTACGCACCAATCACCTCTTCCCCTCCTTGCCATCGCAGGCGGCCCTGCGTGGTAAATTGGAAGCCAATTGGCAGGAAGTTGATCATTATGAATGTGTAAAATGGCTCAGCTGATTCATGACAGCGATTTAGACGCGGCTCAGTCAGGACCAGGTGATCGGATGATTCCTCCCCTAGATGAGAGATCACGCCCTCGGGAGTCGGGAATGACTACGCACTATGGCCGCCTAGCCTCTGTGGTGGAGCTCAGTGCTCGGAGGTTTTAAATATGAGGGCCCCTCAGGGCATCAAGCGTACCGCATTGATGAAGGCCACAGTCCTGTCTTGTGTCGTGTCGTTGATGTTGCTGACCCAGGTCGTGGCCGCCGCCTCGCCCTCGCCCTCGGCCTCCTCGTCCTCGCCGCAGCATCCCAAGTTGAAATACAACAACAACAACAGCAACGCCCGTCGACAAGACTTCAGGAGACACAGAGGCTCGCACCACCTGCCGCTGACGGACGAGCAGAAAGCGGACCAGAACCTGCAGTTTATGCTGAGTTTGTACCGCAGCGCCGCCGGGCCGGACGGCAGGCCCAAGCGGCACCGAATGTTCGGCTCCAACACGGTGCAGTTGCTCAGACCTCTGGCGTCCTCTGTGGACTACCTGTTGATGGCGTCAAGAGGTGAGAGTTCATGGGAGTTCAACTTGTATTATAGGCTTAGGCTAAACAATCAAATTCACATGCACATAATACATTTCAAGTGCATTATTGTGCATCATCAAAGATCGTGATAATAAAATAATGCCATGCAGCATAATCATATTGTAGAAAGAAATAAGTTGGCAGTTAAAGTTTTCTTCTAAAGAGACACTTGCATCATTTTGTGAGTGACTGCAGTCATTTGTGTATTCGTCATTAATTTCAGTAGCCTGTATGTATGCATGTTATTTTGTGTGTTCTTTCCCCATGAATGTTTATTTTAATGATTGTCCTATTTTGATCTGTGAAGCACATTGGGTTGTTGTATGAAATGTGCCATGTACGTATTACTTTATCTCAATTGTACATCCCAAAATATAATTAGTCAGAATGTGTGTCTGATCTATTTGATCTGTAAAAGATCATAAGCTGTCCTGAAAATTATCAATCATAAGAATTCCCTCCACTCCATCCATCTATCATTGGTGTGCAGTGTGCTAGTGCTACAGTACAGTGGACACTTTGCCCCAGAAGACTTAGGAATTCCAAGCAAAACTACAGCCTTCTTAAATGTTAGCATGCTGAAATGGAAGGCATTTTTCTTGCATGTTACCATTTTAGGAGCATTATGGTGGCCAAATGACATACTAGGCCTGTCACGATAATTCCACGACTCCTATTTGCAATTATTAATCGCACGTGACACGATGCAAAGTGAGCTTGTAGATTGGCTTCAGCCGAGGAGTTACTAGTCTAGAACCCTGAGGGACTCCGGTGAATCTAAGTATATTGTTTAAAGATGTCATGTCAAATCTCCTAATCCCTCTTGTGTGTGTGTGTGTGTGTGTGTGTGTCGCTCCCCTCCTCAGACCACCAGTACACCTTCACGGTGGAGTACAACCTGGACGGCGTCCCCTTGGAGCAGCTGGTCAGAGCTTCGTTCGTCCACCTCCGCTCCCCATCCAACTCCTCCTCCTCCTCCACCGCCACCACCCGGGGGGGAGAGGGCAGTGGCGGCCCGGCGCTCCGCTGCCGCGCTCAGATCACCTCGCTGGGCGAGGAGGAGGAGGACAGCCAGAGTAGGAGAACGGCCACCCTGGAGCCCCACGACCGCTGGACGGAGACGGACATCACGGCCCACGTCAGCGGCCACATCCTCCAGCAGCAGGACGACGGCGGCGGGAGCGAGCCAGGCCGCTTGACCCTCACGGCCCAGTATTGGTGCGCCGAACCCAGCTGGGCCCAACAAGACCACCACCACCCCGCCTCCTCCTCCTGGTGGCAGCCGCCCTGCGGCGGGGGAGGCAGATGTGGAGGCAGAGGCACCCGGGCGGTCCGGGGATGGTCGAGGGAGAGGAGGAGGAGGAGCGGTGGTGACCACCTGGAGGTCCCCTCGCTCCTCCTGTACCTGGAGGAGGACCAGGACGTGGACGAGTGGATGGAGGAGCTGCTGGGGATGGAGGTGGAGGTGGTGCGGGAGCCTCCGCCGCCATCGCCCCCGCTCCGGCCCTCCTCCTCCAATAACCACCAACGATACCGCCGCTCCAAAGACTCCACCAACTCCTCCTTACCGTCGTCATCATCTTCAACGACGTCGTCGTCGTCGTCCTCCTCCTCCTCGGGTCCGTCCATCCGTCCCTCACCAGACATGCTGAAAGGTGCTTCTTCTTCATCTTCGCCGCCCTCCGCCATCGACCGCACGAAAGAGCACAAGAAGACGTCGGCGGCGCTGGCGGGCCGCTGCAAGCTGCACTCGTTCCGCCTGTCCTTCAAGGAGCTGGACTGGGGCCACTACTTCATCGCGCCGCCCATCTACAACCCGCGCTTCTGCCGCGGCGACTGCCCGCGCATCCTCCACTACGGCTACCACTCGCCCAACCACGCCATCGTGCAGACGGTCATCCGCGACCTGGAGGTGGGCGACGTGCCGGCGCCCTCCTGCGTGCCGTACCAATACATGCCCATGAGCGTGCTGGTGGTGCACAAGCGCAAGGTGGAGTACCGCGAGCTGGAGGACATGGTGGCCGAGTCGTGCACGTGTAGGTAGGGAGGGAAGGGGAGGGTCTCCCTGTTTTCCCCCCTCGCCCCCCGAGTAGGGCTGGCTGTGGGTGATGTGTATAAAAATGTACAATTTATTTAATATGTATATAGAAAAATAAATAAATGGCAGCTCTAAAAGCTCGTAGATTGTAGATCGGCTGTTACTGTCTTTGTACGTCGCGACGATTATACTTGGTACAACGAAGTGTAATATAGGGTTAAATGGATGGTGTGAGTGTTGGAGTGTTTGTTGTTGAGCTGTGATTGACATTCATGCACTTGAGAACCAACACCCTTGTCTCGGCTGAGCTACAGCAGCAGTGATTGATTCTCAACTTGCACAATGCTGAATTTAATTCTACCTCGAGGCTTGCCAGCACTAAATGGGAAGGAGAAATTGATTATAACGGAAGTGGCGGGGCATTTGGTGTGTCCTCCTCATCATTCTTTTTTTTTAGCTGTGTGTGTGTGTGTGTGCGTGTGTTGGTCTCTGTACATATGATGTCTGTATATGTTGAGGTTTTTCTGTCTTAGACTTTTTTAAGGCCTTGCCTATTATTCCCTGGACAAGCAGCTAAGGTTGACTCTAAGCACAAAAAGACACAAAAAACAAAATAGTGCAATTTAGTGATCGTCTGACTCGGGACAAAGGGAATGAAAAGAGCCCCGGTCGCAGTCTGTGTCTTGATTGTGGAAAAAAAGATTAGAAAAGTAATGTATTGTATTTGAAAATTGTAAAAGAAAAGAAATGTATATTGTGTGATTTCTGTGAATTAAATTGAAAAGGCTAATGGAATAAAAAGGTATGTTTTTCTAAAAAGCTTATTTGTTTATGACGAGAACGCTAAATGAGTGTGAACCCCTTTTGGTGTTTTAAGCATCTTGTTATACTTTAGCTATTGAAAAATAGCAGATCTACAAGCTCATAGGGTGGCACAGAGTGCCTCATTACGAGCTTGTATAGGTCTGCTATTTCTTATATATATTCTTTCAGAGTGAACGTTTTTAAATCAACTCTTTGCTTCAAGGGAGGTCCCTAGAACAACATATTTTCAGATGGGGGTCGGCGGCCAATTACATATAATCTTGGGGGTCCTTGACATGAAAATGTTTGAGAATGACTGACATAGAAACATGTTTTTTTCCCCCCAGAAAACTGTCAGGATTTAGAAGACTTTTGTAAATCGTTCCCAGGTCTAAGTGAGTGTTAAGGTTCTGAGCATTAATATTCCAGTCAGTTCTTCCCATATTCCAGATATATGGTGCTTTAATTGGAAGTAGTACTGCTTTCTGGCCAACAGATGGCACCCCTGTACTGTTGCTACAAATCTGCTAAAACGTGCCCAAAAGGTTTTTAATGTGCATTCAACTTCTTTCTCTCATAATATGCACATTGTAGCTTTAGTAGCCTGATTATTACAGTTGTTCATGTAGGTCCCTTTTTAAAGCAGGTATTGATGTGTTCTATCATCACCATGTTGGCTTGAGGTGGACATTTTGTTAACATTTAATTTTTGCCACAGACAACAAAATGAGTGAACAATAATATTACCAGAAATAGATGGCCCTGAATTACCATACCAGGTCTGCAACTATGAGTGTTAAAGTGGAACGGTAAAGGAGAATTCCATGCTAGAAGGCTTTCTTACACAACTTCCTTTTTTGTAGTTAAGTCTCCACCAAAGAGGTCCAGGTGTTATTTTGTGCAAAAGCACATTGGCCATTTCCCCTACCATAAGCCCTCAATGAATTGAATTGCATTTAATTGAATGGGGCGTTGTGCTAATTTGCTTGATTCCTTAAATAAAAGTATATATCCTCTCTTCATAATGGTAAACAGTATCCCAAGCGCTACACTTTACTACTTATTTCGATGGAAATAAGCGAATTGGCACAAAAACCCAACCCCCATTGAGGGCTTATATTAGGGGAAATAGCCAATAATGCACTTTTGCACAAAATAACACTTGGACCTCTTTGGTGGGGACGTAACAACTACAAATAAAGGGAGGAAGGTAAGAAAGCCTTCTAGCATGGAAAATT
Organism: Protomyctophum bolini; assembly: GCF_963924005.1. NCBI lineage: Eukaryota > Metazoa > Chordata > Actinopteri > Myctophiformes > Myctophidae > Protomyctophum > Protomyctophum bolini. Next base: position 5,835,075 of record NC_137881.1, read on the forward strand.
CTCTTTGCAAATAAAACATTTGAGAACCACTAGTAGTAGTTGGACTCCTAATGTGCCATTAGTGTCCTAATAAATGTCATACTTATTCTGGTGAAAACCTGGAGATTGACATTCAGTAAGTGGGTGTTGTGATCAAATTGAGAACATTATAAGGGTGTGTAAAACCATAACACTCTGCACGTCCCTGCAGCCCCTGAAAGTAACTCATCCCAGTTCTTGAGTCAAAGTATAGATTCTTCTAAAAGTTTTATAGTTAAAAGTACTGGCATACATATAAATTGTGTAGTAGCATTGCATTGCTCGATTTAAAGACAATTAGAAAAATAAATAATCCAAAAGAGTTTAATGTTCACACATGGTGGTGGGAAAAAAATCTACAAGCTCACAACATGTACCCGCATTGTGACGCATTGTGAGCTTGTAGATCAGCTATACTTTCACTTATAGGGCTTGCAGGGATATTTCACTTTCACACTAGACATTGTAATGTCTAGTGTGAAAGTGAAAGGCTTTTGGGAGAACCCCAGACACCCCAGACAGTTTTTAAGTTGCTCGATTCAGTATTTAGAAGTCATTAATTTGATCATGAATGCCCCCCCGTCCTGTACAAACCCATTTTAACTATTGATTGATTGAATATTTTATTGGCAGAAATGTAATCGGTACAGTCAAACAGAAATGTAATCAGTACAGGGTACAGTCAAACAGAAATGTAATCGGTACAGTCAAACAAATGTAATCGGTGCAGTCAAACAAATGTAATCGGTGCAGTCAAACAAATGTAATCGGTACAGTCAAACAAATGTAATCGGTGCAGTCAAACAAATGTAATCGGTGCAGTCAAACAAATGTAATCGGTACAGTCAAACAAATGTAATCAGTACAGGGTACACTGATACAGTCCAATGGGATCACCAAAAAAAGTCTTTGCCGGTCTTGTTTCCATCATGATAGTGATAGTTTCGACACCCATCCTTGGTTATGGTGACTTACTGTGGTGACATACTGCCTTCCTAATATGGGAGGGGACCATGTTTTCTTTTTTTCATGACCATTGTTCGTTCTTTCTCACAACATTATATCTCCGAGTCTCTCTCTCGTGTGACTGAACTTCTCACCCCATCTCTAAGGGAGATTAATCACACTTAAAAGATGCGCGGGTGCATACCCACAGATGCTGACCCCAAACACATGTGTGCTTGCATAGTGTGAGTTTTGGTAAGTAGAGTGAAAAGTAAAATATTTGTCCTTTGCAATGCTAGTGGAGTAAAAGTCATATTATAAGCTTAAAAGAAAACGGATGCTAGATAAGGTGGTAACTATAGTGTCGAACACTACCCCATATTGCTTGCCAAATGTTCAACTGGTAAACGTGGCTAGTGTGGGACATGTTAATCTAAATAAATCGCCCCCTATTTCCGTCTCTGTGTTTACCAGTGAACTCACCATCTTGGGGCCTGGCATACACCAGTGTTGTTTTCGTCGACTAAAACTAAGACGATTTTTTTTCGTTGACTACCTTTTTTTACTGACGAAAACTACATGGAAACTAAATGAAAACTATAAACTATATGGTGACTAAAACTAAGACTAAATATACTGACAATTTCGTAAACAAATAAAAACTAGACAAAAATGTTAGGAAGGGACTAGTGGACAAGAGATCCAGTAAAAGACATTTTACACTTGGTTGCATGGTGAAAATAGCAGATCTACAACCTCACAACGTCGCGCTGCGACGCGTTGTGAGCTTGTAGATCGACTATTTACAGCAAGTGTAAAATCAGCCATTATGACGACATCGAGGCTGCCAAACAAAACACAATTTAGTCAACTAAATGCCCTGTAGATTTAGTCGACTAAAATCTCAAGACATTTAGTCAACTAAAACTAAAACATTCCAGGTGACTAAAATGTGACTAAAACTAAGTGAAAACTATTCAAGAGGAGAGGAGTTAAAAACATGTCTCATGGAAAAAATGAGGTATAAATCTGAGGAGTAGGAGCAGTTATTTGAGAAACGCGATTAAAAAAAAAAGAGTTGTGTGTGAGTCGAATTGATATAAAAGAAGACACACACACACACACACACACACACACAGGCGTGCGCCGTGTCACCAGTCAAAGACTGCAGTGCTTCTCCGCTGTGTGTTTTCGGTTACATATTTACCAGGCCAATCTTCTGAATATTATGTATCTGCATGCACTGCAATGTCTAGACTGTTAGAGATTTACCAGGCCAATCTTCTGCATATTCTGTATCTGCATGCACTGCAATGTCCCTGTCTAGACTGTTAGAGATTTACCAGGACAATCTTCTGCATATACTGCATCTGCATGCACTGCAATGTCCCGGTCTAGGCCAATCTTCTGTATACTGTACTTTATCTGCATGTCCCAGTCTAGACTGTAAAGCACACACATGTACGTCATTTATGTTGAGTTGCATCATCATCCATAACTGAACTCATCCATAACTGAACTATGGACCAGAAGGACAGTACACAGAACTGTAGGTTTTTTCGTCTATGAATTATTATGGGAAAGAAATGCAAAATGCAGGCCTGGGCCGTGGCTCAGCGGTCCAGGCACCTTGGCCGGTATAGCCCGAGTCTGGCAGTGTGCCTTTACTGCATGTCACTCCCCCATCGACCCACATTTTAGTCGACGAAATGTCGAAATCAACACTGGTCGGGTTTCTGATTTCTATGTGATTCACTCTTAACTCATTCTGGACGGGAACCCTTTTTGGTGTTTTAAGCATTGCGTTATACTTTAGCTATTGCAAAACAGCAGATCTACAAGCTCATAGGTCTGCTATTTTTGAAAAATCTTGAAAATGTGGCTCAAATCTTTGAATGTATATTCTTTCAGAGTGAACGTTTTTTAACTCAAATCTTTGCTTCTCATGGGAGGGTTCCTAGCTGGAACAACATATTTTCAGATGGGGGTCGGTGGCCAATTACATATCATGTTTGGGGTCCTTGACGTGAAATATTGAGCACCACTGATACAGAAACATGAGGTTTTTCAGAAAACTGTCAGGATTTAGAAGACATTGCTAAGTAAATATATCTGTCCATGCGGGACACTTTGGATGTTCATTTTGCACAATGTGTGACTCAGCAAGCTTGTGAACACTGAGCCAGCAGACATGGCATGTGACGGCCGGGAGTCACTGGGCAGGATTTAAAATCAATATTATATCAACAATTATTATATCAAGTTGAAATATCAGATAAAAAAAGATAACGTGAGCTGTGAGCTTGTATTCAAACTAATTGATTTAGCCCATAATAAATATAAATATATGAATGTCTTGTACGTATCTTTGAGTATACATTAATGTACTCAAAGAGCTCCACAGACAATAAAACAGAGTTCAATAAAAGAAAAGTAAAATAAGTATTAGGAATAATGTAGGGATAAAGCTTACACATAAAAAGCTAGATACATTTGAGATATATATATATTAATATTTGTAAAAGCTATTGGATTCTTTTTTCTGTGGCTTTCGCCTTTATTTTATAGTTTTTTTTATGGAGGGACAGGCTGACAGGAAATGGGGAGAGAGATGGGGGGGAATCTAGTGCCTGGACCACTGCTACTACTGTAAAACAATAACACTGGATGTTATTGTAGCGTGTTGCATAAGGTCTTATATTATGGAACCGTGCAGAGCGCCACCAGGATGTTATTGTAATTCTATAGCGTTTACTGTTAGTTCTGAGGCTTCCACGGTGGTTCTACGGCCGATGGGCCCGTTTTACGGTAATTAAACGACTCACTGAGGACTGACTGGAAGGCCCCACATGTCACTGTCCCTGTGGGAGGTTGAATGTGTGCGACTATGCGCGCGCGTGCGTGCATGTGCGCGTGTGCGTGTGCAGCATCCAAGGGTGTGATCTGTTCCATCGGCCTATTACGACAGAGGCAGTGGAATTCCAGGATCGAGTGTGCGGTTCGACACAGCACACGCACGCACAGTCGCGCATACACGTTCAAATACAGTACGTTACAGTGAGTAATCTTCCGATAAATGCGTCACGTTGGCGGCATCATATTCTAATGGGGGTCCGACTGTCCTTGGCATATCATATTCTAATGGGGGTCCGACCGTCTCTGGTCCATGGCGTTAGAAGGAGTTCTTAAAACCCATTTTGACCAGGGGTAAAAATGTCTTCTACATCCTGATAGTTTTCTGAAAAAGTTGAAAAATGTTTCTATGTCAGTCGTTCTTCGATTTTTCAAAAATGGCAGACCTACAAGCTCGTAGCGCGCCACTCGGTAGTTTGTAGATCTGCTATTTTTCAATAGCTAAAGCATAACATAATGCTAACACCAAAAGGGGTTCCACGCCCAGAATGGGTTAACGCTATTGGCCAAATAATGCATATAGTCACATATTTCTTCCAGTACCCTTGATAAAATTCAGGACCTTTGATCAAATTTCAAAACTTATCCAGTACTGGAAAAAGTTATTTCCAATTTCCAAAGCTTTTCCAGGAATTTTAAAGACCGTGGGAACCCCGTCTATATCTGAAGCTTGAAAACGGGATAATCGAGGACAAACCTGCATGGTGCAGGGTATCGGTTGGGATTAAAAAAGGTAAAAGTTATAAACGAGCCGCGATCTTTGATCAGACATTTAATTTTAGCTTAACTTTATTTATCTTGTATGTTATCACTGCTTTGTGCTAAGCTCCTCTTTTTCGGGGAATCAATAATGTTTTATCTGAGAGTGTTATTTACTAAACTGGGTCGTGGGGTGAAAGGAATTACAGCCGCTCGAGCAGACGAGACGGTACAAACTGGTCCCTTCTGTCTGGCCGTGGCCCTTGGTCTAAATTGGACCCAGTGTGTGTGTGTGTGTGTGTGTGTGTGTCTGTGTGTGTGCGCGCATGTGCGTGTGTGTGTGTGTGTGTGTGTGTGTGCGCGCTATGAAATAACTCATGTTACAGCTGGTTGATCAACCTTTGCAAACAGCTGATGTCCTGCCAGAATACCCTCAATCACCCCATGTATCATTCAAGGTTAACCTGAGGCCAACGGATTCGTCCGTTATCACTGTATTAAATATACCAAATGAACCGTTATCAGGACATACTGTCACAATACTAGACATTGTGGAGTTTGGCTGTATTCCCCCCGGACTGCACAGGGTGGTGGTGGAGCAGACATAGACTGGTCAAGGACTCCCCCTGCTGAAGTTGAACGTGTAAAAGAAAGGAAAGGTACTATGTTTACCCAGGGTAACTGGACTAAGCTCAAGAACTTGTTTACAGCCAGGCCCTGCTCATAGAACATTTCATGGTAGAGGTTCAATGCCTTGTCCAAGGGCACTTCAGCGGTGGTCATTTTAACGTGCCGGTCCAAGGATACGAACTAGCGACCTTCCGATATCAAGACCGCTCCGCAAACCGTTCTATAGAGCGCCGAGACTCCTGACGTCACTCGCTCGTCCCCTAGCATGGTTACAACTTGGGGTTCGCGGAAGTTTTCCCCTATGGAGAATAACATGCATGGGGTCATGTTGGGGGTCAAAATCGTCTCATATAAGCATTGTGGTCCAAACATAAACAAACCGTCTCAGCGAAAAGATTATCTAATTCGGCAGCAGTAACATTGGCATTTTCTCTCAGTCAGTTGATTATTCATTGCGACTGTATGAAAACTGTATGAAAACCAGCAAAACCTGTCAGTCCGTCCGTCACGCCTCGTGACACGCTCCATATATGGCCGTTTCCATATATGTAGACCACAACACTGACCTCATCAAACCCTGGATAGCCATACATGGAGAAGACTGGATCATCACCTAGATCTGCATATTATGGAGCCGGCCAGCAACTCTACATGTTACCTCAAACCCGATCTCCATATATGGAGCTGACCTGTTCTGACATTCCATAATTATGTTTCTCCTTCGCCCCCCCGTCCTTCCTCTTCGATGTCTCCCTTTTTACTGATACCTGTACCTGTCTATTAAAACTCTAGACGGGTCTGCCCCAAAGTTATTAGTGCAGCCGCGCCCGGCAGCCGGGGAAAACTAGAGTTCTCAACAGGCGCGGTAATTAAGGCCCGGCCCTACCTGGGCCCTAACCGGGCTGGCCCGAGGCCCCGCCTGGCCTTACTGGGTGCAGGTCTTTTTTCCGACAGCATATTGATCCGAAACCTCAATCCTAACCTAACCCTAACCGCAAGCACGGGAGCAGCGCATGTCGGACCATCGCTTTTTCGCATCGCAGCGAATGTCCCCCCGCTGCGGATCGGATCGTTGCCCCGTCGGCTAGAATGCTGTCGCCTCCCGGCCTTACTAGCCTAATTAGCACACCTCGGCAGGTGACAACTCATGACAATAAACACATATTTTTGGGGCCAAGCCATAGTTTCCTTTCATGGCTGTTTACATTCGAGGGTCGCCGGTCCTCTCGAACGGAACAGTTTAACGTCATGCCCAGGACAAATAAAATAATGGGGCCAAACAAATATTTTGAAAGAAAAAGAAAAGGGGCAACACGTTTGTTTTTCTTCACACTTTGAGAACAACTGGACTATAGGGTCCCAGAGATAGAACATCGGGGGGCCCTTGGCCTCATGATGCACATCAAACTGGCCCCGGGTGTCCTTGAAAACTCAAAGAGGTTTAAGAAGCACTGCTCTATAGGTCTAGGACACCAATTGTTGACTTTGAGTCGAGGCCCAGTGCACGTTTTGACCACTCTGGAGATAAGGTGATTCTGTGAAAAGTCCCTCATGGGCATTCACACTGCCTCTCCGGCCACGCGAGGTCATGTTTGTAATGCACCTCTGGCCTTCATTTGATCAAAGGCAGAGTGTATCTTCAGGGGAGATATCGGATTAATGATCTGTAATCTGTAATGATCAATCTGTAATGATCAAGGTTTGAAGTTCACCCGTGTCAGCTCGACACAGGTGAGAAATGTCTGAAGTTCAACTTCAGACGTTGCTGCATTAGGCTGACGTAGTGCCTAGTTCTGGGTCATGGGTTAGGAGGATTATGGAATTCAGACATGGGGCTGTATTTTGCGTGTCTTAAGTACCAGGTCTTATTACCTAACTTGAGTAAACTAAAGACCTGGAGGCTTGATCAATGCCATTTGGCTATTCTGAGTGGCCAAAGAGCATTGACCACGCCTCCAGGTCTTTAGTTTACTCAAGTTAGGGAATAAGACCTGGTACTTAAGACACACAAAATACAGCCCATGGTGTACGTGTGCCATTTTCTGACTGGAACCTGAATATGAAGTCTGTGGCCCTCCAGTTAGGGTTTTTTTCTGTAAAGATTTCTGTTGTAACTTTGAGTAGTGGATATCTGAAATGAAAAGAAAAAGAAAAACAACTGTTACAAAACAAAACAGGGTATTACACTAGAGAACAGAGTACACAACAAGATGGATCATTTGTTCCGTCTAATATCATTGTCACTACTGTAGGTCAGCATTAAGATTAAGTTAATTTGGTTTTCAGCATTGGAGTACTTTGATACAAAGACATATTTAGTTAATCTCATTGCTTATATGTTCGTTGTTTACATGAGAGTATATTAAGTAATAGTGTATATGAATAAAATGGAGTGAGATGGTCATGGGCATGTACAAGAGGTCGTAATATAAGAAGACAGTGCACTTTTGAACATATAAGATTAAATGGTTCGAATAATGTGTTGGTAAATTGTTCCAATCAGAGGGGGCTTTAAATATGAATGCTTTCTTACCTAATGCATTGGAGAATGTTGAGTGGAATTATGCCTCAACTGGTAATTGGTAGTGGATGGTACTAGAAACTGTTTGAGATAGGATAGTTGAAGTGCATACATTTAAAAAATAAACTGGGTCCAATGACGCTGTCTTCTTATAGTGAGAGAGGGCAACTCAAGATTTTCATACATAGTACAATGTTGAGTTGTAAAAGGACAACCTAAGTTAAATCCGAAGTTTGTTATAAACTATATTGAGACTGTTCCGATTGGATTTAGATGCGGTTTGATACACGACATGGGCATAATCAAATATGGGTAAAATAAGCTGTAGTCTTTTCCTGACACAGAATGAGAAGCAGTTTCTAGAGCGATATTGACTGAACACAGAGATAGCCTATGTATCAATTAAAAACATTGCCTCCAGTGTTTCCAGAAACATGAGGAAAAGATTGTATCACTCTGTGTGATCCCTGTTAAGGCCATAATTAATACTAGATTAATGTGTAGACTGAAGGAATCTTTGATTGAAGGAATCTTTGATTCCTTCAGTCTACACATGAATCTATAATTCCTCAGTCTAGCATGAAAGGTGGGTACATTACTAGTCACAAACATCTCACTGGTCCATCTTGGGAGTTTCAGGAAGATTCGAAAATCATCATTATATGCAAACTGAAGTTCTCTCATTTTCGCATTGCTAGAGAGAGAGAGCCAACTCCATCGGAACTACACGTGAGCTGTGAGCTGTGTAAAGTGGAGTGCAGTGGGTTTTAAAAAGTGCTATTTTAACATTGTCTGTACACATATATGAAACTTCCGTGCCAGCATGTTGGCTTAATGCCCATATAGCTTACAGCCTGACGCTGCACACATGATTCATCATCATAATCACATAAATCTTTAAAAAAAATTAAGTGCCCCCGGGTATTTAAACTTATTTACAACCACTAGGGCTTCACCTGCCAAATAGAAAATGTGAGCTTTTGGTCGCCCTTTGATTAGTCCGACATTCATCTGCATGTGGGACTATAGCGTCTGCTCCCGTGCTTGCGGTTATGGTTAGGTTAGGAGATGAGGTGAGGTTGTAATTTGTCGGACCAATGACTACAGTACGTACTGTACCCAAAAGGAGTGTTGTTATGATAAGTAGATCAAAGGGCGTCATCTCCTAACCTAACCATAACCGCAAGCACAGGAGCAGACGCTAGTCCCACATGCGGATGAATGTCGAACTAAAGCCCTGTCTGGAAAGCGTCCACCTCCCCTCTTTTTACAACAGCAACCTTTTTCTGGTGACTGATATTGCCCTCCTAATACTTGAGGGGGCCGTATTTTTTAAAATGTTCAATTAAATTACTGTTTATTTATTTTTAATAATTGTTCTGCTGTCCCCGTTGCATGATGGAGGAGACTAAAGAATAAAAAAAATATGAAAACGAAAACAGTAATTGAAAACACCTGGGCCCCCTCACGCATTAGGACAATATCAGTCACCAGAAAAAAGACACGTGTTTTTGATTAATCTAACATGGTTAAAATGGAGTTTGAAGCTACAATGGGTTAGTAATATAGGAAGGGGCGGGGAATCTAAAATGAATATGAAATATCAGTAAATATTCAATCAAGTCTGAGTATAGACGATAAAATGACGAAAAGTTCCTTGAACTTCAGATGACTCACATTCGCAGCAGAAATATATGGAGTTTAGAGTTTGATTAGGATCCCCATTAGCTGGTGCATAGCAGCCACGACCCCAGGATATAGAAATATAGAAAGCAAACAGACATTACAAGCCTATTATTATCATCGTAACAAATATGATAGGTGACACTGACACTTGGATAAGTGTTGTGATATAACCTATACTGTGTGTGATAGCGCACGTTCATGGCTGGTATTATGATTCATGGCTGGTATTATGATTTAGACAGTGCAGACATGGTGACTCAAAAATGTCAAAAATATTTGTCTCGCAAGTCATATTTGCAGAGAAGGCCACTGTAAAACTGTATTAACCCATTCTGACCTGAGATCAGATTCATACGAGGTTTCCACTGGACACACACTGGTCTGATCAACCCATTCTGACCTGAGATCAGATTCTAAAAATGTCAGTCGTTCTTCGATTTTTCAAAAATAGCAGACCTACAAGCTCGTAGCGCGCCACTCGGTGGCGCGCTATGAGCTTGTAGATCTGCTATTTTTCAATAGCTAAAGCATTAACATGATGCTAGCACCAAAATGGGTTCCCGTTCAGAATGGGTTAACATCCTGACAGAAGTGCACATCTGCTCTGAAGGTTTTAAAAGCCATTTTTCTTTTCCCAAATCCCAACAGTATATTAACGCTAGATCTTTAACTGTAAATCCCATTCTAATTTGTCAATAAAGAAGCTCATTTTATCATTTCCCCTCACAGATCCTCTCCAGTGGGCCCAATGATGAGTAACGGAGTAACATGTCTAACGGACACGTTCTGATGACTCAGACTTGGCAGTGAGTGAGTTATGGCGCAGATGTTTTCACTTAGATATTACATTACTGTAAATTGCTGTGGAAATAAACTGGTGCACAGACAGTACGATCCTCAGTGCCGCTTTATCAATTTGTAACTAGATGTGGCACAGAAATATCACGTTTCTTTTTAACCCTTTCTCTTGGTTATGTGCATGCATGCATGCTGCACCCATGCATGATCTTTTCAATGTGCTCTGCTATAGGCATAGTGGGTCAGAAAACAGTATTTTACAGATTTATTTTGTGGGCTAGAAAATTGGTAAAACGTTTGTTCTGAAACAAACAAAAAGCCAATTCCTACCGCTGTCTAACAGATTATACTAAGATCACTGTTGAGGTGCGTTTAACAAAGAATTGTATTTGTGAAAGCCTGTATACGCACAACTGTGCATTTTTTAATTAAACGTAAATCTACGCAAACGGGAAACTTATTTTGTGCAGTGGTTAAAAAGACAATATTCCCAATACACAAATGAAATGAAACTATAAAAACCTACTTTTAAAAGAGAACTATAGTACTTAAATGCATAATATATAATCCATATGGAGCATATGAACCATATTCTATACTGTAGATGATGAATAACTAAAATGCAACCTCTGTGCTTACTGTATCAGGTGTGTGTGGGGGGGGGGTCATTCAGCCTAGGCATTGATTGATAGATTGTAATTGTTTTATTTCACAGTATGCAGAATTGGGTACATTTCAAACGGAAGCACAAGTCAATATAAGCAAAATCAAGTCAATCAAGTCAAGTCAGTCAATACAAAAACTTGTTGTCTGGACACACCATGATTATTAAGCATTACACTTGTTTACAATTACAACAGGGTCCAGCATTTTCAATTCATCAGAACATTATTTTAGAGAAGTACAAATATAAACTTCTATAAAAACAGGAAATCATATAAAGTTTTTAAAAAACACCACATGTAGGCCTACATTATGGGGAGAAAGGGGTGGTGGGGGGGGAGCAGTTTTGAATTGCAGCCGTTCGTAGTCATGTCTTAATGGCTGTTGGTAGGGCGTTCCACATTCAGTCTGAAGCAAGCTAGCTGATCCTTTTTGGTGAGTTTTGAGGCTCTGTATCGACGGCCTGAAAGCATGAGTTTGTGTGAAGCTAAAGGGTGTGTGTGTGTGTGTGTGTGTGTGTGTGTCCAGGGGGTCCCCAGCTAAATGACAGTTAGGAATCAACCAAAAGACCCTCCATTTGTACACTCTCAGAGTTAAATTAACTTTGATTTTAAAATATAAATTGGGGTCTCGGATAGAAATGCCATTAAATGGGGGTCCATAGCCTAATGCATGTCAAACTGGGGGTCCTTGAAATTAAACGGGTCGAGAAGCACTCCTAGAGCCGTAAAAGTCTTCTTATGGGCATATAATTTCAAATGGGGGTCCGTCCGCGGGGCTCATTAGTGTCAATTTGGGGGTCCTTGACATGAAAGCGTTTGGGAACCAGTGTTGTAAAGAGATGTAGCGATGGACATCAATCATCACAGTCACAGAGTCAGCGAGTCCCACTATTATTATTGATTTCTTTAAAAACCTTTCTGGAAAATATTTCAATACTGCTGTAATGCCGTGTCCTGGGACCCCAGGAAGATTAGCTGCTGCCATGCACCAGCTAATGGGGATCCTAATAAAACTATATATTTCTGCTGCGAATGTGAATCATCTGTGAAGTTCAAGGAACTTAACAATCATCAGTAGGTCTGCCATCAGACAATAATAATAACTTTATTTGTATAGCACTTTTCAAAAACAAGTTTACAAAGTGCTTCACATACAATACACAAAGGCAATTAAAATCAACAATGAAAATTAGTCAAATACACAATACAAAAAATACGAGATAAAAAGCAGAGACTGGGACTGTTCATTCAAACTCATTAAAAGCCTTTAAATAATAGTGGGTTTTTAAGAGTTTTTTAAAAGTGGACACTGAAGTGGTCTGTCTGAGTTCCAGGGGTAGTTGGTTCCACAGCAGTGGAGCCCTAGCAGCAAAGGCTCTGCCGCCTTGCGTCACCAGTTTTGTGTTGGGGGGGTTGAGTAAGACTTGGTCTGCTGATCTGAGGTTACGGGAAGGTATGTGCGGGGACAAGAGGTCGGAGATGTAAGTAGGTGCTAGTCCATTTAGTGATTTAAAAACAAACAAGTTAATTTTAAAATCAATTCTGTACATGACTGGTAGCCAATGCAGTGAGGCGAGAACAGGAGTAATATGGTCATATCTCCTGGTCTTTGTGAGAACTCTGGCTGCTGTGTTTTGAACTAGTTGAAGGCGATTGATGGATTTCTTTGGGAGTCCAGAAAAAAGAGAATTGCAGTAGTCCAGATGGTTTGTGACAAAGGCATGAATAAGGGTTTGTGCATCGCTGAATGAAAGAAATGATCTGATTTTTGCAATATTCCTGATTTGGTAGATGGCTGTTTTCGTGATGTTGGTGAAGTGCTTTGAGAAGTTTAAATCAGAATCAAATAAAACTCCCAGATTTCTAGCCTCAGGGGAGCACTGTAAGCCATGTGAATTTAAAAGCTGGATTTGATTTTCTCTGTGGGATTTTGGTCCAAATACAACTATTTCAGTTTTCTGGTTATTTAACATGAGAAAGTTATTTGACATCCAAGATTTTATGGCAGTAAGGCAGTCAATCAAAGGGGAAACTGGAGAAACTGTGGCTGGGTCCGAGGGATCTATGCAAAAATAAATTTGAGTATCGTCAGCATAAAAATGGAAAGATACATTAAAATTCCGAATAACTATGCCTAAAGGAAGTAGATAAATACAAAATAAAAGTGGACCAAGGATCGACCCTTGGGGGACCCCGCACGTGATGCCAGCGGGGCCAGATGACACATTCCCAAGTGAGACTGAGAAGGTTCTGTCACTCAGGTAGGACCTAAACCAATCGAGTGCAGTCCCAGTTACACCTACCCAGTTTTCTAACCTGTCTATTAAAATATTGTGGTCAATAGTGTCAAATGCAGCCGAAAGGTCCAGCAGCATCAATACCGTGCAACAGCCCACATCCGAGTTCATTCTAATGTCATTCAGAACTTTCAGAAGTGCAGTTTCTGTACTGTGATTAGCTTTAAAACCGGACTGAAACATTTCAAAAAGTGAGTTATTATTCATAAAGGTTAAAAGTTGTGAGTAAACCACTTTCTCTAGTGCTTTTGAAAGGAAAGGTAGCTTAGAGATTGGTCTAAAATTGTTAAGATTGGAAATCTCAAGGTTTGATTTTTTCAACAAAGGTTGTACTAGGGCTGACTTAAAATGTGTTGGGACAATACCGGAGGAAAGTGACTTATTAAAAATGTCTAAAATGTCTGTGGATAAAAAGAGGGAAACCCCTTTAAAAAACTTGGTGGGTAGGGGATCTGCGGGGGTAGAGGAGGATTTCATGCTGTTAATTATTTTCAACAGGTCATGCTGATTAACAGGAAGAAAGGAGTTAAAATTTTGACCTACCTCCCTGTGTGGTAAAGTGCACGGAGAGGGAATAATTTGGGCTCTAATACTCGATACCTTGTCTATGAAGAAAGTTTGGAAGGCATCACATCTTTCAGTGGAGATGATTTCACTGGAGTCTGAGGGACGACGTATGAGAGAGTTGATGGTGCTAAATAGAAGTTTAGGGTTATGGGGATTAGAAGCGATTAGATGGGAAAAATATTTGGATCGTTCTTCTTTTACTGTGTTATTCAGCTCTTTTAAGAGTGATTTCATGGCAATGTGGTTTGAAAGAACTTTAGAGGCTTTCCATTTTCGTTCAGCTTTTCGACATGCCTTTCTTATGGACCTGACTCTGTCATTTACCCAAGGAAGAGGTTTTGCTGACAGGAGTGAGGGTTTTGAGAGCTTAAGTGGGGCTACGACATCTAGAGAAGCAGTGCAATGTTGCATGAATTTGTTAGTCAGCAACATGATGAGTTAAGCGGATCAAGCTGCCGAGAAGCATGATAGGTGTCGCAGAAGTTCACCATGGTCTGTGGAGTAATGGGTCTAAAGTAACGGGGGGCTCTAGGGGTGGAGGCCGTGGGCGCTGAGGGAATATTGAAATGAATTGCAGCATGGTCGGAGACGTGCATGGCAATGGTCTGGAGATTTTCTGGTTGAAGTCCATAGGAAATGACTAAGTCTAGGGTATGGCCATGATCATGAGTAGGGCCGTGCACAAGCTGAATACAGTCAAAGGTGTGAATGAGTTCTAGGAAGTCAGAGGCAAATTTGTTGTCCTGAGAGTCCACGTGAATATTTAGATCGCCTAGAAATACTGCTCTATTATGATTGGTAGTGATGATGGACAGTAGTTGACCAAATTCTGACAGAAAGTCACCCTTTGAGTTTGGAGGGCGGTACAACAGACAAAAAAGGACAGTGGGATGGGAGGTCGTGAAAGTAAAAAGCTCAAAGGAGGTGAAGTTGCCGACAGTAGTAGGAGTGCATTTATGACCAGATTTATAAATAACAGCCAGCCCCCCACCACCTTTACCAGATGACCTACAGCAATTCCAGAAAGAATAGCCAGGGGGGCATGCCTCAATGAGATGGACATCAGTGTCCTGCCAGGTTTCAACCAGAAACATAAAATCTATTTTGTGGGCAACAATGAGGGTGTTCACTATAAAGGCTTTACAAGTAATAGACCGTAGATTCCAAAGACAGCCATTTAAAGTGGACTCATTTACCTTAATGAGATTTGCTTTCAGGGGGACTGTAGCTAGATTTGAGGTCGATATAGCACGCTTTAAACAATGTGAATTAAGTCTAGGAGTTATTAGCACAGAAATAAGTTGTGGGATAAAAGCTGTATGAATAAATGAAACTGTATTTGAAGTAGGTGCAATATGATCGTCTGAACGCAAGGGGGCAAGAACAGGAATATGAGTTGGGATAGGGGAGCGAATGACAGGGGAGTGAGTTATACTACTTTCACTGCATCAAAGGGGATTTGCTTTAAAAGCGATGCAGTGAATGAAGTTTGCAATTAGCTGCTTAGTGCCTTTCAGGTTCAGATGCAGACCATCTTTTTTTAAAAGGGACTGCTTCAACCAGAAGTGGTCGAAGTTGCTAATATAATTATAGCCAGCAGCCAGACAGAAATGTTCCAACCACTGATGAAGATTAAAAACACGGCTGAAATGTTCGCTACTCTTAGAGAGGCTAGGGAAAGGACCAGATACAATGCAATGCTTTCCCATGCTCTCAACTGTGAGACACAGGGTTTCCAGGTCTGTATGGAGTTTGGCTGAGTTTCTGGCCATAACATCATTTGTCCCAGTATGGACGATGATAGTGTGAACAGAGGGGTGACAGTCCAAGAGTATAGGGATGAGTTCAATAAAGTTGCCAACCTTCCCACCGCTTAGACAGTAAGTAATGGCGCATGGCAGTCTGGCAAATCTAACAAGAGAATCGCCAAGTATCAGTAGTTCTGGCACGGGGCTGTTCCCATCGGTTTAGACTGACAGCTTGGGGGGGAGGGGGAGAGAACATGTGCATTTGTTGACATTCGGCCCGGGGGTGGGGCAGTGGTGGTCATGTCAACATTGGTTTCAGCTGGGTCAACGATAGCACTAGAAACTGAAGCGCTAGTAGTTGCATTGGGGGGGTGGTGGAGGGCAAGGAGCGGGGGGACGGGGGTCATTTCGACGGTGTTTTCAGCTGATTTGGCTACACTGGGCGACACTCGGCGCCGCCGTTTGCCCCCAGGACGAGCCTTTCTTGGGGTAGAGGCGAGGATTGAAGAGCAGATGGTGGAGTCGGAGGAGGAAGTATCGTGGCCGCGGCGCTTTCTCGGACGGGACTTCAGGTCCGTTCGTGGGCATCCAGTTGGCGTGTCCGCCAGGTCCTGCAGCGATGCATAGGAATTGGAGCATGGAAATCCATCGGCCATATTCCGATCAACAGAAACATATGGACTAAAAAGTGGCACTGACTGTCTCCGGTGTGTTCCCTTGGCCACCGAGACCCAGGAGCGTGTCACTCCAGCTCCAGGAGACTGCTGCATAGCACCGCCATTTAGAGCGCCGCCGACCGGGGATTCCACAGGGGCAGCCTCGCCGAGCACCAGCGGGACAACGCCGGCACCCGGAGCGCCACCACCCGGGAGTTCCATAATGGCCAAACGGTCCTGGAGTTGTGCTTGCCGCTGTAGGAGTTCATTGAGGAGGTTAGTGAGGGAGTGGAGCTCCGTCTTCACCGAGTCAAATTCTGTCATTGTGGGAGCCATAGCAGGACTCGTAGTAGAACTTCTCTTCGGCTAGATGTCAGCCACAGCAAACTCTGCTAAACAAGCACCATGGCTAAAGACGAGCCACCGCCAGCTAACAGAGAGCAGTTCGAAGATGTTTGTGATCAAAAAGTGCCGATTAATACAAACGCTATGTCTGCTAGACAGGCACCATGGCTAAAGGCGAGCCACCGCCAGCTAACAGAGCATAGTTCGAAACGTGTAATCAAAAGTACCGATTACCGATATCCCGTGTTGGTATGGAGGCTGTGGATCACTTGGCTGGTATCCAAAGTTTGGTGTTAAAAGAGTTAGTAGAAAGTTGTTAAAATAACGATAAAAAGTCACTCTGTGAGAGAGCTTCTCACTGACAGCCACAGACGCTCACGCATGCGCAGAAAGACATGGATCAAGCCATTGCGTTGGTTCAGGAGATACTTCCACAGACCATAGATTTCACTGTGTTGTAGGCTGTGTTGTAGGCTAGGTTCATGAATGGAACACATTAATAAAGGTCCCCCTGCTGCGTTTCCAATTGCTACGGATGACAGTGTGAAGGCAAACCGCAGCAAATTAAATATGCAAGAATCCCAAAATCTCCGCCCATACTGTACGCATGAGTCTACCGAAGTATTGGGTGAGAATGTGACCTTAATTAACTAACTGTGGATAGATTTATACATTCAATCTACACTGACAATTTTCAGTGTAGATTTGGAGTCCCAGAGTTTACACATTTATGAAATGGTCATCCGTGGCCACGCCGTGTTCCACAATGGCAATCAGCTCTTCGGAGCCATTTGGGTTGTCCGAGTTCCTCTGAAAACGCGTACGGATGGCGCGCTAGTCTGTCTGTCCACCAAAACATTCCAGTCTCCCTCTGCCAAAGAATTCCTCAAAGTGTTTGAGGTCCATTTTCCAACAGCTGGACGCAACCTTTGTGCTGCCTAAATCCAACGTGGATGATTATTATTATTATTATTACTATTACTATTATTATTATTGGGGCGGCTGTGGCTCAGTAGAGCAGGTCGTCCAATGATCCGTGGGTCGGAGGTTCGAAAACCCCGGCCGACATCGACACTGAACCCTACATTCGCCACCATCGGTGTGTGCGTGTGGCACGCGAGGACGCCGGCGTCAACTGTTCACCGCTTCACCTCCCAATGAATGGACCATTGTAAAGCGCTTTCAGTAAGCACGTATAGTTCATTATTATTATCACCATCAGACCTCGGGTATGCCCATTCCTCTGTTGTCCAAGAGCTTCATGCATTCTGTTGGAGCTCCTCACATCATGCCCATGGATTTGCGCCCTCTACCGATATATTGACGGGTGCGAATGAAAAAGATATTGTAAGGTTGTGTTATTATTTCACTGTTGATTGGGTTATTTTTTAATTTGTAACAGGCGTGCGAAGTGCGGCTAGTTGCTTTGTGGTTCCCATGCTTTAGCTTTAGTCTACCTCCTTAAATATAAAGATTTTGCTCACATCCTTACAAAACCTGGGTAAGGCCTTATCTTGTGCTTTACTGGACATTTTAGATGTTTGTCTGCAATGAACTGCTCGATTATTCCCAGCAAGATAAGGACAGGACAACAGCCACCATGGCTGCCCCAAGCACAGGTAAGACTTCTCCATCACTATGAGCTAAGACATAACTTCTGACCTGTACAGTGTCACAATAGTTCCCCTCTGATCGTATGCAATCTGCTTTCATTTGCAATAAGGGGCACAAGGTTTCGGAAGCAGTTAGGATAACTTAACGAGACTGCGATTTCACCCTATCACTATCTCCTTTATAGCTGGACCCAAAGGAGCAACTGTGCAAAACGGCTGCAAGTGTCAGTGAAGAGCCCCAGGATTCTGAGGTAAACCTTTGAGGTTGGCGAGCGCGTGTTGGTTAATGGGAACAAACCAGGAGTCATACAATCCCTTGGGGAGACACAGTTTTCTCCAGGACAATGGGCAGGTTGTAAACCGACTCGGACCCAAATGACCCATAATAAAACATGGGCATGTCAGACAGAAACACATACAGGTCTCGCATAGTCATGGATGTTGTACAAATAGGTTACAGGGACTGTCAACGACATGGAGAGCGGTGCAGTGACGTGGTAGAAGCACTTGGTGGTATCATTAAGTTGGCTTTATTTTTATATATTTTATATTTTTGGCTTTATTTTTATTTTTAATATTTTTATATATTTTATATTTTTGGCTTTATTTTTATTTTTTATATATATTTTATATTTTTGGCCAAAAATATACCGAAAATAGAAGATCTACAAGCTCACAACGCGTCGCAGCGTGACACGCTGAGAGCTTGTAGATCTGCTATTTTCGGGGCACAAACCCAGCACTATTTATCTACCAGAGATGTGGGCGTACGTGGATTTAGAAAACACAAAAATGCTGTGTTCAAGTTCAGGAGACTTCGGGGGAAAAAAAGCACTTCTCCTGAATGCTGCCTTCCGGTATACATATATGGCATGGCATGGAAGGGAGTGGCATATGCATTTCTTCCACAATAGTAAATGCTGCATTTGTGGTCTGGAAAGGGAAGTTGTTTTACAGACGGGTAAAAGGGCAGGGATGTCTATGTGTGTGTGTGCAGTGCACGTGCCTGCACTCCCGTGGTCTTGAGTGTGTCGAGGGCCGTGCACGCTCGAGGGCTTTTCTGAAGAAACTGGAGAGTCTGTTGAGAGTAACAAGTTTGCGTGTTAGACATGGTGGCTGACATGACGACACATACACCAAGTTCTTGCAGGGAACGGACTCATTCGAAGAGGAGGATCGTCTGTTAATCCATTTTGGGCGGGAACCCCCTTTTGGTGTTTTAAGCATTACGTTATGCTTTAGCTATTGAAAAATAGCAGATCTACAAGCTCATAGCTATGAGCTTGTATAGATCTGCTATTTTTTTTAAACCGTGAAAATGTGTCGCAAATCTTTGAATATATATTCTTTCAGAGCGAACGATTTTAACTAAAATCTTTGCTTCTGGGGGGGTGGTCCCTGGAACAACATATTTTCAGATGGGAGTCGGAGGCCAAATGCATATAATTCTAGGGGTCCTTGACATGAAATATTGAGAACCACTGATATAGAAACATGAGGTTTTTCAGAAAGACATTTTTTCAATTTCGACATCTGGCCAAAATGGGTTAAATAGACAAACAATATGCAAAGAATGTACCCTGAAGGGGGGGGGGGGGATGGAACTGCTATAAAACTTTGTAATGCCAAAGTTGACATTTGTGCGCAACACAAAACAACGTATTTCATTGTGGGTTTGAGTCGAGAGGCCCTTTTTGATATCAACCAAGTCACCTGAATTAAAGTGGCAGATGCCCTTTTAATATATATTTTAGGGTCATGTCATGTGGTCTACCTGCACAGCCTTTGTGATCTACTGGTAGATCACGATCTACCTTTTGGGCACCCCTGTTCTATTTCCTGTCAGAACTGAAAGAAAAGGCCTACAGTGTGGACGAGGGAATACCAGAGAACTGATGAGGGAATACCAGAGAACTGATGAGGGAATACCAGAGAACTGATGAGGGAATACCAGAGAACTCGCCGGTTTACCAACTCGCCGCAGTGAAAAGTGGAGCGAAGCAAGTTTAAATGTCTTCATCGTTGTGCTAACATGCTGTCTTCATCAGTGTAGTTAGAATTTCAAACCCACAGATGTGGCATCAGGTACGGTCGCCCCTAGACCTAGAATGCCTGTGATGATTTAATTATACTTCGTAAATTTTCATGTATCATAGGCATAGATAGCTTGCACCGTTTCCTGATAGATATGAAAATGTGCGGCATAAATGTGATAAATGCTCCGTTTGTACTCCCCCATTAAATAATTCCAAAGACGTGGAGTGAAATATGGTCCTCTAGTTTTATATCCATGTGAAAGTTCTGGCACAAAACGTGTATTTAGTGAATTATCTCCACTTTTTCAAGAGATGCACACGGACGTCTTTCTCTCCGGCGAGGGGGGGCCGGAAAGATCGATGAGCTGATTTTACAAATACGTCCTGTTTACTGTGGTGTGATTAATTACCCAGCACCAAACGCAAAGCACCTGCCAATTGTGTGACGGCAAACTTTTGTGTTTCCCTGGTCAATTGGTGATGAAAAAGTGGAGATAATTCACTAAATACACGTTTTGTGCCAGAACTTTCACATGGATATAAAACTAGAGGACCATTTTTCACACCACGTCTTTGGAATTATTTAATGGGCGAGTACAAACGGAGCATTTATCACATTTATGGCGCACATTCACAAGTTCTACAAGAAATCATGGATGTGATCTATGGCTCATGTATGTGAAATACTGTACATACTGTATGTAACAACAAGAGCCGTTCTAGGGCTTGGTCGCCCCTAAACCATCTCGCCCCTTGATTTTTTTCCCCACCGATCGCTCGGTCCGACAGTTCTTATATTATTTAATTTTGTTTTACTGAGATTAAGCTCTCTCTCTCTTCTATTTAAATAAAAGGTTGAATGAAGTAACTAAAATGCACTAAACAGGCGAGTTCTCCAGTTACCGATGAGGCCCAGCTAGCTGATGTCAACGGAGCAACACATTCACATCGCTGACTGACCAGCTGGAGTAGGAGAAACAACACTTGGATTCCGCTCATGAAGAACAGAATTGTGAAGGATATAAGCTCCAGACGGAACTCCAGAAAATGGACACCTACCTTCAAAACTATAGTCTGGAGAGAGGGAGGACTCCAGGACTGGCTGAAGAGCTGCAGGCCGCTGGGCTGTAGGCTATGGCCACCATCTTGATTCTGGATAATCAGAGGTAGGCCAAAACGTCAGCTGACGTTGAGAGGCTCAACAGGGAGAAGATGGAGCTCCAGAAGAACGAAATCTCCGTCCTCTGCAGCAATAATAATAAACTTTATTTGTATAGCACCTTTCATGCCAGAAATGCATCACAAAGTGCTTTACAAGGCAGAGAACAAACAAAATACAATCATATAAAATATTAGCCGCAATTTGCAACTCTATAGATTTTTTTATAATGGGATGAATCTAGAGTTGCAATACCCTCCATTGACTCCCCACTCATCTTTTTTGGTTTGCGATCTGCTTGTCTTAAACGACGTTAAACTCACCAACATTGCAGCTGTAGTACAAGCTTGAATTATCCTCTTTCAATCTGCAGAGCTTGTTTTTCATAAAAATCCACCGTAGAGATGTTATGAGCTACTTTCTGTCAAGACATCCTCTGCAAGTGATTCTTTTATTAAGTGTTGCAGTTTGGAAGCACTCGTTTTTATTAACGGGTCGCGCTGCTGCCTCCTGCATTATGTGCAAATTCGAAACAGGTGGAACGCAGAAGGTTCAGTGACGTACGACGAGTGCTTCCAAACTCCAGCACTTAGAAAAAGAATCACTTGCAGAGGAGGTCTTGACAGAAAGTAGCTCATAACATCTCTACAGTGGATTTTTATGAAAAACAAGCTCGGCAGATTGAAAGAGGATAATTCAAGCTTGTACTACAGCTGCAATGTTGGTGAGTTTAAGCAGATCGCAAACCAAAAAAAAGATGAGTGGGGAGTCAATGGAGGGTATTGCAACTCTAGATTCATCCCATTATAAAAAGATCTAGAGTTGCAAATTGCGGCTAATAAAATATACACATACATCAGCAAACAAGCAAAAACAAAATAACTATGAGGCAATTAACAATATAGCAATTAGCAAAGGGCATAAAACCGACAGCAAATCAAGCAGTGCAATATGACAGTAAAACAATAGCATGGAACATAAAACCGGTGATACATGAATAAGAACACTCAATTAAAAGCAAGAGTGAAAAGGTGTTAAGGACAAACAAGAAAAGTTTCAGGTGTGGGGACGTTTTGTAAGTTACATAAAGAACAATAATTTGTCACATTTAATGGATGGAGCTGAAGAGGAGTAGTGCTGTTGTTTTGTTTTTGGTTATTGTTGTTTTGCTTTCTTTATACCAGTAATTGTCTTGTAATGTTCATTGTTGTTTTTTTGTCAGTTGTGTGTAAAAAAGGAAAATAAGTACATTGTTGGAAAGAGTCTTGAGCTCTGCTTTAAAATATCTACCGAGGGAAGCTTGTCTGAGCTGAAGGAGAAGTTTATTCCGTAAAAACAGAAGGCATGACTCACCATATTTCTTGGTCGCCATCTTTTTAGGCACCTCGAGCAGGCCCGCAGCTGAGGACCTACCCGTAAGAGGGCGGCCTGGGACATAACTAGGTAGGCAGTCGAGGAGGTAGGAAGGTGTAAGACCGTTTAGAGCTTTATATACAAGTAGAATAACTTTTAAATGAATCCTAAAACCAACTGGGAGCCAAGGCTCAAGAGGAGGACAGCAGCAACACGTCACGGAGCTCCCTCAGGCATTAAGATCTTCAGGTGAATATGAGAAGCACGCACGTGATCACAATAAGAAGCACTTCCTGCTTGTTAGCTTATCAAAATAAGACACAAGAAGAGCACGACACTGAACAACCACCAGGGGGTGTGAAACATGAACACATGTTAAATACAATTCAAATCTGGTTACCTAAGACAATGTGTTTGCTATAGCCTACATATTATTATTACATATTAAAAAGAAAATGTACATAGTACACTTTCACGTGTAGTTGAGTAAGCTAATGCAGTGGTTCCCAAAGTGGGGTTCGGGGACCCCCAGGGGTCCTTGAGGGAGTTCCAGGGGGTTTCCAGCTAAATGATAGTTAGGAACCAAATGGACCCTTATGGGTCTGTAACTCAGAGAGAGTACAAATGGAACCAAATGGACCCGTTAGGACAAAGCAAAGAGAAAGTAGACCGACTCTCATACATGATCCTCCAAAATATATATAATACAAATAATACAAAAGGAAAAAAACTGCCTTGTTGACTGATATCTGTTCAAATGGGGGTCTGTGGGCTAATTAGTGTCAATTCGGGGGTCCTTGACATGAAAAAGTTTGGGAACCACTGTGGCTAATGTTTGACCAGGAGGAGTATCTAACTCTCTATACTTTGACTCTAAACACTAGGGTTGAGTGCTTTGTCCACCACTGGACTACTGTCAGCTGTCTGTCTGTCTGTCTGTCTGTCTGTCCCCATGCCTCCTTCTTTACACACAGACTGTTGACCTCGGTTGGATTGACCCATTTATATAACCAGAGCGGTACCCGGCTGTATAGCACCCAGCCGGTAACGATGGCAGGAGATTTGTATTTGTATTTATTTATTCATTCAGCAAGGTATGAAAACAACACAGGGAACATATAAATATAAGAAGGGTAAAGTGCTAGCTAGGCCGAGGCAAAAAAAAACCCAAGGGGCTTATACGAGGCCTCTACCTATATAAATTATAATGAAACATTGTACATAATATAAAGATCCATCCATGCCCCACCCGGCTATGCAATATCGCTAAACTTATCTTTTTCAACACGTACCACCGATAAGCCCATGCACCAAAGCTGTGCACGTGCAAATGCACATTTGAATTGTGTGCGCATGCACATGCACATGCACACGCAATTCAAATGTGCATTTGCACGTGAGCTTTGGTGAAAAAGATAAGTTTAGCGATTCAGTAGGCCATAAGTCATGATCTCAGCAGGGCTTTCCAAGAAGGTGTGTGTGTGCGTGCGCACATGTAATTTGGCACTTTTCCAACAACATGGTGCATGCACTCAACACGACTCAATTCTACTAATTCTTCTTTTCCAAAAATAGTCAATTGTACCTGGTACTTTATTTTTGTATCACATCTGTCAAGGTTCCCCCAAAAAATAAGTATTTATTTAAAGACCTGTAAGTCTCGTACAAAGCCAACAGCCAAGTTGACAAATCATCACAATAAATAATCTTCTTTGGGGCAGAACAAATTAATTAGAAGAAAAACTGTAAGAAAGGTGCTGTATATACTTTTATTTGATTTATTTCTTTGACAGGGACAAAGCTCATTAATCAACATGTCAGTTTTCACATCAATGTAAATGGGCCAGAGTTAGCCAAAGCTAAATTTCATCTGTAGTCCCTGTTGGGCAGGCTCTTAAAAAGTAAATGATAAAAGAAAGACAGAGTGTAGGGCGCCTGCACACAACACCATGCGTTGATGCCATGTGTGCATATGTGCAGGCACCCATCACTACGTCCATACAAAAACACAGTGCCCATATTATTTCTTCGGCCCAAACAAATGTGTTTATTGTCATGATTTGTCAACTCAGCCGGTGGCTGCATGCGAGGCTCGTGATTGAGACTGACGCCAGATGACTGGTGATGTCACAACTCACAGGCTGATCGCATGGAGTCCGAAAACCATATTGGAGCGCATGCGCACAACAGACTTGGAATACTGGCATATGTAGTCCTATTAGTTTGACACACATGTAGTTCACTTTACATGACAGGAGTCAGTCTGTCCATCCGTCTGGACAGCTAATCTCTGGCACCGCCGGCCCCGATTGCAGCGAAATTGTGCGTTAAATGGTTAAACGCTTTACAGAGATTGTGCATTACATTCACCCATTCACACACACATTCATATACACCGATGGTGGAGGAAACCATGCAAGGCACCAACCAGCACATCAGGAGCAATTAGGGGTTCAGTGTCTTGCTCAAGGACACTTCGACACTGACTCTGGGGGAGCCCACAGGGTTTGAACTGGCAACGTTGCGGTTACCATCCGGCCACTCTACCCCCTGAGCCACTGCCATCCCGATTGGCTAAGATCGGCTTCCAAAGTTTGCAGGAATGCTCAGTTTTGAACAAAATGCCTTTCCAGAACCCGTGAAGTTAAGTTATTTACGCACGCAACGCACGCAGTGCCTTTAGTTTAACCCTTATTCTTTGTCCTTTCGCTGTTGACATTCCTTTATGTTCTGATCACGTGGGCGCTATACTGTAGTCTACCTTTGGTCATGGTATCTCTGTATATGATTTATGACAACTGTTGCTGCATGGCTGCAGAACATGGCATGGCATTACATAATCATGAAATCACATTATTATTTGAGTTAATCACGATTATTTTTTGCATAATCATCATAATCATTTCCACGTTGAAAATGTTTCATATAAATATCAGCTATATTTAGGCTTTTAAAGTTTAAAATGATAAAAATGTAAAAAGAACCCCCTGCTGAAAACACTTCAGCTGGAGTCACAGAGGGATCATGATCTGTGCAAACACATCTTTATTTTGAAAGCTTTCGGTCCACTGACCTTCTTCAGGCATTGTCACACAAGTATCTGTGACAATTATTCGTCATGTAAAATGTCATAATCGTGACAGCCCTGTGTGTGCTCACGTGCATGTGCATGTATGTGTGTGTGTGTGTGTGTGTGTGTGTGTGTGTGTGTGTGTGTGTGTGTGTGTGTGTGTGCATGTATCTTGGCCACATTCAAGGGAATGACTGCATGGCTTTCTGCAAACATAACGTCACTTCTGGAAAAGAGAGAAAAGGACAGGAGAGATTATGGGTTGGGGTGGAGTGGGTGGGGGCCCAGTCTTCCCCCTCTATCTATTTATATGCTCTCTCATTAACCTATATGTCTACCACTGTCTCTCTTTCCCTGTGTCTCTGTCTCACACCCCTCACTCTCCCTCCCTCCCTCCCACCCTCTCTCTCCCCTTCCCTCCCTCTCTCCACACCCCTCCCTCCCTCCCTCCCTCCCTCTCTCTCCCCCTCCCTCCCTCTCTCCACACCCCTCCCTCCCTCCCTCCCTCCCTCTCTCTCCCCCTCCCTCCCTCTCTCCACACCCCACCCTCTCTCTCTCCCTCCCTCCCTCCCTCCCTCCCTCCCTCCCTCCCTCCACACCCCTCCCCACGGGGACAGCTAGGGGGCCTGGCTGGCTGGCTATATAAAGAGGACGCTCCCCTCCCAGTAGTGCCACAGACTAGAGGTTGCAGGGTCCAGTCCAGTGATCTGACAAGACAAGGAAACAGAGTGAGAGTTCACTTATAGTTTGGATTCCCTCGTTCCACACGGCTCTACCTGAGACCAGTCTTATATCCTTAGTGTTCTTCTGAGTGAGACCTGAGGGCAGATCAGAGCAAATCTTTAGAGACATTAAAGACAGATTGCAGGACGACTCACCAATTCCCGGTCCCGCACAAGCTGCTTTTTTTACTTTTAAGTTGGAATAGCAGTGATATAGGCTGAAATCGGTTGAATCAAGTGTTTGATGACTGACCGATGACAATTAAATTATACTTATCCAAGCGTATGTATACTTTGCCGTTGTGACACACCGCGACGCTGCAGCCACACCAGGTCAGGCTTAAAGAACAAGACGTTTTGGAGGAGTCAAGTCTTCAGTTCAAGTCCACAAAACACAACTCTCTGGATCTGCTCTGCCAACTTTTGTTCAAGATGCACCAACAACAGCAGCGTGGCTTCTCGGTGAGGAGGACGATGGCAGTGGTGGCTCTCAGCCTGCTCGTTGTGATGTCAGCTCAACAGGTGAGTTCACTTCACCTCTGACTCACTGTACGTACGGTACTCGCTTTGACCCATTCTGACCTGAGATCAGATTCATATATACGAGGTTTCCACTGGACACACACTGGTCTGATGAACCCATTCTGACCTGAGATCAGATTCTAAAAAATGTCAGTCGTTCTTCGATTTTTCAAAAAATAGCAGACCTACAAGCTCGTAGCGCGCCACTCGGTGGCGCGCTATGAGCTTGTAGATCTGCTATTTTTCAATAGCTAAAGCACGACATGATGCTAACACCAAAATGGGTTCCCGGTCAGAATGGGTTAAAGGGATTGGCATAAATGCAAAGTATATTTTATTTTCCGTTTGTGCACACACACACACCACATCATGTGTTCAGTGTCCCAACAAATGCCCCAAGAAAGACCGATTCATATTTCATTGCAGTGATAAACAGCTGTTAACACTAGAAAGAAGTATAAAGAATAAAAGCTAAAAACATAAAACCAAATAACATAACATACCAGTAAAGGCCCAAGTTATCGAATAGTGGTGAATACATACATTAGTGTCCCATCATGTAGGTCTGTATTTTAATGCTCCAACACTGTCAGTACCTCTCTGTAGACATACTGTACTGCAGACATAAGAATCCTCAGTGTTCATTCGTTCACTCATAGATAGACCACAGGGTGTACAGGCTCTGCTCTTTATCCCCTGAGTGAACGAGGACCCGGGGGTTCAAGTCCAGCATGTCACATTCCCTGTGCTCTCTACTCTAGTCTGGGCTATCTGAAATAACAGCAGAACATCGAAGGACGTCTGCTCTCTTTCTGAGCCTCTGTTCTCCTCTGATAGAGGGCATACAAAACATGTCTTCTCTCTCCATTACATACACTCATAAGAACTACAGTATACTCTGTAAGTCAATTAATGCAAGGAAAAATGCATTATTATTTGGACTTCTGAGCAATATCGTGATATTTGTTGTGTCTTACTTAATTTGTTAGAACGGAAAGACACAGGACAGAGCCAGAGGACATAGAACATGTCTGTCTGTCTGTCACTCAATGCCATCCATGTTAAAGCAACATACCGTATGTGCATGTATATGTTCCAGGCGTGTGCGGCTCCAGTCCAGGCCCACGACACGGTCCAGTCCAGTTCTTCACAGAGCCTCCACACTCCGAGGAGAGTGGCCCGCATGACGCCTCTGTGGAGGATCATGACCAAGCCACTGAACGCATACTGCAAGGAAAACATGGAGTGCTCCACCAGTGTCTGCAGGTAACTGGAATACTCATCATGTCATTATACAGTATATAACAGTCAATATAATGGTATAGGCCTACTTTCCACGCAGTCTGACACCATAACCTTGTAGCACAAGCTTCAGGTTGGTCAGTTCCAGCAAGTTATATGGAGTGATAAAACTCTTTTTTTATATCGATGCAGTCTATAGATAATTATGAGTCAGAATATATACTTCAGCTTCTGAGATGTACAATACTTGGCATGTCAAATGAACACATACAGTTTGAGTATACAGCATGTAGACATATTATTTTGGATTCGTATATATATACATACATGACATGCTACTTCAGACAACTAAATTCATGAATGAATACATTTTGTTGGAAAAACTAAACAAAACCTCTCCTCTCCTCAGGGGTGGTTTCTGCCGGTCGGCCACAGACGCGGCGAAGTCCTAGAGAGAGAGAGAGAGAGAGAGAGAGAGAGAGAGAGAGAGAGAGAGAGAGAGAGAGAGAGAGACACCCACGGTTACGACGATAGGGTTTACATGCACATTGGTATTCTTCTGAATAATTCTTCAGGACAATCAGTAGGCCTATTGATTAATATTCTGTTTCCTATAACGTATGTAAACAACATATCCTATATATTGTACACTCATAGCTCTCTCTATGCTGACTATATACTGTAGGAAATATTCAAGAATATAGAATATCGAAAATATAGCACACGAGGACATCAAGTGGAATATGATATAGAAAACAACTTATACCACTTATCACCACACACAGAGATTAGCACCAGGAGAAGAGCACGTGCACACACAGTCGCTCAGCAGTCAGTGTTTATGAAGTTATTATTCTCCTTCTCTCTGAGTGAAAGCATTCACCAAAAAAAGAAACTTCGGGATTTTTCCGCCGCACCAAAGAATCTCTGTGGTTGGTTGTGCCACCATCTGTCTTAAAAACAGAACAGCCTACGGGTCAGACAAACAGTCACTTTACAGATCTGGGTATTTCATTTTGTCCCCAAGATCTCTTTTTTTGTAATGTTTTTTTTGTTTGTTTTGCAAATCACAAAAGGTGCCTCTGCAGTTAGTTCCAGCTAAACAAGAGATTCTCCACCAACCAAAGCTGTTGTGTTTTTGATGCAAAACTAGAATTTAACCTTTTCACTAGATAAATATACTTGCATTATTATATGAATGATATAATGATATGGTATCCTTGAACCGTAGCCCACAATAGATAAATAAAATAAAATAAGTAGGTTATGGGGGTTTTATCTAAGCAGTTCGCCAGGTCACGTTTAAGACTCGATAACAGCATGATATGCTCCCTTCTTGAAATGCCATATTTTTGCTTTTAAATTCAGCAAAGCATTATGATATAAATCATCTTCTTATAATATCCTCTTCCCCGACGTTGAGGCATACATAACCTTTAGACTTTGTTTTACTACTGTATTAGTTCCTCATGTCAGTTAATTTTAAGGGTCAGTCAGTGTACGCAGAGGGGTTTTTCTTCAAAGGTTTCTGTCGTTTATTAATTACACCACCAGTGATATCACCTTGACCGTCACGTGTACAGATAGCCTATATATATTATCAGCGGACCAAGGACCGACCGACCATGGGAAACACTTCCCTTTTCATGCCAAGCTATACATTCATCCGAAACTAAAGCTGTACGTTTTCAGGGGGAAAGGTTGAGTCCTAAACAAACTTAAATAGAAATGGAAAGTAAACGTATATATATATATACGTCTTGAAAATCCTATGCGGTCCTGTACATATTATACACGGTCCGTTGATGCCGCTGATGTGGTATCAGCCGAGGTTGTTAGTGTTTTGAATCTTTCACTCGTTTATTTTTATTTAGTGTAGACTTTTTTTTCAATTTCAGATTTTTTTTCCAGAACACACAGGGTTAAAACGAAGAGAGAGAGAGAGAGAGAGAGAGAGAGAGAGAGAGAGAGAGAGAGAGAGAGAGAGAGAGAGAGAGAGAGAGAGAGAGAGAGAGAAAGAGGGGGGGAGGGAGAGAGAGAGAGAGAGAGAGACACACAGAGGAATGGAGCAGGTTACACATTTATGATATGTTGCTCATTGTTGCTATTATCTTTTGTTTTATTTATTTATTTTATTTTTTCCAGAGGGGTTGAACTTTATTTCTTTTCAAATTTAGAAAACAAATTACAATTGGGTTCATATTGGTTCCTTTAACAAAAAAAAGGGCTTGATTACGGTATCTTGTTTGTTTGTTTTATTTAAAATAGATAGAATACAAATTTGACATTGGTTTTTTTTTCACCTTGGCTTTGTGCCAACTGTAGCTATTTTAAGCTTTTTTTCTTGACGTTCAAAACTCTTTTATCACCTTGACTGGATTGTCATATATTTTCCAGCGCATGAGTTCCCACCAGATGCAATAATAATAATATACTTTTATCTCTACTCTGACAGAAATGTTCAGTCTTTCATAACCTTTGGTATACGAGACATATTTTGGTTACATACACTCAGTGTATCTGTGGGAATGTTTGAGTAAGGATTGCACTTTTAAGTCCAGGTTATCTTTGTACTGTGTATCTATCCTATCTATGTACTGTTTGCTCCCATGCAGTGGTTATGGAAGACATGCCTTCTACATTAATAAAATAATGGAGAAATACCAAGCATGAGCGTGTGAGAGTTTTATTTGTATGTGATTCTGAAAGCACATTACAAATTAATTAATTTGTTCAAGATTTATTATTTGAGGTGCTTGTGTGCATATTAGGTCCTACCTGGTGCATGCATACTGTAAAATATTACTAGCCTAATGGAGGCGTGTATAAACTTAGGGGGGTTGATGCTATGCATGAAGAAGGCTGACACAGTTTTGGCATTTATGGTTTTATATGAAGTTGAGTTTTAGTGGTCCGAATGACTCATGAGTGAATGGTATTTCCTCAAGAACGCATTTTGTTGGTCAGGTTTGTCTGTGCAGCTGCATTTTAGAACTGCACACTGTCACAAAACTGGGGTCCTGTACATTAATAGGGAGTGCCCCAACAGATGCCTGAACTAAAGTTGGAAACTGGGTCCTATAGAATGACTAGAGGTTGCCCAAAATAGGCCTGTACAAAATAAGGCAAGTAAATTAAGCTATGGGGAATTTTCTACACATCTTTATCCAAAGCACTTTACAATGTGCATTACATTAATCCATTCTCTCTCTCTCTCTCTCTCTCTCTCTCTCTCTCGCACACACACACACACACACACACACACACACACACACACACACACACACACCAACGGTGAATGAAACCACGCAAGGTACCAAGCTAAGCTGCTCAATAGGACCGTTAGAGGTTTCAGTATCTTGCTCGAGGACACTTGGGACGCTAATCCAGGGGGGAGAGCCAGCTGGGTTCGAACCAGGAACCTTCCATATCCCAAGCGGCCGCTCTGCCTGAGCTATACCACCCCTCATTATATGAATATACAGTATACATAATTAATATGTATACGTGTCACCATATAAGGATTTATATACATAAACAGTGTCAAGTGCCTTTGTGTGTATAGCTGTGTGAGGGGTTCCATGTGGCGTCAATGTGTGTGTCGTAGGCGGAGAGGCAACAGGCCTTTAGTGTACATAACGTTCTGACATTTTAATTGAATGTAGGTTGCCGATGCAGTTTTGCGTTTATAGCTAGACATGGAAAAGACCGTTATGCCTTACACCCCTATACTGGGGTAAATACCTCCAGAGTTCACGGTCACTGGTGTTCTATCTGCGGCCAGGTGTGCATCCCAGTCTCTTGGTGTCAAGGTTCAAGGCTCCGAGGGAGAAATGTCTCCTGGACACAAGAAGGACCCTCACTGCAGCATACATTACAATACAAGACAATAGAGGTACACAGTGACTACTAGTCGTACAACATCTAAATAACAACATACAAGTGCAAAAAAAGAGAGCAACACCCTATAGCACCACCTCAAAATCTTCTACCCCTACTAAGGACTCGATCGGTTAAGGAGTGTGATTGACAGAGGGACAAAGGAATGCTTGAATCTTGAATATTTGCACGCATGGACCTCGTACCTCCTACCCGATGGCATTAGCCTATACAGTAGTACATGGGAGGGGTCACTGGTCAGACACAATTCTGATTGTGTCTGATCTTTGATCTTTGTAATCCTCCATGTTTCTGCCCCATTATAGAGCAGAGCCTAGAACCTTATATTTTTTTAAACAATGCAATACTGCCTCGTAAAAGTTGGTGTTGTTGACTTGTCACTTTAGATATTGTCTATACTTGCATGAGAAGGAGAGAGGTGGTGGAGTTACAGCAGACATGTTGAGGGTCCAATGGAGCACTTTCCATAGGTTCAGTATCTTCGGGCCTGGCCCCGGCCGTCACAGCCGCGCGTGACGCAGCACATTTCTGAGTTCCACAGCGTCGTCTGGCATCCATTTCTTTCCCAACGACAGCCTGGGGGAGTCAGCCAAGTAGGTGAAGGCGAGGGACTTGTCACGGGCCATGTGGACCTACAAATCACAATATACTGCAACATCATTTATATGGCTCTAGTCTCCTGACAGCTCTTACGACACATTATGGAATGTGTTGAATCAGCGCAAATGTGAGCGCTGTACAAGTGTGTGCGCCTAGTGTCAGTGTGTGTTTGTGTGTAGCATATTACGTGGAAGCGGGGATTGAACCAGACCAACGTGCAACCTTAAGTTCCGTGCCAATAGGGCTGAGACCGATTGGCACGACTGTTACTGGGCTGGGTCTTGGCTGGGGGCAACATGTGCATGTGTCAATGACCGGTTCAAATGCTTGTACATGCACTGGCACATGCAGGTTTGCTCTCTCTCTCTCTCTCTCGCGCGCACACACAGACACACACGATTCTGCTGACTGCACAGTTTGTGGAGTCATACGCGGAGTCTGGTCTGAGAAAACAGGCTCACTGACTTTCAGATTATTTGAATTGGGATTTGAAAGCTGATCGATCTGCAGGACAACGTCGAATATCTGTTACAGCGATTATTCTATTGATAAATTAGTCGAATAATCGATAAGCTTTTATTGCTTTTATGTTTTTATTATATTAAATGTTTCGACTCGATGCCATCTTTTAACGTTTCATAGTCACCTAACCTTAACCACTTTTTGTGCAAAGTGGTTGTGTGATGAAGCATAAGACAGGTCGTCTTATGCTTCATCACACAACCACGTTGCACAAAAATAGCAGACACACTTTTCAGCATGGAAATGATTTATGACGATCATAAAATAAAAATAAAAGACTACATGGGCTTGAATTACCAGGTATAACAATTACCTCTAGATTAGATTAGATGCAAAACTTCTACCACAAAGGGGACATAAAATGTGCAGTGACGGACACGGTTGTTACCAGGCCAATGAGGCCATACATTCTGTTGTTACCAGGCCAATGAGGCCATACATTCTGTTGTTACCAGGCCAATGAGGCCATACATTCTGTTGTTACCAGGCCAATGAGGCCATACATTCTGTTGTTACCAGGCCAATGAGGCCATACATTCTGTTGTTACCAGGCCATTGAGGCCATACATTCTGTTGTTACCAGGCCAATGAGGCCATACATTCTGCTGAACTTTCACCTCTGCTGCTTAATGCTTATCAGCAGTGGTGGACAAAGTATACTCAAACCCCAGTACTGGCCGTCAAAGTCAAGTATACCAGTAGATATAGATCTATACTAGTCCTCGTCAAATATTACTACAAACTAACTACAAAGTCAAAGTTGCTTTTAATAGTCAAACAAATTAAGTTGCTGTGTTGATATTTAGAACATGCCATCATCATTATTACCGCCACTCCCTGTTCTCATTCAATCACGATCCCGCCTTCCCTCGGCGGCTAGCCTATAAGATTTAGACTCTCGTAGATGCATTTATCGATTCTGACATTTCTATGAGTCTAAGCTATGACAATTACACATGTGGTTCAGAGGATTTCCCCCTCCTCGGACCTAGAATTGCTCTCAATTGTAAAAATGCAACATCTAAGGTGCTTATACCCGGCTGCCCCACTTGTCAGGTCGGCTTGAGTCCAGTGTGAAAACCCACCCGTAGGTCCGTAGTTTTCAATTATAATTTGTTTTGTTTTGATCCACTCTGTCTCAGAAGTGCGGAATCTGTCATCCATCTTGGATCTCTCCTCGATTGTAACCGTGCAACAGCGCCCATGCGGCGGTCAGGGTTGCGCAGCCAGTTGCACCCATTGAGGAGACGAGGAGAGATCCAAGATGGATGACAGATTCAGAGACAGAGTGGATCAAAACACTTAAACACTTATCAAACACTTATCAAAATAAAAATAGTGAAAATATCTACAAACTTGCGTGTCACAGTGGGAGCGTGGTGAACCTGTAGATCTGCTATTCAGTTATTTTGTTAAAAACTCAATTAGGCCATGTAATTTTTTTTTATTTATAATCACTTAAATTAATTACTTTGAAGTTAAACAGATAAGTAAAACCAGTAAGACGCCCGAGGGCGAGAAGTGACCTTGGTCACGTGCACACAACCGCCTGGGGGACAGCCGACTGGGGGGGGGTCAGATCAACATATTCTGTACTGAGTGTACAGGGTTTGATGAGGGCCCAGGTAGGGCCTCTCTGAGTCTAGGTCGTCGAGCCCTCCAGAACAGACTCTACTTCTACTGTTGCATAGAAGAAGAAGCTGAGTTTGGTTGGGTCGGGTCGGTCGGGCCTTAATTTTCGGGCCTGTTCAGAACTCTAGTTTTCGCCCGCTGCCGGGCGCGGCTGCACTATAATGACTTTGGGTCAGACCCGTCTAGACTAGAGTTTAAATGGACAGGTTATCAGAAAAAAGAAGTCGATACAAACACGTGACTGACACACACACACACACACACACACACACACACACACACACAAGAACTTCTGGCATGCAACAAACTGGCAAGTACAGTTTGTATAGAGATAGAAAAGAACAGAACAGCGTGTGCAGATGTCATGGTTGGAAGGCAGATGCTTTCCACAGTGTGATGACATTTAGGGGTTTGGCATGAAGTCCCTCATCTGACTCAGCAATGTCAAAACCAACACTCGCATAAAAAGACACACTGTACCAAAGCAGCATTACTGTAATCATATTTGGAGCCTGCAACTATGACTATCTTCTTAGTGAATATTCTATCGATCAATTTTTTTCAGTCAATTGAATAATCTTGAAGTGTGTTTTTAAACTATGCAGCCTTCATTCCTATATTGCGGCGCCTGGGGATCAGAGCAATGGTCTGGGTATCAGAGCAATGGTCTGGTCACCGCCTGGGGATCAGAGCAATGGTCTGGTCAGAGTTATGACTATTTGGGGATCATCATCAGAGCAATGGTCTGGTCAGAGTTATGACTATTTGGGGATCATCATCAGAGCAATGGTCTGGTCAGAGTTATGGCTATTTGGGGATCATCATCAGAGCAATGGTCTGGTCAGAGTTATGGCTATTTGGGGATCAGAGCAATGGTCTGGTCAGAGTTATGACTATTTGGGGATCAGAGCAATGGTCTGGTCAGAGTTATGGCTATTTGGGGCGTGGCTGTGGCTCAGGATGTAGAGCATGTCTCAGTGTAAAATGTTCGTCGACTACCTTTTTTTCACTGACAAAAACTATACATAAAAACTAACTAAAAACTAAGCCATGATGACTAAAACTATGACTGAATATACTGACAATTTGGTCAACAAATTAAAACTAAATGTTAGGAAGGGACTATAGTGGACAAGAGATCCAGTACAAGTCATTTTACACTTGGATTCATGCTGAAAATAGCTGATCTACAAGCCCACAACGTGTCGCGTTGTGGGCTTGTAGATCGGCTATTTTCAGCAAGTGTAAAATCATCATTCGTCATTATGACGGCATCAAGTCCTGCCAAAATAAATTTTCCGATACCGATATGGCCTATTCCGATTATGCTACCGATTAATGGTGCATCCCTACTCTGAACAGTGTTTGTGTCAAGCTATAATGCAGATTGGAGCAACACTGTGGCCCCCAGGGGGGGCAACATGGCCCCACATGGCCCCTGGTGTACTGTAGCCTGTCATGCAGACCCCTGAGCAGTGTTTGGTGCGGATCGGAGCATGAACTGTGGCACCCATAAGGGGACGCTGATGGCCCCTGATGTGGCCCCTGGTGTGACTTTTTGTCATGGCAGACATTCTTCATGTCATACAATCAATCAGAAACATTTCCGCCTATGGCGCCACCTAACTACAGTGCAGGTTTTGATATCCTATAGGCTATACTGTCTGCCTGTAATTGTTCTGTGTGCTCATACAACCCACATAGCCCTGACGGGCTACCCGGCCTGGTGGAGATAATAATATGCATGCACTGAATTGAACGGCATGAAGAATGCACTGTGCTGCACAACAGAGAGCCTCTGGAGCCAGATGTGGTTACTTGCTTATACGAAGTGTTGCTTGTTGTCTCCATCAGCCGAAGGCAAGGGGAGAGTACGTTGTCTCCATCAGCCGAAGGCAAGGGGAGAGTAGGTTTTGCACTCCGTCCGTCCGTCCGTGCGTGCATCCGTCCGTCCGTCTGGTACAGCTAATCTCCGGCACTGACAATGAAGGGAGATCTTGTCCCTAACACAAATCCCAAACAATAAAGAGAATTTAATGTTAACACCGTTTGTTTTACATCATCATTACACCACCTAATCATAGCATGATAAGAAAGAGCACCCCTCATTTCACACGGGTGCGATTCTTTGATATTATACTCCTCCAGGTCCTATAGTCATGTGCTCAAGAGACGGATCTGATGGCCTCAAAAGTCTAATGTCACCCCTGGTCCATATAGGGATATTCCTTTGGTTAAGTCGGTGTTGGACTGTCACGCGGGAGACCCCGGTTCGAATCCCGGGCGTTACATTCACAGAAAAGCCCAACTTGTGTCAGTGTCATGATCATGATGGCACACCAGCCTGAGAGCATTCTGGATTTCTGGTGACCTACTGCCAACTTCACATTGTGTTGGATTGCACATTAGGTCAGTTGTTATTGCTTTATTTGCTGGAATAGCCTTTGCCTCTGAAAGTGATATTTTGTTCCGTGAGTCAAAAACAAAAGAGCCAAGCATATATAAACCAAGAACCTGATATTTTGTCACGTCTATGTTCTGTCTAGACATTTGAGTTTGTTTGTTTCAGAAAAATGACAGTCACACAAACATAAAGAACAACTTGCATTACATAAAATAACTCCCACAAAGTGTATGAGCTTTTGATAATCAAAGTGATGTGAAGACAGACAGAGGTCCACATTTAATGGTTAAAAGGAGAATTCCATACTAGAAGGCTTTCTTACCTTTTCTTTGTAGTTGTTCCGTCGCCACCAAAGAGGTCCAGGTGTTATTTGTAGTTGTTACGTCCCCACCAAAGAGGTCCAGGTGTTATTTGTAGTTGTTACGTCCCCACCAAAGAGGTCCAGGTGTTATTTTGTGCAAAAGTGCATTATTGGCCATTTCTCCTACCATAAGCCCTCAATGGGGGTTGGGTTTATGTGCAAATTTGCTTATTTCCATGGAAATAAGTAGTAAAGTGTGCCGCTTGGGATACTATTTACATTATGAAGAGAGGATATAAGAAAAGATGATTTTTGAGCGATGGAAATAAGCGAATTAGCACCCCATAGCCCCATTCAATTAAATTCATTGAGGGCTTATGGTAGGAGAAATAGCCAATAAATTGCGCTTTTGCACAAAATAACACCTGGACCTCTTTGGTGGGGACAACAACTACAAATAAAAGGTAAGAAGAAAGCCTTCTAGTATGGAATTCTCCTTTAAGCCTTTGGCGCCACTCTGTGGATAGGTAGGGTAGTGGCAACCGGTGCATAACATTATGGTGGTCTCAGTGACTCCAGTGCTTTGATCCTCCTCCAGAATTGCCTATACCAATGACATCACTGATGGGGTTTCCTTTCCAAGCTAATAGAAACTAACTTTTTTTCCCTCCTCTAGTAAAGTTAACATAATGAAATAGAATCCATTGTTCTTGCATTAATAAACAAGATTAAAAGTAAATATTGA
This sequence comes from Protomyctophum bolini, assembly GCF_963924005.1. Taxonomy (NCBI): domain Eukaryota; kingdom Metazoa; phylum Chordata; class Actinopteri; order Myctophiformes; family Myctophidae; genus Protomyctophum; species Protomyctophum bolini. The sequence continues at coordinate 5,873,384 of NC_137881.1, forward strand.
AATATTGTTTGAAATTACCTGTCATCCGTAGGCAGACAGACAGACCTTCAGCCTGGTGGAGATGATAAACAAATGCAACAGATAAAACTGACAAATTATGAAATCATTACTGGCATCTCTACATTTTAGATGTTTTTATTTGATCCAACCAGTCCCTCACAGACAGAGTCTCCATTATAGGACAATAAATGGTGCCTCTGTACTGGCTGTGTCCCGTCTGTGCAGTCCTGAACTGTCCACACTTCCTACAGGAGTTAGCCAGAACCGTCCTCTTGTTAAACCTGGCCCTGGAGGGCCGCCTGCCTCCATGACTACTGGCAGCTGGAGGTGGAACGAGATGCCGAAGACGGGGAGCAAGTCGGGCAATGGGAAGACGGGGGAGGGCAAACACATTAGGGGTTATTGGAGCGGGTATAGAGATGCCAGTGGGTTCAGATTTGATTTGTTCCAACCGGGGAACCGCAGACGTATTAGGGATTGGAGCGGGTATAGAGATGCCAGTGGGTTCAGATAATTTGATTTGCACCAACCGGGGAACCGCAGACGTATTAGGGGTTGGAGCGGTTATAGACATGCCAGTGGGTTCAGATTTGATTCGTTCCAACCGGGGAACCGCAGACGTATTATGGATTGGAGCGGGTATAGAGATGCCAGTGGGTTCAGATAATTTGATTTGCACCAACCGGGGAACCGCAGACGTATTAGGGGTTGGAGCGGTTATAGACATGCCAGTGGGTTCAGATTTGATTTGCTCCAACCGGGGAACCGCAGACGTATTAGGGGTTGGAGCGGGTTTAGAGATGCCAGGGGGACGGGGTGCAGATTTTCTTTTTTGATCCAACCAGTCCCTCACAGACAGAGTCTCTGTTTTAGGACAATAAATGGTGCCTCTATACTGGCTGTGTCCCGTCTGTGCAGTCCTGAACTGTCCACACTTCCTACAGGAGTTAGCCAGAACCGTCCTCTTGTTAAACCTGACCCTGGAGGGCCGCCTGCCTCCATGACTACTGGCAGCTGGAGGGATAGGAGCAGATGGAGCAAGATGCCGAAGACGGGGAGCAAGCCGGGAAACGGGAAGACGGGGAAAGGCAAACACATTAGGGGTTATCGGGGCGGATATAGAGATGCCAGTGGTGGGAACGCGAGAGGAAACAGTGGCAGGGGCTCGAGCAGGGGCAGAATATATCTGGGGGAAGAGAATGACGGGACCGCCAGCAACGGGAGGTTTGAGGAAAAACTGTCTCTGGGTTGACAATCTTGGCCGGATAGCCGGTATGACAGCAGGACGGGGAACTACAGCCCACCTCTCCGTCTTTGGCCTTCCAGCAGTGCTCTGAGGCGGGTTGGACACCTTCTCAGGGCCGTGTGTTGGAGGAACAGCAGAGTTCTGAGGCAGGTTGGACACCTGCCCAGGGCCGTGTGTTGGAGGAACAGCAGTGTTCTGAGGCAGGTTGGACACCTTCTCAGGGCCGTGTGTTGGAGGAACAGCAGTGCTCTGAGGTGGGTTGGACACCTGCCCAGGGCCATGGGCCTGAGGAACAGCAGTGTTCTGAGGCGGGTTGGACACCTTCTCAGGGCCATGTGTTGGAGGAACAGCAGTGGTGTGGACCAGATATCCCGCTAGGCTGTCCCCGCGATCCACAGCCTGGACATATAAATAACAGAAGAAAGCAGTTTTTTTTTAAAGCAGGACATTCAAATAATGAAATATCAAAAACCGACATTTTTAACCAAAAACTGACTTAAAGGACAACTTTGGCTTTTTTTTCCAACCAAAGTTCATGTTTTAGGTTGTTATTAAAGAAAGTTGAAGGTTAATTTCTTTCCATTTGCTGCTAAAACGACAGCAAGCAGCAATGAAAAGAATAAAAATAAAAACTACACTCATCTTATACTTTCTCTAATAACCTCAAACATGAACCTTGGTTGGAGAAAAAAAAAGAAGTTGTCCTTTAATCTAGCCCATGCAGGTTAATCGAATAATCAAGACGCAGGCACATTTGATACATTTTATTTCTTATATAACTTTTCATGATATAGGCTAGATTTTACAATAAGCAATAGAAAAAGTTGCCCATCTACAAGCTCACAACATGATGATTTTGTATACATTATTTTCAAATCGTTTGTTATTCATAATTGAGGCAAAAGTGTCATAGCGCCCCAGCCCTGAGTGGTGAAATTGGCATCAAAACTCATCAAATCAGTAAAATAAATAAATATAATAAATAAAACTAAACTAAACAAGAAAGGTTGACATAATAATCAAATATATATAAATACTAAATAGTAGGATTTACAGCACCTTAATAGCAAAAAAGAAAACATGAGTAAATAACAGACACAAAAAATGTCTTCGTCTTTAAATAAGCTCAATTACAAAAATTGACTCATATGAAAATGATCATTGCTGCAGCAGTAGCATAGCCAGGAAGAAAATAAAATAATACATGGTTTTAATCGGGAGTAGTATATCTGGGTTTGCACCTTTGTGCTGGTCGAAAAGCAAACTCTGTTATCTGTACAGGGTATATTAGGTTCTTTGTGTTTATGTCTGCAGTAACACCGGTCTAGTAGGCCTGCTTTGTTTTTAGCACCAATACAAAAACTGGTCTTCTGATTCAGATTTCTTATTTTGAAATTACTTTGGTGTTATGGACTGGCACACTTTGTTTCTCAAATCACAAGAATTGTATGAAATGTTTTCATATACATTACGCAAGTACAATATTGAAAACAATGTCAATTGAATCATATAAATGTAAACAAAATAGCCTATGACTATAAGACAATGGTGCATTTTTTCTTCCTAGGACGTTTTAATAAATTGTATAAGACCGCAAAAAAGCTTGTCAGATGCGGGGAGGTATTATTCTCGGTAAAGTATCAGCCTTAGTTTGGAACATTTATCAATCGACTTTTAAAAACTTAGCAAAATTATGAAAACAAACTGAATTAAAGCTGCAAGCAGCGATGACTGGGCCCTCGCATGTGCAAGTTATCGACCAAATATCGACCAATCAGAACCGGGAGCAGAGCCAAGTAACTCTACTGAAGGACAAGGATTTTCAAATGAGTCCATCGAGGTGACTCATGACTCTGCTAAACACAACACCAGATATATACGCTAGATAGCTATAAACGCTATTCCCGGTTATTATAAATATTATTCTCCGGTATTGGTATTCGGTATCGGCCAACACAGAAATTGTGATCAGATCGGAAACGAAAAAAAGTGTATCGGGACAATCCCTAGTTGGAGCCTACATTGCAGCATTGATTCTATTGTCATTATTTGTTAAATAAAGTACTTATTTATTGATTTACCTCCGCCTGGTCTCCCCTTTTTGTTATGGCCTTGGCGACGTTATCTGGCCTGATTGTATTTGATTCATCCATCTTAAAAGTCCTGGGCTGAATTTCAGTCCCAGTAAATCTTTGCATCAGATAGTGTCCACTTTAATATCCGTCACATATCATTGTAATACTGTTGTTACAACACATGTTTGCTTGTCATGTGATTTTTCAGACCTCGGATTTCAACAAAGCTTTTGCCACAAACTGTACAGCTAAAGGGTTTTTCACCCGTATGAGTCCTCATGTGCTGCTTCAAATTACCCTTCACACTAAAACTATTGCCACAAACGGTACAGCTAAAGGGTTTTTCCCCTGTATGAGTCTTCATGTGCCTCTTCAGATTGTTATTTAGACTAAAACTGAGGCCACAAATTGTACAACTGAAGGGCTTTTCCCCTGTATGAGTCCTCATGTGCTGCTTAAGAGTTTCATTTAGACTAAAGCTGCTGTAACAAATGACACAGCTAAAGGGCCTTTCCCCTGTATGAGTCCTCATATGCTGCTTCAAATGACTAGTATGATTAAATCCGTTACCGCAAACTGTACAGGTAAATGGCTTTTCTCCTGTGTGAATCCTCATGTGTTTCCTCAAATTGGTATTCAGACTAAAAAAGTTTCCACAAATGGTACAGCTAAAGGGCTTTTCCCCTGTATGAGTCCTCATGTGCTGCTTCAGGGTTTCTTTTAGACTAAAGCTGTGGCCACAAACTGTACAACTAAAAGGCTTTTCTCCCGTATGAGTCCTCTGGTGCTGCTTCAAATTTTTATTTAGACTAAACCGGTTGCCACAAACTGCACAACCAAAGGGTTTTTCCCCTGTATGGGTCCTCATGTGTTGCTTCAGGTTTTCCTTTAGACTAAAGTTATTGTGACAAACCGTACATCTATAGGGTTTTGCCCCGGCATGCATCCTCATGTGTCTCTTCAGATACTTATTTATACTAAAGCTTTTGCCACAAAGTGTACAACTTACAGGCGTCTCCCCCTCACGAGTCCTCGTGGACGGAAGTTCTTTTGAGGATCTCGTGTCCTGGAACGGCTTGTTGCTCAAAGGCAATGTTTGTCCTTTAACATTTGGTGTCTTGTGTGATTTCGGTGCGTTTAAAACTGGCTGAGGTTCCTTGGTTTGCGCCCACTCATCACGGTCTTCAGTGTCAGATTCAGAACAGTGTGAATACGAGGGGAGCTGCTGGGCATCACTGGTTGGTTGTGATGTTTCAATGTGTTCAGCTGATGTGTTGGCAGGAGTGTCTGACACATCGTTTTCATCATCTTCAATTTTCACTGTTAGCAATAATGTCTCATCCTCCTCCTCCTCCTCTGGTGCTTCAAGCAGCATCTCTTCCTCTTTAACGTGCGGAGGCTCTGGTTCCTCATGGACCTCATGGACCATACTGGAGCCCCTCTCTTGCTGTTCGTGGGGAAACTCCTCTCTACACCCAGGGAAGTGCAGGAAGTCTAGGAGGAGACAGATGAGATAACATGATAGTTCAAGTCACTAATCAGCTCTCTCTCTCTCTCTCTCTCTCAATTCACTGCGCAAAGTTAAAGATGGAGTGCCGTGATGGAGTGCCCCCCCCCCCCCTCCCTAAAACTTGACACTAGGTGATTATACAAAGTGTTACAATTATGGTTTTATGTTCATCAAGTATGGTTTTCACCTTAGCACCACCCAACTAAACTTAAGCCTTGCCCACAGCTGTGTGTTGTACGATAATGAGGGGAGGGGGGTTAGGGTTATGATGTCACCAAAGTGGTGTATTTCGATTGGGCCTTTTGACTCAAAGGCTTTCAGCTTTCAGGAAGAAAACAAAAATACACAGGGAACTTAGGGAAGGCATATTTGAATATTATAAACCACACCTGGGCGTCTATTAGAGTAATGTTAACTCCATAGAAGACACACACAAAACAGAAAAAGTACAAAATTCACGGCACTCCTTCAACCCATTTAGGCCTAAGGCCGATTCTAAAAACGCCTCTAAATCCTGACCTAAGGTTTCTGGAAAAACTTCAAATATTTATATAGCAGCATCAAAAAATTTACATTTTTGAATACTGTACATACTGTACAGAACCCAAATATGGGTTCCCGGCCTGAGGGGGTAAGATACCAATATGGGTTCCCGCCCAGAATGGGTTAATATACCGACACGTTAGTCCGAGCCGGTCGGGTCCCGGCAGGTGCGCGCGCAACACATGCCTGTTGCACACATGTCAGGTTTTCAGCTGGCTCAGGGAAGAGGACGACCTTGCCATGCATAGTCCACCATAGATAGGTGAATGAACTGTTTCTGTATGTGGGCAGGCATATGCTGTGCCTGTGTGTGTGTGAGTGTGTGTGTGTGCGGTTGTATGAGTTGAGGATTAGAGGTATTTTTGTTACGCTGTAACATTTGACTCACTGTTGTCGCTTAGCATCAGTGCAATTTGAAATGTATTTTTTGAAATGCAATGTACTATTTTGTAATGTAATATAGCGTATTCTGTAATGTTTTAATTTATTTCTGGACTCTTGGAAGATTAGCCGAAAGGCTAAAATCAATCAAATCATGCCTAAAATTGTTCTTATTTGCACCGCCCTCGTTGAAAACAATGTATTTCAAACTCCAGCTTGTCACACTCCAGGCTGCACGAACAGCGCTCGAGCGATCAATGGCGCAATACTTATGGTGGCGATATCCCTAAAGCTCCAAGGTACCAGTTGCTGAGAGGAGGCGGGGCAAAAGCATGAGGCAGATGTGCACCACGTCTCTGAACGCGTGTACAGTATGTAATCCACATAACTCCAGAACCGTTCTCCCCACAAACACATTCAAATTTGACACACGTGTTCCACACCACCACCACAGGGAATGAATGCAGTGCCCGGCCTTGAGTCGGTGGGACACACCGTTGTCCAGAACTAGCACAAAAGCCCCTGCCCAGGCTCTGGAAAGGGCCCAAATTAGCCACTTGATCACACCTGATCACCCCCTAGATCTCCATATATGGAGCTGGCCTGTTCTGACATCACGTCCTGACATCTTGACATCACAATTATGTTCATCTGCATAGACTCCATATTTGGGTATGCCTGACAAATAACTCTACTCGAACATTGCTCCAAGTAGGACCAACGGGCACCGCTCTAGTCATATTTAATCCACCGTAAGAAAGCTAACAAAATGTTTACATTCACACAAAGAATATCCTCAGGGACGAACAATAACTACTTTAAAATCAAACCAACCTTGCATAGTATCCAGTCATCGTTCTATATTCAAATATTATATTCAATACCGGCAATGTTTTGTCTCATTCACTTTTCATTAATTATTCTAGTGGTCAATCCATCAGTGCAGATGTGGGTTACAGCTGATAGCAATAACTGTGTGTGGGCCAAGCCCAATGAAAACATTATGCGGATATAACCACTGAACCGCAAGGATACGTTGTTTATTTATGTTTTTATCAGTGGTACCGACGCTTTGTCTTCTGAATGATACATACCTTCATGGCTTCCTGCCTTCAAGAAAGGAGACTCTGGTTTCCCCTGCTGGAGAAGACGGTGGCTCCCCTCCTGGTGTTCAGAGGACTGGACAAGACGGTGGCGACCCTCCTGGTGTTCAGAGGACTGGACAAGACGGTGGCGACCCTCCTGGTGTTCAGAGGACTGGACAAGACGGTGGCGACCCTCCTGGTGTTCAGAGGACTGGACAAGACGGTGGCTCCCCTCCTGGTGTTCAGAGGACTGGACAAGACGGTGGCGACCCTCCTGGTGTTCAGAGGACTGGACAAGACGGTGGCTACCCTCCTGCTGTTCAGAGGACACCTCCTCCTTACACCCAGGGAGTAGTTGGAGGTCTAGGGGGAGAGAGAAAGGTCAATATGCTTTCTGATTGGATCATTGGACAATATTGATTATCCTACTCAGGCCGGACCTAGGATTTTGGTAGCCCTAAGTGAGATGTTTTGGATCAGAACGCTGATGTTCTGTCCTATTTTCTGACCTAGCATCTCGTTTGGAATATAAACTCTCTTCTAGAGAGACTTTAGATCATGTGACAGCACAAGGTAACAACAGGAGATTATGCCTCCAGGTTTGGAAGGCTAGGCTTTTCAGAGAAAAATCTGCCCAATCTGCTTGGCCTATATAGAGAGTATGCACAAGCATCATTTCCCCATCAGGACACGCCCCCCTCATCTAGACTGAGTGGCAAAACATTGAGCAGCATGTTGGAGTGTTGGAGTTTGGAAGCGCTCGTTGGAAATCACTCAACCTTCCTGTCCTGCGTACGACCTGTTTCTAAATGTCACATCATGCAGGAGGCAGCAAAATGTTGTGTTAAGCACTTCCAAACTCTGACACTTCGAAAAATAATCAAATGCAGGGCATTTCTCGACAGAAAGTTAGCTCATAACGTTTCTATGGTGGATTTTTATGAAACAAAAACTTTGCAGGTAGGATAATTCAAGCTTTGCGTACAGTTGCAATGTTGGTGAGTTTAACATTGTTTAATGCAATCAGACAGGACTTTTCTGTTTGGATGAATGGGCTGTCAAGGCCAGAAAGTAGTTTTTGCCACACAGTTCTGCGTTCCCGCATAACTTCCAGGTATGATGATGTCACACACATACCCTCTATTGTGAATTTTTTACCTTGATGTCGTCTGTTTAAAGCCACAGTAATTGGCTCAGGTGCCACGTTTTGATTGCAGTAATGTCCAGTGACTACAGACTATAAAGACAATACATATTTTCAAGCCAAAAAATGTGAGAATCGTGCTCTCAATTGATGTGGATTGAAATCGAGATCGACATTTGATCAAAAATAGTGCAGCACTAATGGTACATTTTATGGTGCATTTATATAGCGCTTTTATCCAAAACACTTTTTTGGATACATTCACCCATACATTCAATTAATCAATTTCATACACTTTTACATAGATTGTGCATTACATTCACACTTTTACAGTCTCACTCATTCACACACACACACACACACACACACACACACACAGATTGGGTGGGTGAATGTAATGCACATTCCCACGCCGATCGATGGCGGGGGAAACCATGCAAGGCACCTGCACATCGGGACGGGAGCAATTATGGGTTCAATTCAGTCTTGCTCAAGGACACTTCGACACTATATAGTGTCGAAGTGTCCTTGGTATAACTCTGGGGAGCCCGGGATCGAACTGGGAGGGCAGTTTGTTAACCATTCGATTTGATGTTTATGTTAGTGAACCTGGTTTTCAGTTTCTGACCGTAGTCTACTTCCCAGCTAACATTTCCCCGCTAGCTACCGCCTCCCGCTGTCGCCTTCACAGCGTAGCACGCCCGGGCTGGCTTGGACGTCCCCCCGCTGTCCGCGCGTCAAACGATCGCGATCAGTTACTTTTTAATGCGATCGTGAATTTACAGCGATTTACAGTCCCTCCTCACGCTGACGTAAGGCTTGCCTCCCCCGCCCGTCTCTCTCTCTCTCTCAGACAAGGATGTGCATTATATGTATAAAATACATAATTTTTTAACTATTGAATATAATTAAGTGGATTCTTCTTCTACTTCTTCTTCTTGCGGTTATATTTATTATTATTATTATTGTTGTTGTTATTACCTACCTAGCCTGGAGCCGAGGCTTTACCCGGCATGCATTGCAGTGTTGTTGTTTTTGTTGAATCGACGTACGGGGGTGGAGGCAGTCGCAGAAGACAAGACTCTCCAACAAATGCTTATATTAGTTCTTACACAGTTTTTCTCCGGAGAAATTCAGTTGAAAGGTCAGTGTATTTTTATATCCGATATCTACCGTGTGTAGTGTAATTGCCCGTGTTAGAATCGTTTCGATCTTTATCTGTGTATGTTTCCCTCTAGCTAGCTAGCCTAGCTACCTGGGCAATCTATTGTTTGGACGAGGGGATAAGGTTAGCATTAGCAAACGTATAACTCATGCTATTTTAACAGGTAACTTCTTATTGTGTTGATAAGTCCTTAAACACAATTATTCGAATTAGATAAGATTTGATACGTTGCTTGTGTAGACTACATAAACAGCATTTAGCTGTAAATCACATTTTTTGTCATTCTTTGTTTTAGAACTTCTCCTATGGTACCACATCAATACAGCATGGGGTCTGTGTGTATGTGGGGTCTGCAAGGCTAAATCTTCGTCAAATGTCTGTCTTGCAAATGTAAAAAATATCACATAGTAGGCTAATGTTTAAAACAGACTTTTTTGTTATTCTATTATAGGTGCAGATGCAGTGACCAAAATGAGCATTGCCATGCAGGTACGTTCTGAGCCATTTCTTTTACTCTTCTCTCTGTTGTCTCCTCTAAAGGAACTTTGCTAGGCCACAATTGCAAATAAAGATTTGTCTAATTACAACACATTTTGATTTAATTTTTGTCATTTTAGTCATTTTGTTGTTTTATTCTAAGCCTGATTTTTACACTTGGTTGCATGCTGAATATAGCTGGTCTACAAGCTCGCAGCACATTGTGTGCTTGTAGATCTTCTGTTTTCATCAAATTGATTTTTATGTACATACAATGTTTACCATTTTGTTGTTACTGTGATTTCAGACACAGGACTTGGATCTGTTGGGCGTACAAACGGTAAGAACATTTCTACCACTGAATTAAGGTTGCATGCTACAAGCTCTCTTGCCTCAAGTTTGCTGTTACATTTGAAAGAAATTTGACTTGAATTTGATTTCATTTTACAGACAAGGTGACATGCTGTACAGAGCTGAGACATCGTTCTTTAATTTAAGGTAATTGTTCATTTTACCAAGGACAGAAAATTGGCACCCAACAATGTGTAACTGTGTACCATTGTTACCATCATAACATTTTAAATGACTGAGGTGTATTATGATGAGTACTGTGGCACTCTGTGCCACACTATGAGCTTGTAGATCTGCTATTTTTCAACAGATAACAGCTTTTAAAATAATGTTTAAAACCTATGAGGCGACACAGATGCGTCCTCAGGTCTAAATGGGTTAAGGCAGTGGTTCTCACAGCCATCAAATGTTATCCCACAATAATTTATTTAATTAATTCTGTGATTTCAGACGAACTTTCGCTGGAGGAAGACCTATCGACTTCAAATGCAACCTCTGCTGGAAAGGCTACCACCAGTCGGGTTTCCCTGACCCTCTACTATACGCAACATCCAGACCTCAAGGAACGCACCCAGCTTTCCGTGCTCGGACATACAGACATGGGGACATACATACATTGCTACGCTCAGAAACTCCTGACTCCACTCAGAAGAGAATTGGTGTTTTAAAGACTTAAGCACTTACACTTGAGAACTGATGTCTTCTAAATCCTCACAGATTTTAGTTAAAACATTTGCTGCAAAATAATATATATTTACAGATTTGTGCCACATTTTCACGATGTTTCAAAATTAGCAAATCTACAAACTCGTTTTCAACAGCTTACAGCTTTTTAAATAATGGTTAAAGTGGCTAAAACCAGGGGATCTTGGACTTCAGTGACGGGGACCTGGGGTCTGAGAGCCGGAGACGTTGGACAGGGTGCATTTTGGAACTTCTGCTGGCGGCCACCACCAGTCAGGCTTCATAAAGGAAGGAAACGGACAGGCACGGCAGGCAGCTCATCAAATGGTGGTCCGTGGCTCAAATGGTGAATAACTTTGGCATGAAAAGGGTTCAAACCCACCGCTATAGGGGTTTCCAAATGGACTCTTGAATGTATGCTGCACGATTTCTTGCTCAAAAGGTGAATCTCGATTGTGTGTTCTGTTTATTGCTGTGTAACTGTTATTGCAACATTACTGGGCCTACATAACTAACTCCACACAGAATAGACTTGGTGTTTTATAGAAATTAAACTTGAACTGATTCCACAAAATGTCTTCTAAATCCTCGCAGATTTTAGTTAAAACGTTCACTGTGTTTGGGCCACATTTTAGTATTAGCAAATCTACAAGCTTGTGAGCTTGTAAATCTGCCAACAATCTAACAGCTTTTAAAATGATGGTTAAAGTGTTTGAATGGTATGACTGTTTTCTGAAAAGCCTAGATGTTTCTGTATCATTGGTGTTCAAACGATTTACTCCAATCTGAAAATATGTTGTTCCAGGGACCGCGCTACGAGCTTGTAGGTCTGCCATTTAGTTTTATCCTGAAAATGTGCAAATCTTTGAATATATATTGTTTCAGAGCAAACGTTTTTAAACTCATCTTTGCTTCTGGGTAGTCCCTGGAACAACATATTTTCAGATACTGTAGGTGTCTGCGGCCAATTTCATAATATTTCTGGGGTCCTTGACATAACATAATTTGAGAACCACTAATATAGAAACATAGGTTTTTCAGAAAACTGTGGAAATGTGGACACAATCTTATCCAACATGTTCTGGTGGTTTCAGGAAAGTTGGTGCAAAATGACATAAAAATCAACCACTTGTATTCTAAACTTGGTTGTTTACATATTTTTTCTATGTGCCTAAATGATTTCATTGTAACCTTTTTTTTTCCTAATAAAGAAACAAAATTAAGTATACATTTGCTGCTTTATTATGTTTCTATAAATATGTGGGAGGGAGGTGAGCATGGGGGAGGATCGAGGGGTGCGGGGTCATATGGGGGGGGGGGGGGGGGGGTGTCATAAGACAGCTCCACGCTGTCCTGCTGCTGCCGTCGTAGCTGACGTTCGAGTCGCGGCAGAGAAGCGGGGCGCCGGCTACACGCGCGTCGGCGCGCACGGCACACGCTGATCAAGAACGACGCGGCCACATCGTGCGACGCGCCCGGCGGAGGACACGATCGGCGGCGCGCGGCGACCGCCTCCCGCAGGCGGCGCGCCATAACTTGCTAGCTGGGTTGGTTGTATCGTTTTAAATGGTCCATCATTATGTGAATACAATTTCCAATCAATCGTCTAGTGTTTGTCTTGTTGTTGTATCCGTTTGCCATATGTCTGATATGAAAAACAACGTCAAAACTAATATTATAATAGCATGCGGTTGACACAGTGTTTTAACCAACCTGCTGTGTGCAGTGTGTGATGATGATATGGCTCCAGTAGTGTTTGCAGTGTCTCTATCTCTCTCTGGAAGAGCTCACAGATCAGCTCTGCAGCTGCAGTCAGCCGCTCGCTAACAAACACTCTGACATGAAGCTTCAGCTGCGACGAATCACTTTGTTTTTCCAAAACGAACAATATCTCCTCTCCCACCGATGTCAGTTGTTCCTTTACCGACGACCTGAGAGACTCTATTTGACACATTTCGAGTTGCTTGGCCGACATCTTTTATCGTGGTCTGGTCTCTGATTATGGCTGAGGAAGCAAAACAACAGATTTCCGCTTTCCGGGTTTCGCGCATGGACGCATGCTCAATAAAACAATCCGTCGCGTCACCACCAGGCTTTCCACCATGGTTGAGAACTGTCGCCACCTACTGGAGAAGGTGTGTAGTAGCCTAGTGGGCCTACAGTACATCCTTCCTGTGCCTATTGCCTACATAACTGAATTTAATACTGAAATATTAAAGTTTACCAGTTTAAAGAAATACCATAGGGGACTGTGTTGAGCGACAAAGAGAGAGTCCTCGATGGAGGTGCAATAAAAGTAAAAAATAAAGTGAACTGGTGCTACAAAAATCTGTGGGACTGGAAAAAAGGCCGATCCGAGCACTCAAAAAGGTAAAAAAAAAAAGAATGAGGAGAGGGTGGATACAATCAATGTACTTTATTTAGAAAAGTTTTAAAAAAGCCAACATGTTTCGACTCATGGGAGTCTTCATCAGGGCAGGTATCATCTTACCTGCCCTGATGAAGACTCCTGTGAAGTCGAATCTATCTTGGCTGTTTTTAACTTTTCTAAATAAAGTACCTTGATTGTATCCACCCTCTCCTCATTTTGACCTTTTAGAGTGCTCGGATCTAGGGGTTGGTTCGACAGCTGCTACCGTATCATCTCACCGTTTTGTTTGTCTTTTCTATTCATGTGTTGGATTCATGTTAATGTCTATTCTCAGACATTTTAAGTTTAACCACTTAAACTTATAGTAAATGCTTTTGTCCTGTTCTTATTTCCCTCTACTACTCCAAACTTCTCTGCGAAAATAGCCGATCTATACAAGCTCAGAACGTGCGTTCTGAGCTTGTAGATCTGCTATTTTCAGAGAATGTTCCTGCCAAAATGAATTGAATAATTATGAAGGACCCCATGCGATGAAAACAGGCCTAGTGCTTTCTTGGGTTGTTTGTAAATCCTCTTGGCAGACCTTTATTGAACTGTACTTTCCTGTGCATTTTTCTGCAAACTGTCAAAAAAGTATTCAATCAATCAATCAAACAAACAAGCTAATTACAAGGGGTCAAGGTGTCTTTCTCAATTAGCAGGACAATTAACCAGCAATTTCCCCCATGATGTTGGCATGTGATGCATGGTTTTCCTTTAATACTCGACAACCTTTGCAAGGTGTTGACGTTACTTTTTCTGTGACAATGAATGCTATTTTGATTAAGAAAACGACAGGTTATTATAGTTCTTCAAGAGGCTAATAAATCTGTCTTTTGAACTCCCACTCCTACTAGTAGGTTATCTCTCTTGCCATAACAAGCTCTATGTTGCTTGTTATGGCAGAAACAGAAACTAATAACCACATAAACATTGCCTTGTTTATTATCTTTATTTTCTGCGGTAGGCCGATAGTCTTTAAGGCAGAAGCAGTGGGATATCTTGTGGGTGTAATTAAAACACCTTGAGGGCCCGGGCCTATTTAATCCATTAATAAAATGTGCCCATCGTCAGCAAGCGCCTCTAGGCTGTAGAGCGATGCGATCAGTTTTCATAGCACTAATTTGTCGGAGATTATCAATCTCCGTCTCGGGCACATGACCGTGCACTTCAACTTGACGGTGATTTACAGTACGTCATGGACCCCTTTTGCAACCAGATCTTATCTTAATTATGTTTGTTAGACAATAAACACTTTCCTGGGGGTATGAGTTTTTAGATATTTTACTATTTCAGACACTGGTCTCACTTCCTTCCTGGACTCTAGGAAGATTAATTAATTAATAATTAATGAATTAATAAATGAAGCTCCACCCACGCGACAGAATGCCGCTGGGGCAAGCTTTTCCGGGAATCTGGCCCACGTGGGTGTAGCTTCTTTTCCATCCACCAGCTGTCTAAAAACCCGGAAATTACGCAAGACAGCTTGTTCTGTTCACGCATGGAATCTTAGGTGTGCCCAGACCCTAAGACAGCCCTCCCCCTCTCCACAAGGTGGGGTGAGTGCACCAACGCATTATGGGAATTGTAGTCCAGGAAGGAAGTGAGGAAATCTAAAATATCTAAGACCACATATTACACACATAGAGACCATCCTGCAACAACCTTTCCGTTATGGCCCTGCACCGAAGCCTTGTTTCTTTCAATGTAACTTTCACCATGTGAACACATGTGTTCTGCATGTTACTGTATGTACAATATATCTTTATCTATAGTCAGATTCTGCTTTAGCATCTGTGACATTTCGTTGTCATGCTGTATTACTAGTAGAATGAATGTTAATCATGTGATTTTTCAGACCTCGGTTTTCAACGAAGCTTTTGCCACAAACTGTACAGCTAAAGGGTTTTTCTCCTGTGTGAACCCTCATGTGCTGCTTCAGATTACTAGTTTGACTAAAGCTTTTGCAACAAAAAGCACAGCTGAAGGGCTTTTCTCCTTCATGAGTTCTCATGTGTATCTTCAGGTTTCCCTTAAGCCTAAAGCTGTTGCCACAAACTGTACATGTAAAGGGCTTTTCCCCTGTATGAATCATCATGTGTTTCTTCAGATTACTTGTTTCACTAAAGCGGTTACCGCAAACTGTACAACTGAAGGGTTTTTCCCCTGTATGAATCCTCATGTGCTGCTTCAGATTTCTATTCAGACTAAAGCTATTGCCGCAAACTTTACAGCCAAAAGGTTTTTCCCCTGTATGACTCCTCACGTGGCGCTCCAGATCTCTACTCAAGTTAAAGCTTTTGGCACAAACTGTGCAGCTAAAGTGCTTTCCCCCTTCGTGAGTCCTCATGGACGGAGTCTCCTCCCACTCATTACTGTCTTCAGTGTCAGATTCAGAACAGTGCGAAGAGAGCAGCTGAGCATCACTAATAGGTTGTGATGTTTCACAGTCCTCCGCATCAACTCGTGTTTTCATGTGTTCAGTTGAGGTTGCTCTGTTTTCGTCATTTTCACTTTTCACTATTAGCAATGTCAACATCCCATCAGCCTCCTCTGGTGTTTGAAGTACTAGCTCCTCTCGTTCCTCTTTAACCTGTGCAGGTTTTGGTTTATCCTGGACCAAACTGGAGCTCCTCTCCTGCTGCTCACGGGACAACGCCTCTTTACACACAGGGACACGGTATAGGAGGAGAAAAGATAATTCAGTCAAGACAATCAGAAAGATATAAACAATGTATTCCAATAATGTTACACGTTTGTTTCTGCTTATGTCAAACTGCTCCTGTGATGCTCCAGAATCGAGCAGAGCCACAATGAATCCACTGTCTGTGTAACAACGAGCATGTTGAATTCCCCTTGAATGCATGCATGTTCATCTTACATAACATTAACTGTAGACATTTTGTTGACGATTAATTGTCATGAATTGCTAATAATTACATAATTGGATTTTTGGCATTAACAATATTCTTTTACGTTGGCTTTACTATAGCCCTAGAATAAAGCATGAAACAAGTCCTTGACATTTTGTTTGAAAGGATAAAAAGTCCTGATATAAACTACTACAATTACCCATAAGGAGGTAAATATTAAATATGTTAACCACTGGGAAATGTCAAATAAATAAATAAAACATTCACCAATAGCAGATCTACAAGCTCACAACACGTCACACTCACAGGCAACATTATTACACACAACACCACTGGCCACAGAGCCCTCCTGGTACTACACACAACACCACTGGCCACAGACTCGCCATCATGGGGCCTAATGTGGCCACATCTAGCATCACCAAATGGTGCATTTATATAGCAGCCTTTATCCAAGGCGCTTTACATAGATTGTGCATTACATTCACCCATTCACACACACAATCATACACGATTGCGGCGGAAGCCATGCAAAGCACCAACCTGCACATCGGGAGCAATTTGGGGTTCAGTGTCTTGCCCAAGGACACTTCGACATGTAGACAGGAGGAGCCTGGGATTCGAACCGCCGACCCATGGATCATTGGACGACCTGCTCTACCTCCTGAGCCACAGTCGCCCAATCACCAGAGCGCATGAGGGTCGAATCAAAATAGGAATGCGCACATGTCACCATAACGTTGTGTTTGCACTAACGTCAAAGATTCAAATGGTTGCACACTGCAACTATCAATTAACTGTCTGTTGTGTAGAGATAAATAAAAGATAAAAACTGATTTAATTTGTGATAAAAGCCTCAAATTATAAAAACTAGATCTAACCAGTGTAACCACAGCGTTTATCTGCTTATCAACTGTAAAAGCATTATCATCTTAATTCCAAGATGGGTACCACGTAGGGTTGCAGTGGACCCAGGTCTAAGGGGGGAGCCGGAACTTGGTCCAAACACTATCACCTCAGTTTTACTCTCATTTATATTAGTTCATTTTACACAGATAACTAGACAAAACAAAATAACTGCTCATTGAAACAACCCACACAACAGTAGAACAGGTTGACAGTTTCACATATCTTGGACTAACTCTGGACAATAGACTTATAGGTAAGAAGATTATTATTATTATTATATCAACAGGCCCGGAAATTAAGGCCCGTCCCTATACCTGGGCCCTCATCAAACCCTGTAGGCCTACACTAAATAAGACACTGCCCCCGCTGCCACTCTTAGATCTCCATATATGGAGCTGACCTGTTCTGACATTCCATAATGTTGATCTGACCTCATCAAACACTGTACACTCAAGACACGTATGGCCAGTACAGAATTCATTCCATATGTTGATCTGACTCCCCCATGCCAAAGCGCAGTGGATTCAGTTTGTTTCATAATATGTAAACATGTTTGTGTTTTAAACAATGCCTGCTCTCAGTGCTCTGGGTAGGATGAGTGGTATAACCAGAGTCAGATATGGATACATTTTGACATTTTTATAAATGAAAATAAAACAACACATCTCTGATAGTATTGATACGAGGCTAGGATGAGATGCAGATTTTGTATGTAAACATGATGTGGTTGACACAGTGTTTTAACCAACCTGCTGTGTGCAGTGTGTGATGATGATGTGGCTCCAGTAGTCTTTGCAGTGTCTCTATCTCTCTCTGGAAGAGCTCACAGATCAGCTCTGCAGCTGCAGTCAGCCGTTCGCTGACAAACACTCTGACATGAAGCTTCAGCTGCGACACATCACTTTGTTTTTCCAAAAGGCAGGATATCTCCTCTCCCACCGACGTCAGTTGTTCCTTTACCGAAGACCTGAGAGATTGTATTCGACACATTTCGAGTAGCTTGGTCGACATTTCGTCCAGGTCTTTGCTCCCATAGATGGGAATGGGATGATGACCGACGATCGACAGAAGAATGTAAACAAACACAACATAGACAGTTCCGGGATCAACGTGTTTCACTCACGCTCAATAAAGAGTCCACTGTTGAATGTCGCCATCTGCTGGAGGAGGTTTGAGACGAAAAATCCAGTCCAAAAGTCCATCATTTATTGTGACCCCTCCCCGAAAAGGCCTATCTGCCCTGACCCCTTATACTTAACCATGATTTATACATTATAGATAAGTAGTATGGACTTATATGGGTAGCTCTGGTCCATAGCTCTAATGCCTTAATTGCATTAGAGCTATGAACCAGAGCTATAGGGCACAGGAGACACAAATATTAAAGCAGTTCATTAAAATTATAATAAAGGGAACACACACACACACACACACACACACACACACACACACACAGAGCATGCATATGCCATGGGTCTTACAATTGGTCGTTTTTTGAGGGCGCTATCCCCTCCTATGCCCAGCTTTGTGTGTATCTGTGTAGTGTGTCTGTGTACCCTACAACTATAGCGATGATTTGATTGGCTGAGGCCTTAAAAAGTGAGGACAGTCAGAAAGTGAGGACGTGAAAAGTGATTGGCCGGAATGTGATGACATATGATGATAAGAGCCCCCCTCACTTCACACAAGTGTGATTTTTATTAATTTATTTAATTAACTGGGTTGGCCACAGGTAGTTAACCACAGGTAGTTAACCCCCCCACCCCCCCAGGAAGGATGATATAGGGCCATGAGTGTCTATTTCAAACAAAGTGTTTTTTGACAGGAGGAATTGCCTGTCATAATTTGACCCCCCCTGTATTAGGAATGGATGTTGATATTCATTCATCAGCCAACACTAGTCTCACCACTGACAGGTAGTTGATATTAATTTTGTATTCATCCTTAGGACCCCAAATATTTTACCCAGGGTTAGTGATGGTGTTACAAAATTAAGGTTTAGTGTTCTATAGGGTTAAGCATATAAAACCGGATTGGACTCTTAATACCGAAATCAACCACTTGGTGTCACACTTGACTGAGGAATAATGTGACCTGCCATAAAAATGTGTAAATCCATTTAGGTGTGACATGCATTGTGTCTGAGAGGCTAAATCTCATCAAACGGTGGTCCTTGGCTCAAATGCAGGATAAATAATGGTCCTTGATATGAAAAAGGTTGAAAACCACTTGGTTATCAAAACAAATCAAATTGGTTTCCATGGATCCCATGGGTGCACGTGGCTGACCTGAGATCTGCATGTATAACTGTGCACACTCTGTACTCTATCATACTAAAGTCTAATACATTAACCCATTCTGACCTGAGATCAGATTCATACGAGGTTTCCACGGGACACACACTGGTCTGATTAACCCATTCTGACCTGAGATCAGATTCTAAAAAATGTCAGTCGTTCTTTGATTTTTCAAAAATAGCAGACCTACAAGCTCGTAGCGCGCCACTCGGTGGCGCGCTATGAGCTTGTAGATCTGCTATTTTTCAATAGGTAAAGCATAACATGATGCTAACACCAAAACGGGTTCCCGTTCAGAATGGGTTAAATAAAAACTGACCCAACAATCAAAGAACTCTTCTTGTGCAAAACAGATAGAAAGCCTTTGACTGACTAGTTAATTATGGAACAATTACAAACCAACGTCTTTCAGCCACAGACTGGACATCAGCATTGTCAAAAAGAAGAACTTTATTAATCTATAAAAAAAGATGTGGAAAATCAGTTCATGCTAGTTACAACAAAACATAAAAAAAGCTGCTATATGGCTTTAAATAAGCCATTTATAATAATTGAAACATATGAACATCTTAATTGTAACACAAATAAATAATATAACCTTAGTTTATAAAGACCTAAGTGCCTTCCATCATTAAAATAAATAATAATAACAATCATAATGTACATGAAGTCAGTAATGGCACTCATAATATACAGCAGAGGGGCATCCCACCGCTGTTAAATTATTGGTTGACTTGAAATTGGTAAGTATCGGTCAATGAAATCACGTATTGTTTTTTGTTTGACAGTAATTAACTAACATTGGATGGGTTTGTAGGGACTTATGACTTGGGGATGTTAATAGTTAATCGCCGTTATTCAAATTATTCAATTAAACGTACCAATTAACAATGAATCGAACATTCTGTGGTACAATCACTGGGCGGTTTTCTGTGGCCACCACCTTGGTACCCACAGACACGTCTCTGCTTTTGCATGTGATGTGACACACAGTGACCCTTGGTCTGCCCCAGGGTCTCCTCCCAGTGGGAGGTGCATCAAGGACCTCCTTAGGGAGACGCTCGAGTCGAAAGGCATCCTAACCAGATGGCCTAACCATCTAAGATGGCTCCTTTCCAAGCGAAGAAGCAGCGTCTCTACTCTAGTCTCTCTCACGTGACTGAACTTCTCACCCCATCTCTAAGGGAGATGCCAGACAGTAGACAGTAGTAGAAAACTCATTCTTTCAGTCATGACCCACACTTCATGACCATAGGTGAGAGTAGGAACGAAGATTGTTCGGTAGACATAGAGCTTTGCTTTCAGGCTCAACTCTCTTTTCCGGATATTATGTTTATTTTATCGCGTTAAATTACTTTGCTTTGGCATCTTTTATATTGTATTAGGATGAATGTTCCTCATGATCTTTCAAAGAGTTCGCAACAAACTGTACAGCTAATGAACTATTCCCCTGTATGAGTACTCATGTGGACACTCAGTTTACGTTTTGCACGGAAGCTGCTGCCACAAATTGTACAATTAAAGGGTTTTTCCCCTGTATGAATCCTAACATGTTCCATTAGAGTTTCATTTAGACTGTAGCTGTTGCCACAAATTGTACAGGCGAAGGGCTTTTCCCCTGTATGAGTCCTCATGTGCCGCTTGAGAGTTTTATTTAGACTAAAGTTGTTCCCACAAACTGTACAGCTAAAGGGCTTTTCCCCTGTATGAATCATCATATGTCGCTTCAGATTTCCTTGTATACTAAAGCTGTTGCCACAAACTATACAGCTAAAGGGTTTTTCCCCTGTATGTGTTCTCATGTGGTTTTTCAGGTATTCCTTCGCACCGAAGCTCTTGCCACAAACTGTACAGATAAAGGGTTTCTCCCCTGTATGAATCCTCATGTGGTTCCTCAGAGCTTTATTTTCACTAAAGCCGTTGCCACAAAGTGTACAGCTAAAGGGTTTTCCCCCTGTATGATTTCTCACAGATGGATATTGTGTAGATGATTCCAGGTCCCGGGAAAGGTTATTTCTCAAATATAATCGTTGTTCAACATTTGGTGTCTTGTGTGATTTCAGTGTGTTTAAAACGGTCTGAGCTTCCCTGGTCTCCTCCCACTCATCGCTGTCTTCAGTGTCAGATTCAGAACAGTGTGAAGAGAGGAGCTGAACGTCACAGTCCTCTGCATCAGCTTGTGTTTCTATGTGTTCAGCTGAGGTGCTGGCTGGAGAACCTGTCTCTCTGTTGTCATCATCACCACCTTTCACGGTTCCTGATGTCGACGTCGTCTCATCAGCCTGTAGTCTTTGAAGCATCTCTTCCTGATCCTCTTTAATCTGAAGTAGCTCTCCTTGTTCCTCTTTAATCTGTGGAGGCTCTGGTTCCTCGTGGACCATACTGGGGCTCCTCTCCTGCTGTTCCTTTTTAATCTGTGGAGGCTCTGGTTTCCCATGGACCATACTCTGGCTCGTCTCCTGCTGATCTTTACACACAGGGACACAGTCTAGGAGGAGAAAATTAACATGATAGTTCAGTCAGGAGACTCATTGAGATAGAAACAATTCTAACAATGTTAAACGTCTGTACGGCCAACCACCAAACGGTGTGACTCCTTATCTTAATTCAAAACCACCATTAAAGGGCACCTGTCCGCAATCCACAACAGGACTTACAGTAGATAAGTCTTCAAGCTTGCCACCAGTGAGTAAGCCAAGGGTCGGTGACGTAATATTCAATGCCCTATACGTGAATTATGTAATATGTAAGGGATAATGTATGGCTGAGTGGTCATTGTTTATAGATAAAACCACCTCTGCTTCGCATCAATGGTTAATCAGCCTGAAGGTAGCTTAATTTGACCCAAAACACAACAAAACGAGGCATTTCCTTCTTTGGTAATGAAAGTATTCTATAAGTGTCATGCTGGCCGGCGTCAGCCCAGCTGCAGCTGGAAAGTCGGAAAACAGTTGAGTTGATCAAATAGAATCCAATTTCGGGTACGGCATCGTCTATTCCTCGCTCAAATGTTTTCATAAACATATTTGAGAGCAATGTTTAGCTGTAAATTACATTGTCTGGGTTTCCCAAAGCAATTTTGGGTCACACGTTAGCGAACAGGATAGGTCTGTAGAATGGATGGGTTGGATACAAGAGAAAGACACACACCAGCAGCAACACGCATGCACACACAAACGCACGCACACACACATACAAGAAAAGAAACATCAGATCTACAAGGTCCGTTCTGAGGTTGTAGATTGGCAATTCATTTTTCAAATTGCTGATGCACAGGTTTAAAGTTGGTGAACTGATGTTGATGTTATATATCAATTATTTGTTCTGGGGACCTCCTGGAAACGCCTCAAGGACCCAAAGTAGGGTCCCCGCCTCCCGAACTCTACTTTGAGAACCACATGGACAGGGTTTAACCTTTTTCTTTTTCTATAAATATGGGTCAGCTACCCACACTGTTACCTGTGGACAATACTATGAGCAGGGACGGATTAACCCCCACGAGGGCCCCTGGGCCGGTAATATGTGCAGGGCACCCGTAGCGCTTGTGCGCAACATTCGTGTTTTTCCGTGTTTTATCATCTTTTTAACCTAAATTTAACAAAATCAACAGCCAATGGAGGGCCCCAGGAGCCCTTTTCAGGGTGTCAAACCTTAATGGTACACCTCAGTAATGGCCGCACCCAGGCAAGCCTCTGTGAATTTGTCTATAAACGTAGGATCAATAAATACAAGGTTAAGCCAGACTGGATGGAACATGTGGCTGAGCTTCATGCCGAGGCTAGAGAAGGGCCTTCAAAGCCTGGGTTATGTCAGGAAGACAAAGACATGGTCCCTTATTTAAAAGAATTAAAACACATATATATGCTTTGCGTTTCATTAAAAACTAGAACTGCACTCTGCCGAGTGCATACTTGCTTGTTGCACACTAGTGTATAGTGCGCTAGCAGAGCGCGCAAGTACTTTCGACCGCTGGAAAGTATCACATCTCAGTATCTCTGTGAAGGAACGTTTGAAATGTATAATCATTACGTGTAACTATTTGCTACCTAACTACTTTTTTACAGAAAAATGACGTCATCGTTGAGAACTGGGACCAGAGTACATGGTGTGTATATGACGTAATGTTGTAACATGTAACTAGTCCCAGCAAACCAGGCATACACTTACGGTGTATGACTAGCTCTCAGTGATGACTACATACAGAGTATGTAGTTGTAATTTGATTAGCAGTATACTGTGGTTACTTGGTTCCAAAAAGTGAAGCCAAGTTTTTTTCAACCGTAGGTCTGTGCCTGGTTTGCTGGGACCAGTTACAACATTACGTCATCGTTGAGAACTGGGACCAGAGTACATGGTGTGTATATGACGTAATGTTGTAACTTGTAACTAGTCCCAGCAAACCAGGCATACACTTACGGTGTATGACTAGCTCTCAGTGATGACTACATACAGAGTATGTAGTTGTAATTTGATTAGCAGTATACTGTGGTTACTTGGTTCCAAAAAGTGAAGCCAAGTTTTTTTCAACTGTAAATCTGTGCCTGGTTTGCTGGGACCAGTTACAACATTACGTCATCGTTGAGAACTGGGACCAGAGTACATGGTGTGTATATGACGTAATGTTGTAACTTGTAACTAGTCCCAGCAAACCAGGCACAGACTCACGGTTGAAGAAAACTTGGCTTCACTTCGAAGAGACCAAGCGAAATGATTACTTGCGCGCTCTGCTTGCGCAAGTAAAAATAACGAAAATACAATGAGGGCTGATTCTCTTGCAAAGAAGCTACAGCAACAAAATGCAAATGATTTCTGGTAAGAAATCAAGGTATTAAAAAGAAAGTGCAAAACATATTTGCCAACACATATTATTGATATTGATGTGTCTTTAATAAAGTTTGATTTTGATTGATTGATTGATTGATCAAATGTATTTGATGAGTGGATGCAGGTTGTTTAGTAGCCTGGCTAAAGCCTAGCCTAAGATTTAGACTCTCGACGTATTTATCGATTCAATTCTGACATCATCACTTAATGTCAGAATCGATAAATACTCTAGAGTGAGTCTAAATCTTAGGCTAGCTAAAGCCAGAGGCGAATCAGCCGCTGGCAAAAAACAAACATTGCTTGCCGTGTGATTTGAGTCTGCAGCTTATTAGCCAGGAAGGGTAGTTGTTTTGTACAGTGTATTGCATGGTTGACAGTGTTTTTAACCAACCTGCTGTGCAGTTTGCCGTCGATCAGAGTGTGATGATTAGCCCATGTCCAGTGGGTCAGAGTCTCTCTGGACCAGGGCTATGTGATGAATGATGTGGCTCCAGCAGTGTCTCTCTCTATCTCTGGAAGAGCTCACAGATCAGCCCTGCAGCTGCAGTCAGCCGCTCGCTGACAAATCTCTTTATTTCTTTCCAAAACTTACAATATCTCCTCTCCCAACGTCAGGTTGTGCCTTTTTTGTTGTTGACATCAGTTGACATGATATATTTCCGGGTCAACGTGTTCCACGCACGCTCAAAAAAGGACCCAGGCATGATTGGGAACTGTTGTCTTCCGCCACCTACTGGAGGATGTCTTTAAATCACTGAGTTGTTTGCAAGTGAAAATATAATGTGCATAAAATGTAACCGTTCATTATGGAAGTTCTCTTCTAATGCAATTGAATTCCAATGTACGTTGTTGTTTGTTTTCACCCCATGAACAGTGGTGTGTAGTTAAGTAACCAAGTAGGCCTGCATTACTTTACTTTCCATTAGTTCTACTCCATTTATTTGGAAACTTTAGTTTCAAATTACTTTGGATTATTATCACAAAACATACATTAACCACTTCAGCCCATTTCGGTCATTTGAAAATAGACGATCTATAATCTCACAATGCGTCGCATTGTGATCGTGTAGATCTATTTTCAAAAGATTTTTATACATTTGATTACTTGAAACGGGACAATTAATGACTTTTATGACAATGACAATGACAATTACACTTTTACTTGTAACAGACCATTTCTACATTACAGTATTGATAATTTTACCACTGCCCATGAAATATTTCACAATCCAGCATCTCAAAATACAAAAAAAATAAAAACTTAAAATTGACCCAAAAGATTTATGCTATACAGGAATGTCGACTCTCTGAAAAATATGTAAATGTATGCACTCAATACTTTTGATTAATGACCTCATCGATACAGTCAGTGTGACGAGAGGCGATCAGCCTGTGGCACTGCTGAGGTGATAAACCTGCAGGTTTGTCCTGATAGCAGCCTTCAGCTCATCTCTATATCGTTGGGTCTGGTGTTTTCTTTTTCCTCTCACAATGCAACATGGATTCTTAATGGACCACTTCACGTCTCATAGGAAGGCTGTGGGCAGTTCAGAAACCCGTCCACCAGTGACATCATCGATGGTGAGTTGTCTTGTTACATTCTGCGGGACCCTGATTTCCAAATAAAGCAGCAGGAGCCGACACAGACTCATGTTTCTCAGTCAGTTTTATTTCATCTTTTGAGAAAGAAGAAAGAAAGAAAGAATAAACGTTTGGTCGTCTTTGTAAACATCTAGATTATTTGTGTCATTTAAAAAAATACGGTCACCTTTCTTTCCCTTTACATTTCCAACATAAACACTGTTATCGGAGGATGACTCATGCATCAACACACTCAGAGATGGAATGATATGATCATATGAACAAAGATATGCCGCAATATGCACGCACGACACATACACGTACACATGCAACACACATTCAGTCATATCCCAAATAAAGTTTATAAATATGTAAATGTTCCGTTTACTGCTCTTGGAGGGCTTGCATACACCACAGCAAATTAGATTAATGACACCCAGAGGGCCCTATATTTTGGGGAAACAGATGATCCGGCAGGTGGGTGTGGGTACGGTGTGGGTACTCCAGACAGGAGGAGGGTGGAGGAGCCGCAGTGAGTTTGATTTAGCAGATGTCTCTACTGGGTGTGCCTCCACCAGGCAGTGGACAAAGTACTATATAGGCTATACTGCCTAGTAAACATCAGTACTCGAGCCAAAGTATAGATACGCCGGGTCGGTACTTATAAGTCAAATATTCCTCAACTAGAAGCGAAAGTATAGATCTGTCAAATTTGCACTTGAGTTATAGTACAATAGTGGAGCCTCTTGATTGGCATACAGCAGTGCTTTTCAACCTGTTTCATATCAATACCCATTATTAATTCAGCATTTGAGCCACCAATTGATGACATTTAGCCTCTCAAGACACAAAACTAAAGAAGTTTTTCTTGTCGTTGGATAAGATTTTTTCCACAATTCCATCTATGCTGTATTATTATTTTACATTCTCTAATAGTGTATAGACTTCTTGTAAATCAAGTATAAATGCAGATGTTTAACGATAATTTAACGGACCACCATGGAACGTCCCCCTCAAGGACCACTGGTGGTCACCGGGCCACTGGTTGAAAACCACTGGCACACAGCGCCGGGCAGCCACTTGACTCAAGGGTCAATTATTGTCAAGCGGCTGTCCGCTGTATGCCTTTCAGAAAGCTTTCCCCACGACAACAGAAAAAGGACAATACACTAGTATAGAGCCCTGAGGGACTCCGGGCAAACCATATAGGCATGGGTTTTAGTGGTTAACCATGCACTTGAAACCCAGCATCCATAGCGTGTTGCGTTGTGAGCTTGTTGTGTTTTTGGTGAAGAGATTTGGTGTAAACAGAAAGGAGTGGTCCAAGTACAGAGCCAACTCAGGTGCAGCTTATTAAGTCTAGAGGGTTTAAGAAGTGTTTCAATCTCTTGATGTTACTGCATGTGCAGTTAAAACAAAACAAAATTGAAACAAGGGGAAAACACACTCAAAGTACGCAAAGTGTGTATATAAAAAAAGAAGGATAATAGCAGGTTACAAAATACAGTTATTCCCAAAGCACTTTGTGATGTTTTCCCAACATCTTCATTAAATAGGGCTGTACGATGCACCGTGTATAAATAATGAAACCTAATAATAAAGAGATGAAAATAAATTAAAGGTAAACTAACATAATATTGTCCACGTTAGCGAGCAGCAGAGAGGCCTGGATATGAGATGCATGAGTTCTTCTCCAGGCCTACTCGAAGATGATGTATTGGCCCACATGCCGTCATATGTGCACATAAGTGGATTACTGTTCGTATTATCACACATGCCCTACACACACTTGTACAAGTGAGTGAATGGTAAACAGTCTGCATTACAGCAAGCACACACACAGTGCAAAACATCATATTTTATGCACACACGCAAACACTTTAGGCTACAGCAAATCAATGCGAAGACAGACCAATGCAGCACACAGGCATGCACGCACGCACATGGACACAGACACACACACACGCACGCACGCGCACACACGCTCAATTTCCTTGAGTGCCACCATCAATTCCAAGTCTAAATCGACCGCCAGATCCTATTATATATCCAATCCAATGATCACACACACACCTGGCTCGACTGAAGAGGTAGAGTGTACCAGGAATACATTATCCACCAACTCTCTCCGTTTCTTTGTCTCTCACTCACACACACACACACACACACTCCAATTTCCATGGTTGTGGATCACACTGGATTTCAAATGCATTAATCTAGTGAATAGAACTGTGCCAGCCTCTCTCTCTTCCTCTTCCCCTTCCCCCCCCCCCCCCCCCCCCCGACCAAGACCTGCAAAGTGTAGTGAAACAAGAGAAAACAAGAATGAGCAAGCACAATGGAAGTCAATGGAGACGTGATAATGCCGATTATGACACTCATTCTCTCTCTCACACACACACACACGCACACGCACACACACACACACACACACACACACACACACACACACACACACACACACGCACACACACAACTACAATATGGCTTGTGAAGATAGATTGTCGCTAAGCAACAGGAAAGAGACTCAAAAAATGGTTTGCATTCCGTCACGGTACAATGAATCTCATTGCTGTATGGTTAAAACCTCCCATCTATCATCTCCATATTTATTTATTTACTTATTTTTTTCATATATATTTTTTTTCCCATAAAATGCTGCTTTGTCATACAAAAATTCATAACCATTTTGAAAGGGATAGTTTGGCATGTGTCTGTGTGGATGTTTTTCTAAATACTCAACCAATATGAAAAGCATACCACGTGGTTCCATTTTCAATTTCCTGAAATGTAATTACCATTTCGGACATATTACTGTACAAGGTTCCCACCCTGCAACAGAGACGCACAGACATACAGACATGCATGCACAGATGAATTAGTGATAATAATAATAATAACCACACTGCAGGATCCATTCGAACACACAGTTCTATTTTCAATTTCCACCCGACAGGGACACTGTAGTGTACAGACAGACATGCATGCACGCACATAACATAAGATCTCCCGTGAGGCTTATCACTCATTTTAAATAGCCTGCACTTCAGACTCAGATGTGTTAATGTCATCATATCCTTGTGTCAGAAAGCCCACTTCAGACTCAGATGTGTTAATGTCATCATATCCTTGTGTCAGAAAGCCCACTTCACTGCCCATTCATTCTCAACTTCATGGGCCCTGCACTTAGAGCCAGCCTTAAAAGCCATGGTCAAATTAGCATGTTGTATGGCAAAAAGAAAAAACGCTTGACAGAGTACAAATTAGTTTTGCAATGACGTTCTTTCATTAATCACTTCATTGACCGGGTTCCCTGGGGGCTCTCTATCCCAGCCCCCCCTCATTTTTATTCCTCTACAGTGGGCCTAACGAAATCTCTTTGCTGAAAATAGCTGATCTACAAGCTCAGAACGCATTGAAATGCGTCACAAACTGCAATGTTTTCCTATTGTATTATGACATGCATGCCCAGAATATGAATGCTATATAGGATATGGGTGCAAGTGTTTAATGCAACCCGATCTCATGCACAGAGATAATAAGATATACGGAATTGCATTTCCGTACATACATGACTAGAAAACCCCAAAATCCGTACATAGGACATTGAAATACCTCCCCATAGTCATATAGACTATATGACAGAGGGTTGCCGTCTCAACCGAACTTGCTTTGCGAAGTTCGGTAGAGCCGAATCGGCCCCGTCCGAGTTGTAAACCGATAGGGACAGAATAGTAAATCAAACCCGAACTCAGTCACCTGCAGCCCGAAACCAGCCACAGCTCCGTCTCCGTTCGCACTATAGTGTCATATGTACGGATTTGGGGGTTTTATAGTGGTGTATGCATATTATTTCTGTGAGATTATAGGCTGGGTTTAATGAGTGCTGATGGGATTTAATCATGGCACTATAGATAGCGGATTGAACAGGGACAAAGTCACGTTTAATTATTAGAGCATTCAATGCGGTCTACTGTCTGCAACCGTCTCCGGCGCAAACCGTTTCATTGTGACCTTTTGGAGAACTTCAGTAGGCTGTATATTATTCTGCGTTGATCACAGCTACTGTTTAGACAGTGGCGACGCCCGTTGTCCGACATTACAAACCTTCAGTCAGAATAAGAAGAAATAGCGCACGTCCTCCGGTCTTGGTGCTGAGCCAAACTGTTAAACTATAGATATAAATAATTGTTTTCACAATAACAGCAGGCAGGACATACAACGTTTTGAAACGGGTCGAAACGTTGTATGTCACGGCATTAAAAAACCCTAAAACTAACCTCAGTCTTAACCGGCCACATAAGTCCCCTAACCTCATATCAGTTTTAACCAGCCATATATAGTCAGTTGACAACAACGGGAAAATGAGTTCAATGCAAGTGAACAGGGTTTTACACTGGGATCCATTTGCCATTACTGTTTATTGTTCCTCCGCATCACGACAGTGGATTATTTTTCGACAAACCATGGGACTATTTTCAGGGGGATTTTCATGGAGGCACAGAAACTTTGCCGTATGCTCCAAAGGTAATTAAACAATAATATTGTTTACATAGATGTCACTCACTGCCGATATTATCGGTATATCGGCCGAAATTATCGGCAGTGACCGTGGCTTAAATAGCCTATAACGCAGGGAATGTGTTAAAAAAGGAAAGATATACTTTGTTTTGATTCAGACTTTTTCCATGTTATCAAAGTCAGTGTTTTGGCATTATTGTTTGAAGACCCACTTGTTGGGAATGGTTTGCTGACCGGCAGGGCAAAGTGAGGGCAAAACAAGTTCACGTAGAAAGCTTAAGATGGACCAAAGCAACGCACTGGAAAGGGCTGTGCCACCATGTTGATCAAAGGGCTGTGCCACCATGTTGATCAAAGGGCTGTGCCACCATGTTGATCAAAGGGCTGTGCCACCATGTTGATCAAAGGGCTGTGCCACCATGTTGATCAAAGGGCTGTGCCACCATGTTGATCAAAGGGCTGTGCCACCATGTTGATCAAAGGGCTGTGCCACCATGTTGATCAAAGGGCTGTGCCACCATGTTGATCAAAGGGCTGTGCCACCATGTTGATCAAAGGGCTGTGTCACCATGTTGATCAAAGGGCTGTGGTGCCACCATGTTGATCAAAGGGCTGTGCCACCATGTTGATCAAAGGGCTGTGGTGCCACCATGTTGATCAAAGGGCTGTGGTGCCACCATGTTGATCAAAGGGCTGTGTCACCATGTTGATCAAAGGGCTGTGGTGCCACCATGTTGATCAAAGGGCTGTGCCACCATGTTGATCAAAGGGCTGTGGTGCCACCATGTTGATCAAAGGGCTGTGACACCATGTTGATCAAAGGGCTGTGCCACCATGATGCAGATCAAAGGGCTGTGCCACCATGATGCAGATCAAAGGGCTGTGCCACCATGTTGATCAAAGGGCTGTGCCACCATGTTGATCAAAGGGCTGTGCCACCATGTTGATCAAAGGGCTGTGCCACCACCATGTTGATCAAAGGGCTGTGCCACCATGTTGATCAAAGGGCTGGGCCACCATGTTGATCAAAGGGCTGTGGTGCCACCATGTTGATCAAAGGGCTGTGCCACCATGTTGATCAAAGGGCTGTGGTGCCACCATGTTGATCAAAGGGCTGTGTCACCATGTTGATCAAAGGGCTGTGGTGCCACCATGTTGATCAAAGGGCTGTGGTGCCACCATGTTGATCAAAGGGCTGTGTCACCATGTTGATCAAAGGGCTGTGCCACCATGTTGATCAAAGGGCTGTGGTGCCACCATGTTGATCAAAGGGCTGTGCCACCATGTTGATCAAAGGGCTGTGCCACCATGTTGATCAAAGGGCTGTGGTGCCACCATGTTGATCAAAGGGCTGTGCCACCATGTTGATCAAAGGGCTGTGCCACCATGTTGATCAAAGGGCTGTGCCACCATGTTGATCAAAGGGCTGTGGTGCCACCATGTTGATCAAAGGGCTGTGCCACCATGTTGATCAAAGGGCTGTGGTGCCACCATGTTGATCAAAGGGCTGTGGTGCCACCATGTTGATCAAAGGGCTGTGTCACCATGTTGATCAAAGGGCTGTGCCACCATGTTGATCAAAGGGCTGTGGTGCCACCATGTTGATCAAAGGGCTGTGCCACCATGTTGATCAAAGGGCTGTGCCACCATGTTGATCAAAGGGCTGTGGTGCCACCATGTTGATCAAAGGGCTGTGCCACCATGTTGATCAAAGGGCTGTGCCACCATGTTGATCAAAGGGCTGTGGTGCCACCATGTTGATCAAAGGGCTGTGGTGCCACCATGTTGATCAAAGGGCTGTGGTGCCACCATGTTGATCAAAGGGCTGTGCCACCATGTTGATCAAAGGGCTGTGCCACCATGTTGATCAAAGGGCTGTGGTGCCACCATGTTGATCAAAGGGCTGTGCCACCATGTTGATCAAAGGGCTGTGCCACCATGTTGATCAAAGGGCTGTGCCACCATGTTGATCAAAGGGCTGTGGTGCCACCATGTTGATCAAAGGGCTGTGGTGCCACCATGTTGATCAAAGGGCTGTGGTGCCACCATGTTGATCAAAGGGCTGTGCCACCATGTTGATCAAAGGGCTGTGCCACCATGTTGATCAAAGGGCTGTGCCACCATGTTGATCAAAGGGCTGGGCCACCATGTTGATCAAAGGGCTGTGCCACCATGTTGATCAAAGGGCTGTGCCACCATGTTGATCAAAGGGCTGTGCCACCATGTTGATCAAAGGGCTGTGTCACCATGTTGATCAAAGGGCTGTGGTGCCACCATGTTGATCAAAGGGCTGTGCCACCATGTTGATCAAAGGGCTGTGGTGCCACCATGTTGATCAAAGGGCTGGGCCACCATGTTGATCAAAGGGCTGTGCCACCATGTTGATCAAAGGGCTGTGCCACCATGTTGATCAAAGGGCTGTGCCACCATGTTGATCAAAGGGCTGTGTCACCATGTTGATCAAAGGGCTGTGGTGCCACCATGTTGATCAAAGGGCTGTGCCACCACCATGTTGATCAAAGGGCTGTGCCACCATGTTGATCAAAGGGCTGTGCCACCATGTTGATCAAAGGGCTGTGACACCATGTTGGCATGGCTGTGCCACCATGTTGCAGATCAAAGGGCTGTGCCACCATGTTGCAGATCAGCCATGGCTCTTCCCATTTGTTCGATTTTTTTGTTGTTGAAAAATACGTGCAATGACAGATAGTCGAAGATATACATAGATGTCATATTTTCATATAAGAAATAATTTTTGCTATTATCAGTTGACCAATGAGCATTTTACACACACGCAACCATGCCTGAAACAGCACAGACTTTACAAAACAAACAAACAAACAAAAAAGAAAAATAGATAGAATTTGTTTTACGATATTATCATTCCCATTAACATACAGATGTTCAGCATGTTTAATACCTTTTACATCCACAGGTTCAGTTCCATGTCTATATGCCGTTTTCTTTTCCACAACAAAAAGGTCGCCCATCAATTTAAGCACTATACATGTTAATATAGTTACAGACCCGTAACCTGGAACTCCTCGTGGACCCCTGGGGGTCCCTGGAACACCCTTTGAGGACCCCACTGTACAATGGCTTGCATTTAGTTTCTATATGGAGCACCAAAGTCGTGACGTCACCCACTCATCCCCTGGTTTGCAGAAGTAGGCCTAATTAATCTATGGAGAATAACATTGTCATTGATTGGGTCATCGTAAAATCGTCTCGTAAGAATTGTGGTCCAAAAATAAGTCTCTGTGATATTGTCGGGGAGGCGTCTGTCTCTGTATGGCTCATGACAGTCAGTCACTAATATTTGGTAAGTCTGTTTCTAGCGATAAATGTTTCTAATTCAGCAGCGGTAACATTAGTGTTTTCTCGCAGTCAGTTGATTCTTCATATCCATAATGACGTGAACGTGAAACACAGTTCTTATATGACGCTATCTTTAAGATTACGCGGATTATAATACAAATACAAAAATACACAAACCCGTGGAATTAGCGCCCTCTAGCGATATTGACGTCAGACTTTGGTGCTCTATTAAGACTTCAAATCAGCTTTTTTTCACATCATTGCTGTTTGGCAAAATCTACATCTTCTTTTAAATATATTTTTTACATAAAGTCTTTCTTGTGGATTCTATAAATATGTAACCACTGACAAAAGTATTAACAACAGCTCGATAACTACATCGGATCCATTGAAACACAGGTTCGCTATTCCATTTCTTTTGGCAAATGTCCATTAAAACTTTGTTTCAGAGAAACAGCACAAATCCTTCATTCTTTAAATTTCCTCAAATTATCAAGTTTGACCTACTGTATGAAATGTTTCGTATCTGGGGAAGGACGGCTTAATATAAAGTATAATACAACGTATACTCTCACATACATCAATGAAGATTATTATTATCATGTACAATTTGAAATAACGGAGTTCAAACCGCTCGTTTCCCACAGCGTCACCACCATCATCATCATCATTGTCATCGCGCTCTACTCCGTCATTACAATCCTTCATTTTGATTGGTCAATGGAGTCAATCCTTCTAATCAGTGCCGTTGATGTCTCCCGCCAGTCATTTACTTCCTGTGTCATCATGTGACGTTGCATAATTTCCTGTTCGGTACCGCCAGGCAAATTCCGCTTTGAACTGAGCGGAAGCGCCGTGAGTCACATGACCTCTCTGTACACTCTACTGCTAAATAGATGCCTCTCATTGGCCGCTGCAGTTCATTGGAGGCGCGACGTGTTGTATATATCGACGTGAGGGAAGGAAGGCACGCTATAAGCCACGCACGCTGCCACTCAAGTGACTACTGGCCAAGTGGCCAATCACAGCAGGTCTTTTCCGGGACATGTCAGAGTACCCGAACGTAACGTCCGCTCTGTGACGCACGCGGAAGCTTCTGTGAAGCACGAAGTCTCGTTGTGGCCAGACTGTTGTTGCCTCTCGCATGTCGTCTGGCTATATGCGAGATTAGCGAAACCACCAACGCGGAAGCTTGCCCTCACTTTTTGCACTATATATATACGTCCCAGAGCCGAAGGAGGCATCTATACCGTTCTATGACTCTA
This sequence comes from Protomyctophum bolini, assembly GCF_963924005.1. Lineage (NCBI taxonomy): Eukaryota > Metazoa > Chordata > Actinopteri > Myctophiformes > Myctophidae > Protomyctophum > Protomyctophum bolini. Next base: position 5,908,043 of record NC_137881.1, read on the forward strand.
CACAGTATCACAATGTAAACAATTGACAGCTTTGAAAGCACGCCGTGCTCTGAATGGCTTTTCTATTATGCTATAGTTTATAACATCAAGGACCATTCGACTTTTCCACTCCGCTGTTCTTCAAACTCACACAATGATGTTTCCAAACAAAGAACACACAACTAGCATTTCTTAGTGTAAATGCTATTCGATTATAGTGTTTGGCTGCACTTCATATTTTACATACCGTCTCTTTGTGAAAATCTTCCACGAATGCGCTTTGTTGTTTTTCCCTTTCTGTCCATTTATAGTTCTATTTTTTTTAGTATTCTTTTTTTTTGGGGGGGGGGGGGTCTTTTTTTTCAAAAGTTTTAACAATTTCACGGTAAACAATATCAACACTTGACACCATTGAGAAAAAGAAAATAAGAAAAATAAAGTGTGTGTGTGTGTGTGTGTGTGTTTGCGTGTGTTTGCGTGTGTGTGTGTGTGTGTGTGTGTGTGTGTGTGTGTGCGTGCGTGCGTGCGTGATAGCATTGCGTAGGCATGTGCCATCGCCCATCGAGGAGCAAGTGGCTAATAGAATTACATGTTGGGGTTGCCATGGAGATGGCGTGGATATCCGCCGTTCCCGTGGCGACCAAGACATGGTGGGCTGAGAGAGTGAGAGAGAGGAAGTGTTGCAGGACATATATATATATATATATACTGTACACACACACACACCATTCATTTCTCTCTATTTCCTTTTTTTCCTGTACTTTTATCGTAATATATAAACATCCAATATTTAAACGGAGGACCGTGTGCCAGCTGGTCGTTATCTCTCCCTTGCCTTCCCCACGTCCTCTCTCTGCTCTCTGATCTTCAGTCTCTGGGTAATGATATCGTAGCCGTTGCTCGGTTGGCAGACGAGGCCACGATACCCAACAACGTCTCAACAACACTGAAAGTATTATGAGTTTGAAACCCACCGGTCGGTCGTTGTTCTCGCGCTCATACTGTATAAGTCGCTCTCTGGATTAAGAGCGTCTGCTATAAATGCCTATAAATTGTAAATTGTAGAGAGTTGTGTCAAAATGTGCAGACCATATAAACTGTCATAATTGGGATCTCTTCACGGCCGCCCCATCCTCCTCCTCCTCCTCCTCCTCCTCCTCCTCCTCCTCCTCCTCCCGGGGGGTGCATACGTTTGTTAGACATACTAACAGTCTGACAGGCATCAGTTCCACAACACCGTATACGTCGTTCCCGACGTTGCGTGGCCGGGTTACAACTAACTAACCATGGCAGGTTCAAACTAACCCGTGGCAAGGTTAAAAACTAACCCATGGGTCCCCGACATGCGTGGCCGGTTACAACTAACCCGTGCTGTGGATTAAAACTCACCCATGGCAGGTTCAAACTAACCAATAGGTTCCCGACATGCGTGGCCGGTTACAACTCACCATGGCAGGTTCAAACTAACCCGTGGCGAGGTTCAAACTAACCAATAGGTCCCCGACATGCGTGGCAGGTTACAACTAACCTGTGACAGGCTAAAACTATAACCTGTGGCGTCTTGTGAGGTTCGGTTTATAGGGTTGGGTTTGGGGTAGGGTGTCTGTAGGACTCATGACTGTATGACTGTTAGTACGTCGGACCAAACACATGCACTTCATCCATCCTCCCTCCCTCCCTCCCCTCCCTCCCTCCCCTCCCTCCTCCTCCTCCTCCTCAGAAGCCCGGTATGTGGCAGTAGGCCTCCAGGGAGGCCAGCAGGATGTAGACCAGCCACAGCGACAGGAAGCACAGCGACGTGATCAGCTTGCAAGTCCGCGGGCCGCCCAGCTCGCCGCCGGCCACGCCCGGCCGCCGCCGGTAGAGCAGCATGAACATGCAGACGGTGGCCATGACGGTGAACACCGTGACGGTGAAGGCCAGCGAGCCGGGGTCCACCAGGAAGGGCTTGCCGCGCGAGCGCCACACCACGGCCGCGATGGTCCACGCCACGCCGATGCCCAGGAAGACGTTGACGGCGTTGGAGCCCGTCACGTTGCCGATGGACGCGTCCGCGTACTGGTCCTGGATGGCCGCCACCTTGCTGGCGAACGTGTCTGTGGGAGGGAGGGGGGGAGAGGGGGAGAGAGAGAGAGAGAGATACAAGCCTGCATGTAAATATCTGGAAACCACTTATCTTTTAAAATAATATGAGAGAGACCCTACGGCTGTGCCGTTTGTAAATATGCTAAGAGAGGCCGTACGTACGAGCAGGGCTAGACGCTTAGCATCTTTCCAAGTAGCATGTGTGCTCCTAAGTTGAAAAATCTAGTAGCACACGTTCGCTCCGCTGCTGACAGGGAAGAGAACTGAGCAGCAACACAGGGGAGGGGCGGGGCAGTGGGAGCAAAGTGACAGATCTTCAAATGAACACTGTCTATGATTGAGCCTCGACACGTTGTTAGAGTGTATAGCTCTGCTCTTTTTGGCCAACGACACCGCCGTTCAGAAATATAAATGTAGGTATAGATTAGAACCTCGACTGTAGAATGTGCACTTGCTGTAGACGGAGCCTTGTCTTTATCACGATTGAACGGTCAAATCCTGTAGTCGCACCTGTGCTACAAATTTAATTTTACAACTCGCACGGTGGCATTTTCTTTCGTGACTGACACAGAAACATAGCTTTTTCAGAAAACTGTCAGGATGTATAGAAGACATTTTTTAGAATCTGATCTCAGGTCAAAATGGGTTAATCTGAAATGGGATGGTTATCTGGAAGGTCTTATTTATTTGTGCAACAACATGGTGAGGTCATTTCTTCCCGTGTTGTCTGTGTTGTTGTAACTCAGTGTGTATAATTCAGACGACACTAAAAGAGAGAAATAGACCAGGGGACACGCGGAGGTGAGAGCAAGAACGTGGAAGTAAATTATATTAACACGTTTCAGAGAGAGAGCACCGTCTCATACCTCCCCCACCCCACGACCACCACATCACGCACGCACGCACGCACACACACACACACACACACACACACACACACACACACACACACACACACACACACACACACACACACACACACACACACACACACACACACACACACACACACGTGTGGCATCAACATATACACAGGTCAGAATGATGGATGATGGCGGTGTGAATACACAGCATCCCATAAGAACAACAACAGGCATGCTGGGTCGAGAGACATGGAAGATTGGAGAGAGAGAGAGAGAGAGAGAGAGAGAGAGAGAGAGAGAGCGAGAGAGAGAGAGAGAGAGAGAGAGGCAGGCCGGCAGAGAGAGATGGAGATTAGGAGACAAGGAGATTGGGAAAGAAGAGAGAACATTACATTGGGATACGTGATGAAAAAAAAAAACAATACAACAGATGGCAAACTGAAATGAACATCCCTTGAGAGAAAACATGCACACACGCCGGCACGCACACACACACACACTACAGTACATAAACATCACAAACAGACATAATTGAATCCTGAGACGTCCCAGGTGAATATCCAAACATCAGCATTGGCCCAGAAATACACAATGTTTATTTGTTTATCTGCCCTCGGAAGTTAGCACCCTTCAGTCTTCAGGGTCTCTTAGCGGCACGCTATGTGTACTGCTGCTGGCTATACTGTGTGTGTGTGGGCTCTTTCTAATTTTGTTTTTGATGCCAATACGTTTGTGTACTATTACTCAAGTCAATTTTTATTATACCGAACTTTCACGTGTGACAGAGTAAATTCCCACAATGCAGTGTTGAAGTAACAAATGGGCGAATACTTTCTCCACCACCTGGAAAACAATCGGCGGTGCCAGACCGTCGATTACAGCCGAGGCCAACGTGACTCCTGGGGAACGGCGTGCGTTGGAACGACACGGCGATGCTTCATCTTATCCCCCCCATCGTGTCACTTCCTGTGAGTGATTATCAACTCCTCACTCCTTTCCCGGGAGCAGTTATCCCATCTAGGCCTGAGATCAGATTCTAAATATGTCTTCTACAACCTGACAGTTTTCTGAAAAAGCTATGTTTCCATGTCAGTCGTTCTTCGATTTTTTTTAAATAGCAGACCTACAAGCTCGTAGCGCGCCACTCGGTGGCGCGCTATGAGCTTGTAGATCTGCTCTTTTTCAATAGCTAAAGCATATCATAATGCTAACACCAACCAAAAGGGATTCCCGCCCAAAATGGGTTATAGGACCATAAACTTGGGGACGGGGGGACGGGGATGGGGGGTGCTGCTGGTAGAAAACCAAATGCTTTCCGTCATTACCGTAAACTTCCGAGGAAGGAACCATTTCTTAGAAGCGCCGCTCTTCAATCTCTCAGGCTTATACACGTCGATGAAGGCTCCGAGGGGGCATGGATTAAACCATTACTCACTACGTGTTCCCCGGCATGCAGCTGCTGTTCTCCTTTAACCCATTCTGACCGGGAACCCGTTTTGGTGTTAGCATCATGTTATGCTTTAGCTATTGAAAAATAGCAGATCTACAAGCTCATAGCGCGCCACCGAGTGGCGCGCTACGAGCTTGTAGGTCTGCTATTTTTGAAAAATCGAAGAACGACTGACATTTTTAGAATCTGATCTCAGGTCAGAATGGGTTAATCAGACCAGTGTGTGTCCAGTGAAAACCTCGTATGAATCTGATCTCAGGTCAGAATAGGTTAACTTGGCATTCTGTCCTTCACTGAGACGGGCGGCACAGTAGGAGACAAGACCCTGCACGGGCACGATTACATTTGCTCGGGGGATCTACATATACGCCCTTCTGGTCTTAAATAATGTTTATCCCACGATTTTGTAACCCATTTTTCCACCCCTGTGTCAATCATCTAATGTGATCCTGGGCTCTAGTACACACCCTAAATCAACTGGTAGATTTAGTCGACTAAAACTAGACTAATACTAAAACATTCCAGGTGACTATAAAATGTGACTGAAACTAAATTAAAGTTTCATTCCAAAGAGTAAAGACTATATGACTATAAAACTAAAATAGAAATCTGCTGCCAAAAAACAACACTGGTCTCAATGGGGATCTGGAACCCCCCCGGGGATCGACTCCAGGGACAATTTAGCCATTGGGCCAGTGGGGCCGTGGCCCAGGGGCCCTTGGCTCTCAGGGGCCCTTGGCTCTCAGGGGCCCTTGGCTCTCAGGGGACCTTCGGGGAAATTAGACCGTAAGGTACTAGGTTTGACGCCCTGAAAAGGGCTCCTGGGGCCCTCCATTGGCTGTTGATTTAGTAAAACTTCAGTTAAAAAGATGATAAAAACACAGAAAAACACGAAAATACTATGGGGGCCCTTCAAATATCACCGGCCCAGGGCCCTCACGGGGGTTAATCCGTCCCTGATCGACCCAAACTCACCTGGCACGGACGTGCCGAGCGCCACGAACACCACGGCGGTCACGGAGTCCTTGAGGCCCACCGTGCAGCCGAAGTGCGACGCCAGGTCGCCCGTCACGGCCGTCAGCGCGCCGATGAGCGAGATGGACACGAAGAAGCACGCCCAGCCGCTCCAGTACTCGGTGGGCGGCACGAAGGCGAACAGGACCTTCCAGAAGACGGTCAGGAAGTGCATGATGTAGTCGAAGCAGGACGGCAGGCGCTCCTCGCCGCTCTCCTCCTCGTCGTCGTCGCCTGTGAGTGTGGAGAGAGAGCAGACGGATTATTGGCATCGAAATGTACTTCACCCATTTTGGGGCGGGAACCCCTTTTGGTGTTTTAATTATTATGTTATAATTTAGCTATTGAAAAATAGCAGACATACAAGCTACGAGCTTGTATGCTTGCTATTTTTGAAAAATCGTCAAAATGTGCCTCAAATCTTTGAATATAGGCTATATATTATTACAGAGTGAACATTTTAACTCAAATCTTTGCTTCTGGGGGAGGTCCCTGGAACAACATATTTTCAGATGGGGGGCGAAGGCATATTACATATAATGTTTGGGGTCCTTGACATGAAATATTGCGCACCACCGATGCAGAAACATAAGATTTTTCTGAAAACTGTCAGGATTTTGACATTTTTCTAAATTTAGACGTCATGCCTTAATGGGTTAATAAAGTACCAAAAGTTCTAAGTATTCATTCTGCAGAATGTACCATTTTCACAAGTTTTCAAATGCATACAAGTCCTTTGAAAATAGCAGATCTACAAGCTCACAATGCGTCACGATGCATCGCAATATACCACTTCAGTGTACGCTTGCAGAACTTGCGGCTAAAGCCTCGTTCCTGACCGCATCACACGGCGTGCCAATAAATCACGATAAAGCACACCCTCTCGTTGTAATATTGCTTAAGTGTGAACGCAGAGATCGGACTTGAGAAACACGTCAGATTTCCCTCCAGCCTGACCACGGGGAGCCGCTCCACACAGAGACAAAGTGCCGGTTGAAGTGAGAGAGGCGTGATTCCACCGTAGACGTGTGTGTGCGCCTCAAAGCAGTTCTGCATTCGTGTGCCAAGAGGCCTTGAATTGTGATTACTGTGCTAGTTTCAACACACACAAGCACGGTCGCACACACGCACGCACACACGCACAGTCGCACAGCCTGTGGCCATCTGAAATATAGCCTGCGAGCGGTTGATTGGTTCTCTCTTTTCTGCATGTTTAGCTGTGTGTAATTCCTCAGTAATTCTGCAGCGAGCAGCAGTCATGCCGTACGTTGGCCCAAGCAGCCTCTAATCAGGGCTCTGGGCTGAATCTCCCTCTGAAAACAAAAGAAAAGAAAAGCTCCTCTTCTTGCATGCCAGATATATCTGCTGTCATGGTGGAAACCTTGTATCTCCATGTTTTGTTCTTTTTTTGTAAATTAACTCAATTCTGTGTCATTGTGACGAAAAGAGAGTTGAGCCAGAAGGCAAAGCTCTCCGTCTACAGAGAAATCTTCGTTCCTACTCTCACCTTATATGGTCATGAAGTGTTCCTACTCTCACCTATATGGTCATGAAGTGTTCCTACTCTCACCTATATGGTCATGAAGTGTTCCTACTCTCACCTATATGGTCATTCAGTGTTCCTACTCTCACCTATATGGTCATTCAGTGTTCCTACTCTCACCTATATGGTCATTCAGTGTTCCTACTCTCACCTTATATGGTTATGAAGTGACCGAAAGAATAAGGTTGCGAATACAAGCGGCCGAAATGAGTTTTCTGAGCTCTGAGGTCCGCATTGCCAATGACGAAAAAGACATCATTTTTTAGGTTTACATTGATTATTTTAGGCCGCGCTCTTCGGCAACGACGCTAGGTTGTTGTTAGGGAATCGATAAAACCCACAATGAACCGGAAGTGAAAAGCTCTGCCTCCATCGGTCCGCCTCAATGTTAACAGATTTATTTTTTAAATGCATTTATTCAAATCACGTTCATTTTTTACTTAAAGTTTTTTTTAGCAGCAATACTGCAAGAAAGAAAGAAAATGTAACTTGAGTAAAAGTACAAACGTAGCATATTGGTATCAAAATGTACTTTAAAATAGAAAGTACACGTTATGCAGAATGTCCCATGTCTATTTCAAATGGTTAATGTATGTTTTGGAATCAAAATCTACAAAGTATAGTAACAAAAGTTACCAAATAATTAAAGTACAATACTTGCCTCTGAAATGTAGTGGCGTAGAAGTAAAAGTATGCTGACATTGTTTTAAATACTTTAAATAAATGTAATTAGTTACTTTCCACCCACTGCATGCAAAATGACTAATCCAGCGTGCTCTCCGGGCACTAATCCTCACTTCCATTCAGACACAGGGCCTTCCTAATTATCACATACAATGTCACATACAATCATTTGTAAAGTTGTATTCCTGCCTTCTTGGGGAGAAGAAAAAATGCCTTTGGGGGTGCAGTACGTTACGTAACACATATAGATAATGATGTGTGGGTGTACGTGTGCAGCGCGCTGTGTGCACATCCAGATATCATCGCCATGCATGGCCATTATGTTTTAATACTTATAAATCCCTCCCAGCACCAGACAGAGAGAAAATGCATGCTTGCCAATTTTTCTCACACCGCATTAAAAACTAAACTGAGAAGTAACTCTCTGCCGTGATTTAGTTTTCCTTTTAGTTTTAGTCTGTGTATTTGTAGAAGACAGTGTTGATGTCGTCGACTAAAACAATGACGGAAAATGACTGCGTGTGTGTGTGTGTGTGTGTGTGTGTGTGTGCATGTGAGTTACCTGCACTGACTGTTACCGCATTGACAAACTGCTCTCTCCAGCTGCTGCTGCCGACCACCAGAGCCAAGTTGGTCTTCTTAATCAGCTTATCGACCGTGCTCTGAGGGCGCACACACACACACACACACGCACGCACACACGCACACGCACACAAGCAGGCAGTGTGCCCCACGACCCCCAAGCGAGAACAAGAGAGAAAAGAAGACAGACACAAACATGACACTCAGGTTCATTCGGTCACCCATTAGGAAGACGGGAGGAAAAGAAACAAGCTGTCAATAGCAAGTAACGAGGTGTGCATCATGTCAACACGTCATTAGATCCGGGGGTGTCTGAGGTGTGTGTGTGTGTGTGTGTGTGTGTGTGTGTGTGTGTGTGTGTGTGTGTGTGTGTGTGTGTGTGTGTAAGTTCACATAAACTCTTTGACTCTTTTGATTCTCAACCATTTGTACACTTCTTGTACACTACAGTTACAGACCCATAAGGGTCCATTTGGTTCCAAACTATTATTTAGCTGGGGACCCCCTGGAACTCCCTCAAGGACCCCTGAGGGTCCCCGGACCCCCATTTGGGAACCACTGGATAGGGCCCACCAGGGTTCCGGACTCCATTTTAACCATGGAAAAAAACACCCGGCTTTTTTTATCTTCTTCTGATAGTGAGGGAGCGTGTTTTTACTTATTTCTTTTTGTGAAATTTTCAGTGTTCTAATAAATTATGCAACTCTGAGAGTGTACAAATGAAGCCACATGGACCCATAAGGCTGCATGAACCCGTCTGTATTATTGAGTGACAAATACATCTATTGAATCTTGAACATTATACCTACACTATATGGTTGAGTATATACGATTTTAATAGCTTTTATTCGTATTTCGTGCGCTGTTAAGTTAAGCACCCCGGAAGATAGGGGCATAATAATCACCACATGAATTCACGACTGCGAGTGTGAAATTAGTTGTGATGTCACGTTCCGTTCAGATGCTGGTGCATAGGCTCAATCCCCCATGAAATCTAAAATAAATAAAAAATATAAATAAATAATAATAAAGCGGTTTAAGAGCTTATAAAGGGGACTGAGAAACATGGTTTTGAAGGGAAGCGATGGATGGAGGGATGGGTGTAACTGAACGGAAGCGATGGATGGGTGTAACTGAACTGTCCACAGATTATTTTCAGTAAAGCCATCAGTGCTAACATGAGACGGCTTATCTGCATTATGCAACGAGGACGTTTTGGAGAAGTATTCGAGTCAAGCAGCGCGTTGCGGATGACGGCGTTAATTCAACTCTCAATGTGTAGAAATGGAACCCTTCAGAGGTTCATCATGAACCCATTCTGACCTGAGATCAGATTCTAAAAATGTATTTTTTACATCCTGACAGTTTTCTGAAAAAGCTATGTTTTATGTCAGTCGTAGCAGACCTACCTTTTTGCAAGATCATGACTTTCACTGATTTCAAATAGAAAAATATTGTACGTTTTTTAATTACCGAATTAGGATGATCGAAGTCCTGTTTCAAATGTAGTGAAAATTGTGAAAAATAATTACAAGCTCACCACTAAAATGGCTCACATGGTAAAATGTTCTAAATTAAAAGGAAAATCGTGAATATCCTACTTGAGTATATACTTTATCCACCACTGCACAAATAGCAAATAGACATGCAAATCTCACAACGTGCCGCGTCGCAACGCAACGCGTCATGTTGTGAGCTTGAAGAGTGCCTGTTTTTCACTGTTGACGTACAAGGAAGTAGACAGGTCAAAGGTCAACAGGTTAGAAAGGTCATGCACCGAGAGGAAGAGGATGGAAGTAGATGAAGAACCTGGTCAGCACGCCAAAGAAGCACATCCACCGCCCTCTGCACCACACACACACGCACAAACACACGTACATACACGCACGCACAAACACACGTACACGCACGCGCGCACGCACGCAACGCACAAACACACATACACACACACACACACACGCCACACCGACACACACACCCATCTCATGAAATGGATCTTAAAATGGAACAACATGAAAGACAATGTGGTAAATCCAATAGGGCATTAAGCAAATATAGTCGACTAGTACTAGTAAATCCACTAGTCGACCTTGTTGGTACTAGTTTTTTTTCCCACGATTTTGTAGGCCTCAAGATCAGGTAGAATATAGTTATAGTCACCATGTACACAGGTTTTAAATGTACAAATATTTATTTCCAAAAAAAAAACATTTCCTTTATTTTTATTTATATATATATATTTTTTTACATAATAAGGTAGTTAAACAATTAGTCGACTAGTAAACTAGGCAACTAGTAAAATGACTAGAAGTGAATGCCCTAGAGTCCAATGATGAGGACAGGACAAGTAATATTCACATGCACACACACACACACACATTCTTACCTTGAACTCGTAGGACTCCTCTATGACCACCTCCAGCTGTGTGTGTTCTCCCAGACTGGGACATCCCATCTTGGCCACCTCCTCATCCTCGGCCCCCACCATTGGCTTGTTCTCATTGGAGTCGCCTGTAGGAGACCAAAAAACATGGTCTGCTCAGTCCGGGTCTGGGCGCTGCTTCTCAAACCACCACATAACTCGGTTCCATTTGTACTTCCATCTCTCAGGCCTCTTTTCCAACCGGTTCAGTTCTTTTTGGTTCTTAGTCCATGAGCCAGAACCTCCAAAATTGGACACACTATAGTAGCTTTTTCATATTTTCTGTTTGTTTGCATATTTTCCTAATGCCTAATTTGCATATTTCTGAAAATAGGCCATGTGTGTGAGAGTGAAAGTGTGCTGTCTGTTAACACCCGTCAGTTTGCTACGTGACAGCATTCTAAAATGTATGATATTGTGTGTAAAAGCTGCCACGGGACTGAATGTGAGATGTTGACATGTGGCATACTGTGTATGGATCACTGATCCATACTGTATGTATGGATCACTGTGGCATACTGTATGGATCACTGATCCATAATGAAGACATCAAAGTGAAATGTCTCCTGCTGAGCCAGCAATCCGACAGAGGATTTCATGCTTTTCAAACGAGCAACGCGGGCTTTAGCGCGCCCGGGAGGACTGACACAGACTTCACCGGCAGTTAGAGGAAGCTTGTGTCAGCACCAAAAACACGCACGCACGCACACACACGCACACAAACACACACACACACACACACACACACACACGCACGCACGCACGCACGCACGCATGCACGCACGCACGCATGCATTCACACACACGCACACACGCACATGCACGCACACAGAGAGACCCACCATGCTTCTGTCCTATCTCCAGTAGAACACACTCACACACACAGAGACCCACCATGCTTCTGTCCTATCTCCAGCAGGACGGGCTCTCCCAGCTCTAAGATGAAGCTCTTGTTCTTCTCGTATTCCTCGTCGTCAATTATCTTCACCTCAATGATCTTCCTGTTGAGCAGACAGATGCATTCAATGTTAGTGTCAACACAAACATACAGTAAGTAGCCCCTCAAAAACACAATAATCAAACTTTTTGTCAAAGAATTTCAGGAATTACAATACAAGGTTTCCGCCTAACAGCAACGAATTGTGTTTTGTACTATAGACACCTTAACAGACGACGTCACACTGATAAGCAACAGCATGCGTGCGCATACCGACAGCAGAATTAAGAACATAAGATGCATTGGAAAAGTTCCAACTGCACTCACGTGTAAAAAATGCCCCATCAAACTTTCAGATTCTGTTTTTCTCCCAGTGTGGAGGAAGAATGATTAGGATTTTTATTGTGATCTCTCGCCCTTGAAATATAATAATCCATTGGTTTCTGTTGTGTTTGAACAATAATAGCAATTCAAAGCAGGTGTCCTCAAAACCACACCTCCAGTCGCTGTCATAAGAACGAGAGGTGCGTCATGATCACGGCAGCAGAGCCTGGATGTGCATGGCTGCATGCGCACCTGCAGCCCATCAAGTATAATCTATGCTTCGTCCCGTGATGGTGTCGTGCACGCAGACCTCTGCGCTCACAACAGTCGCATCCGCGATGCGATGTGAGCTTGTATATCAGCTGTTCTCTGTGCGCAACACTGTGGCAGCGGTGGTCGAACGGTTTGCGGAGCGGTCTTGATACCGGAAGGTCGCCAGTTCCAATCCCCGGACCGGCACGTTTAAATTTCCACCGCTGAAGTGCCCTACCATGAAATGTTCTATGAGCAGGGTGTGGCTGTAAACAAGCATCTCGAGCATAGTCCACTTCCCTGGGTAAACAAAGAACTTTGCTTTGCTTTGCGCTTTGAAGTATAAATGTCTCACTAGCCAACACACAATGAAGTATAAATGTCTCCTAGGGTGCATCTCACTAGCCAACACACAATGAAGTATAAATGTCTCCTAGGGTGCATCTCACTAGCCAACACACAATGAAGTATAAATGTCTCCTAGGGTGCGCCTCACTAGCCAACACACAAGAGAGATTGAATGGACTGAAACCAGCGCTCCCCAAAAACAACAGGTTTGGAGATCTGTTGGGAATTGATTACATGAAACAGTCACCCGTGAACCCGGTCCCAGGAGGGGCGAGATCCATGTTCGACCGCGACCGATGGCCCCCAGTCCCGATGTTCGTAAACAAATAATTGGTCTGTACACGCTACAGTCCACCTCACACAACATGACTTCAGAAACACATTTAATGCCCGGCGAACCACCTCTGTTCCTGTCTCCTAGTGTTGAACCACCTCTGTTCCTGTTTTTACCACCTCTGTTCCTGTCTCTATGTGTTCCTGTCTTGTTATTTCTCAGCATCTGCTACCCCCACGCCCCCTCTATAAATACAACAGAGAGACAGTGTGTGTGTGTGTGTGTGTGTGTGTGTGTGTGTGTGTGTGTGTGTGTGTGTGTGTGTGTGTGTGTGTGTGTGTGTCTGTACTGTATGTCTGTCTGTGTGTCTGTTGAAAGTTCTTGATTGACTGACAGTTTCACTGATGTGTACAGACTTCACTGCATTACTTACAGTAATGGTAACAAACATGCTCTCTCTCTCCCTCTCTTCACTCTCTCTATCCCCCTCTCTCTCTCTCTCTCTCTCTCTCTCTCTCTCCTCTCTCTCTCTCCCTCTCTCATTCCAATTTCATTATTCCTTCTGACAACTCTACCTCTTCATCTGGCTCTGCTATACTTCTCTTGATGATTTACAACTGTGTGTGTGTGTGTGTGTGTGTGTGTGTGTCTGAGAGAGTTTTAGAGGTTTCCAGAAGCAGCATAAAACTTAAGTGTGTGTATCAATCACTCTCACTCAGGTGGATGAGTTGTTTTATATTGTGGTCTCACACGTACACACACACACACACACACACACACACACACACACACACACACACACACACACACACTACTAAAAATAAAGCGGGCAGTCTTTTATTGCCTGGAAACACGCACGCACACACGCACGCACACTCGGACCCATTTCGGATACGGTAAGCCTGTTGCGTCATTTCCTGTGTTGCCCGTCTGCTGTCTGACAGCTTTGTTGTCAGCAGCACGAACGGGACAAACACCAAACATTATTGTATTGCGCTGCTGTGGTTTAGACACACACTGTCACTGTTAACTATCCTACTCTGTGGCGATCTTATCGCTACTCGGGCTGGTTGTTTGGCGGGGCGAGCGTCTCATTCTGTCGGCTCAGCCGGGCGATTGTGATGGCTTTCCGCCAACACCACCCCTTCCCTCCCGGCGGACTTTCCTCTCGCTCTAGCTCTCTCTCCTGCGCCGTATGCAATATGTATAGTTACAGCCCTGACGCCTTTGTTGCTTCGGACATGTGCATCAAATGCAGCTTGTTTGCGGTGCTGGAGGGGAGGCTCGGCGAGTTGGAGGCAATTCTGGCTAGCGGTGCAAACGTTAGCCTAGCTCACACACAACCACGGGGAGCCCACCACCATTCGCGGTTGACGGGGACGGGCATGCCGTCGCCGGTGACCGCGGGTGGTCGGGGCTCCCACAAACAGGACGGCTGGGCCAAGGTGGCTGCTACTGGTCGAAAGCGTGGAAGTAAACAAAAGCACACGGGACACCAACCACTTCACGTTTCAAACAGTTTTTCCCCACTCACTGTTATACCCGTTGAGTGTAACGGTGAGCCTTCAGTTCCACTTGATGGCCCGCAACGCAAGCAGCGGCGTGTCATTAAGAATACAACTCTGGTTATCGGTAGTTCTATAATGAGAAACGTGAATTTAAAGACTCCAGGAACCATAGTCAAATGCATCCCCGGGGCCAGAGCTGGCGACATCGAATCAAATCTGAAACTTATTGCTAAAAGTAAATGTAATCGCTATGATAGGATTGTAATTCACTGCGGGGGCAACGACACTCGACTTCGCAAAAAAGGAACATTAGTCAATGAAATTATATCAGACAATTGTCTTGATATATTTTTTCTGACTGAAACTTGGCTAGGTGAGCAAGAATATGTTAGCTTAAATACAGCCACCCCACCAAGTCACACCAATGCACATATATCTAGAGACAATGGGAAAACTGGAGGTGGAGTGGCTGCTATCTTCAATACAGGCCTAGCAATTAGTCTTAGAGCTAGAGCTACATACAAATCATTTGAAAGCTTGATTCTCAACCTTTCACACACAAGCTGGAAATCAATACAGCCGCTGATAGTCATTACAGTGTACCGCCCCCCCGGCGCTTACACACAATTTTTATCAGAGTTTTCAGAATTTCTATCAAGTCTAGTTCTCGAGTCTAATAAAATCATCATAATTGGTGATTTCAATATTCACGCGGACATAGGAACTGATAGCTTGAATAGAGCGTTCATCTCATTGATTGATTCAATCGGTTTCTCTCAATGTGTAGACAAACCTACACACATTCACAACCATACCCTTGACCTCATTCTGGTCTATGGTATTGCAATAGAGCACCTCACAGTTTTTCCAGAAAACCGTGATCTCTCTGATCATTATCTGATCACCTTCGATTTTACATTGATCGATTATACACCACTGGACAAAAATGTCCTTGGCAGAAGTATATCCGAGAGCGCTGTAAGCAAATTCAAGGAAATGGTTCCATCAGCCATCAACTCAGTATATTTCAACAAAATAGAGGACCTTCACACATATAGTTCTCATCAACTCGATCAACTTGTTGATAGTGTCACATGCTCATTTCAAACTACGCTAGACTCTGTTGCTCCCCTGAAAAGGAAGGTAATAAAGCAACAAAGGCTAGCCCCATGGTACAACTCGGAAACTAGAAACCTCAAGCGAACGTCTCGCAAACTCGAAAAGAAATGGCGTTCAACCAAACAGAAAGAATCATGTATAGACTGGCAGAATAGCCTCAAAATATACAAAAAGGCTCTCGACACGGCCAGAGCCACTTATTATTCATCCCTAATAGAGGGAAACAAAAGTAACCCAAAGTTTCTTTTTGATACTTTGGCAAAACTGACAAAAAGCCGTGATTCCACGGACCCACGGATTCCTACGACTCTCAATAGTAGCGATTTCATGAGGTTCTTCAATGGCAAAATAGAAACTATCAGAGATCAAATTGATCTACAACTACTCTCGGCTCCCACTGGACTGCCACCAAATATGGTGGTCTCAGAGGTGGCCGCAGACCCAAATATATATATGGATAGTCTCTCTCCAATCGAGCTCTCTGAGTTCACTTCAATGATATCTTCTTCAAAATCAACGACATGTACCCTGGATCCAGTTCCGACTAGATTACTCAAAGAGGTCCTGCCTCCGGTTGGTACATGCCTACTCAATATGATCAATATGTCTTTGGTGACAGGCTACGTGCCACAATCTTTCAAGGTAGCGGTAATCAAACCTCTACTCAAAAAGCCTACTCTTGATGCAGGCATTCTAGCTAGCTATAGACCTATATCGAACCTTCCGTTTCTCTCCAAAATTCTCGAGAAAGCGGTCGCCAAACAGTTGTGTGACTTTCTACAAAACAACAATATATTAGAAGGCTTTCAGTCGGGCTTCAGAGCTAACCATAGCACTGAGACGGCCCTGCTGAGAGTTACAACAAACCATGTACAACCCAGATTCGGCACAAACAAGGGACTAAATTCTTTTCGCTCCTATGCGACCAAAATGTGGAACGCCCTACCAACAGTCATTAAGACATGTGAATCCCTTGGCTCCTTCAAAACTGCTCTCAAAGGGCACCTACGGATGGCTGCAATTCGAAACTGGCCTCTGTAAAAGCTGAATTTGTATCTGGATTGTACTATGTTTTTGTATGGACGTGGTGTTGGGTGCCTGCACATATGCACACATGGCATCAACGCATGGTGTTGTGTGCAGGCGCCCTACACTCTGTCTTTGTACTATGGATTGTACTATGTTTTTGTATGGACGTGGTGTTGGGTGCCTGCACATATGCACACATGGCATCAACGCATGGTGTTGTGTGCAGGCGCCCTACACTCTGTCTTTCGTTTTCTTTTCTTTTATCCCCCTGTTCCCCTCACTGTATATATACTTTTTTTCCCTTTTCGCTTCCTATATGATGAATTCCTGTTCTGTTCTTTAACTACATAGAAGTGTCTATTTGTTTGTCTCTAAATGTTTTGATGAATTGAACAATGTGGACCCTGTTGTAAACAAGTGTAAGGCTTAATTGGGTCGTCCACTCACAGTTAACAGTCTTTGTATTGAGTTTGTGCTTGAAATGTACTGTAATTCTGCAAACTGTTAATAAAGATTTCAATCAATCAATCAAAACAAATGACCTCCTGACTGCAGCAGATAATAACCTCCTCTCCGTACTGGTGTTGCTGGACCTTAGTGCTGCATTCGACACTATTGACCACCACATTCTGCTACAGAGACTGGAACATCTGGTTGGCATCAGGGGTGCCGCACTGAAATGGTTCGAGTCCTATCTGTCTGATCGTTTTCAGTTTGTAGAGGTCAATAATGGCTCCTCTACACGTGAAAAGGTCAAATACGGAGTCCCACAAGGCTCTGTGCTTGGACCAATACTCTTCTCTTTATATATGCTCCCTCTGGGCAACATCATCAGGGAACACTCCATAGATTTTCATTGTTACGCAGACGACACTCAACTATATCTATCGATGAAACCGAACGAAACGGACCAACTAGTCAAACTTCAAGCATGTCTTAAAGACATAAAGAGTTGGATGGCAGGTAATTACCTACTCCTCAACTCTAACAAAACGGAAGTTATCGTGATCGGCCCTAAGCCCCTGAGAGACAAGTTGGTCGATGGGAACTTTTCTCTAGATGGCATTACTTTGGCCTCCAAGGCCACTGTGAGGAATCTGGGGGTTACCTTTGATCAAGACTTGTCTTTCAAATCTCATATCAAACAAATCTCAAAGAATGCTTTCTTTCACCTGCGAAATATTGCAAAGGTCAGGCACATCCTGTCCAAAAATGACGCAGAAAAACTTGTCCACGCCTTCGTCACCTCAAGGCTGGACTACTGCAATTCGCTATTATCAGGCTGCCCAGGCAAGTCTCTGAAAAGCCTACAGTTAGTTCAAAATGCTGCGGCGCGTGTGTTGACAGGTACCAGAAGAAGAGACCATATCACTCCTTCACTGGCCTCCCTACACTGGCTCCCGGTCAAATACAGAATAGAGTTCAAAGTTCTTCTTCTCACTTACAAAGCCCTCAATGGTCAGGCACCACAATATCTCAAGGATCTCATTGATCCCTACAAACCAAATAGAACAGCAGTGCGTTTGCAATATGCAAACATGCTTACTGTTCCAAAAATATCAAAAGTTACAATAGGAGGCAGGGCGTTTAGGTCCCAGGCACCGCAGCTGTGGAACCTTCTCCCGGCTTCGGTCCGTGGGGCTGACACGCTCTGCACATTCAAGACAAGGTTGAAAACCTTTCTCTACGACAAAGCCTATGGCCAGACTTGTCTCCGGGTCTAGCTGGATACCATGGTCGTACATTGTTGTGTGGGTTTGTCTCCCAGCAGTACTTGTAATATACACTATATAGGCTCCAGTAAGGCCTGCCACTAATCCAGCATCCGGGGAATCTCTCCCCGGAGTCTCTTTTCGTCCTCCCCGTCGCAGTTCTGTGGACCTCTAATATTAACCCCCAACTGACTGCCGAGTGTGACCGTGGATCAGGCCTCTTCATGGAGCCCACCAGAAGTGTGACCTGGACCCGGCCTCACAGAGCTCGACCTGGACCAGATGTGGACCAGACCCCTCCACGGAGCCCACCTGCCTATTCTCTGTCTTTTCTCTCTGTCTATCTCTCTCTCTCTCCCTCTACCCCCCCCCCCCCCCGACACGGTCGAGGCAGATGGCCGCCCACCCTAGAGTCGGGTTCTGCCTGACGTTTCTTCCTAAAGGGGAGTTTTTCGTTACCATTGTCGCAATGTTGCTTGCTCTGGGTGGATCTTTGTTGGTTGTAAAGTGTCTTGAGACAACTTGTTGTGATTTGACACTATAATAAAATTGAATTGAATTGAATTGACACTCGTGCCCTTGTGCCGCTATGAGATGGGCTGTGGTACAACAACAACAATGAAAGTGAGATCATCAAACTTTTATGCTTCCAAGAGTTTAAGTTGAACAACAACACGAGCCATGATCTGCTTCCATCTGAGGGCAATGTACATATACATACATTGCTACTTAATAAATAATAGCTGTCACGGGGCAACCCGTGCCCTATATACAAAGACACAAGCTTTCTATAACATGCAAGGACTAATGTTTTAAACTTGTGTATTGAAAACTGTGTGTTCACTGATTGTTTGCCAATTGTCTCTCCTGAGAAGAAATGTTGCTAATTGCTCTGTGTCCTGTGGTAGGATCCACCCCTATTTAAGGGAGGCTGCAGGGACAGGTGGGTTAGTTGGTTGTGGGCTTTAACACGGGTAACAGTCCTGAGGGAGAGCTACAGGGCCTTGTGTGACCCAGGTTTAACCTGAAGAGAGTTCTCATCCTATTTAGTCTTGTTCAGTTGTGTTTGCCTAAGTATTTATTTGTTGGTCTATTGTTGGCCAGTATTTAGTTTGTGTATGTGAATTGCACTGAAGAAAACTGTCTGGAGGTTGGTGGAGGAGTTTGGGGAAAATAAAAGCCCTTAACTATACCATTTCTGACTGTTCTTGGAGCCTTGGCCGTTCGGGCAACTTCACAATAACACTGAAGTGAGGGGCGTTGTTATCATCATACATCATCATACAGTACATTACATTCCGTGCTCTCACACACGCACGCACGCACACGCAAAACCTCCATCACTGAGCGCCAGCGTGCTAAATGGAGCACAGCCACTTACTGATGGGATTATGCATGGAGAATGTGTGGTTGGCATGGCAACTGATATAGAACGTTAGAGATGATGTAACGGCGCACACACACACAACTACTACTACGACTACTACTACTACTACAGTATGCTACTATTAATCATGATAAGAATAATCACCCCTTCAGGGTGATTAGATCCCAACGCTACGTGTCGGCCCCTAATCACCCTGTCAGGGCTTTATTTCTCATTAATGACCTGCTCCCCATTGATTATCCCTCGCTGAGAACTCTGCCCCATAGGGAGCTCTCTCTCTCTCTCTCTCTCTCTCTCTCTCTCTCTCTCTCTCTGCTGGCATTCCTTTGGCCATTTGAATTTGAATTTTCATATTTCATAAATGAAATTGGGAAAACCGAATTCAACCGCAGGCACCTAACGGCCCCTCGTCGGGTGCAGTACTTCGTTTTTTGGACAGTTTTTGGTTTAGACTAGTCATTGGTTAGACCAGTCATTAGTCCTACAACTATAACCTATCTCAAACCCTCACCCTAAACCTAACCTCCCACGGGGCAGCACACCTAGACCTAACCTTAACCCATGTCTAACCAATGACTAGTCTAAACTAAGTAAACTAAGCAAACAGGCATCTGGTGCCAATGTATGTAAAAGGAGAACGATTAATTTCGATCCACTAGAGGGTGCTCTTTTTCACTTCAACTGGCCCTGCATGGCGATGGCCAGCATCCCTGTTTTGGGACTGTCTATTTAATTTATTCAAAACGTTTTGTAATAGTTCAACTAGCCGATCTACATCGACACGTTGTGAGCTTGTAGATCGGCTATTTTAACTATTCAAAAATGTTTTTCAAAATAGTACAAAAGGCAACGAATTTTATGGATAAGGGGTTTCTTCAACAGTCAACAGTTACAAGCTCACAAGGTGCCATTGTTTTTGCACTATGAAATAGAGTAGATTACGTGGTTCCATTCCTACTGTGTTTGTGTTATAGTGGCACAAAATAACCTGTAAATAACTGCAGTAAAAGGTTCAAAACAATGTTTTGATAAACATTCTCAATGCAGTGTTTACCGGACCGTATGCTGTTTGGGAAAAAACCATAAAGACCTGAATTTGATCTCAATTATAGACACGGCGCTCATGGAGTCTGATGTTTAATCCACCAGATGTTTCTGATTCATAACACTATGTACATAAGTAGAAATCCATTAAAATGGAGATGGAAAAAGGTCTGAATTGCAATTGTAGACACGAGAGTGTTTTTTTTAAAACCACTTTCAAATAGCGGCCCTATTTGTTGTCTTCTAAAGGCAATTTATCACAACAGATTGCTTGCTGCTGTGTTTTGCACTTTGGTTTTATTTCTCAATCAAGCGACTCACCACCGGCTCACCCAAACACACCTCTCTATTTTAAAAGCACCGTTTCAGTGGTCACCTTATCACCTAAAACTATGAGTATGAATAGGCCTTAAAAAAAATTGTCTCCAAGCTCACAACTCATGTTGTGTCCTTCTGGATCTGTTTTTCTTATTATTTTGTTTTGAGAGAGAGAGAGAGAGAGAGAGAGAGAGAGAGAGAGAGAGAGAGAGGGAGAGAGAGAGGTCATGTTCAGGTCATGCGACGAATCGACGATACAGGATGAGACAGCAGGTCGCGGTCGCACGCACATATGATGCTTATAATAAGACACCCGGTTTGGTCAAGCGTCTCTGCTTCCTTTCGTCTTTTTCCCTTAACCCATTCTGACCTGAGATCAGATTCATACGAGGTTTCCACTGGACACACACTGATCTGATCAACCCATTCTGACCTGAGATCAGATTCTAAAAAATGTCAGTCGTTCTTCGATTTTTCAAAAATAGCAGACCTGCAAGCTCGTAGCGCGCCACTCGGTGGCGCGCTATGAGCTTGTAGATCTGCTATTTTTCAATAGCTAAAGCATGACATGATGCTAACACCAAAATGGGTTCCCGTTCAGAATGGGTTAAGGGGTTCGTTCGCCACAGCGAATCATCTGCCTCCGTCTCACGATGTCCTCTTGACCTCCGCCTCTTCTCTCACACAAACTATAGTTCCAACCTCAGCTTCCTTCTATACCGATATACTGTACTGTACTCACTGTACTCAAAAATAGATGCGCTCAATTGGCCGCTGCAGTTCATTGGAGCGACGTGTGTCGATGTGAGGGCGTGAGTACGACGACGGAAGTCCGGAAGGCACGCTATACGCCCCGCTAGACCGGAACTCACCTATGCTTTTTATGGCATATATAGGCAGCTCCCGGCAGGATCCGCCGGGAGGAATTATAGGCACAGCTGCTGAACATGAGACTAATTAATTAGAGTGACAGAGAGAGAGAGAGAGGAGAGTGTGTGTGTGTGCGCGGGTGTGCGTCAATTTAACAAAGGTGCAGGCGATCAGAAATCAGCAGAGAGTGAGCGATGTTTGTGCTATACTCTATGCCGAATTGAAGTGGTCTCGGTCCCAGACTTTTTTTTCTCTCCCTGGAAATAAAAACGTCTGGGTTTTACGAGGCTGCCACTCAAGTGACTACTGTGAGGGAAACGGTGGAGAACATGCAAACGACTGTTTGCCTCTTATAGTTGTTTGGCCACACGAGACTATAGCGAGATCAAACAAGGAAGCTCACCCTTACTTTGGCACATACGCCCCTCCTCTGTACATGTCCAAACCATCTCTGTCTGCAGGCCTCTCTGGCTTTATCTCCAAAACATCTGACATGCGCTGTCCCTCTGATGTTCTCGTTCCTGATCCTATCCATCCATGTCACTCCCAGAGAGAACCTCAACATTTCAGTCGTCTATATATTACTGTACGACCGTACAATTGTCCCGTGCTTATGGGGGAGGGAAGCCGGGCCGGACCGGTGATATTTATGTCTACACACGTACTCCATGGGGCTATAGGGCGGCACCTGTCAGCCTGAACGCTGGGTGGGAGGAGTAGGACGAACGCCACTTCATCCCGTCGGGGGCTCCTCACTGGGCAGGTGAGTCAGTCAGATACTACAGCAGTGACAGGTTAACACCAATCAACCCCTCTGAGAGCCCCGGTCGGTGGTACACCAAATCAAAAGGCCCCCATGTGTGATTTGCGTGCGCGTATATAACACAATCAAGAACGACACTTTTTCGCGTTCGCGCCATAGAGTTATAAATAATAGAGACGGATGGGCGGATTTCTCCGCCCGTCCACTTGCATTGAGTTGCTCAGCGAATGAAGTATGAACGCGTGTGCGCTCAGCGCACCGCCAGCACTATCGCCGCTGCTCCCATAGAGTTATAAGGCTGCTCCCCATAGAGTTATAAGGCTGCTCCCCATAGAGCTATAAGGCTGCTCCCCATAGAGTTATAAGGCTGCTCCCCATAGAGTTATAAGGCTGCTCCCATAGAGTTATAAGGCTGCTCCCATAGAGTTATAAGGCTGCTCCCCATAGAGTTATAAGGCTGCTCCCATAGTTATAAGGCTGCTCCCCATAGAGTTATAAGGCTGCTCCCCATAGAGTTATAAGGCTGCCCCCATAGTTATAAGGCTGCTCCCATAGTTATAAGGCCCTGACGCTGGATCTGATTCCTGTGTTCCACGACAACGGTTTCAAAGCTGTTGGCTGTTTTTTGGCAAGATGCGGGCCCTGGCGCTTAAGCTCCAGTAAGTCCATTGTTAATCCGGGCCTGTGTGTGTGTGTGTGTGTGTGTGTGTGGGGAAGAATTCATTGGCATAATTACTAAGTTGGCCGGTGAGAGAAAAGGGGTTAAAAGCCAGAGAAATGGTTTTTGGGTTTTACTTTGGATTTCAGGCTTTTGCGTCATTCTTCATTCACGTGCGTGTGTCTGTGTGTGCCTGTGTGTGTAATGTATGCACGCGCGTGTGCTGGGTTTCTTTATATAACCTGTCAATCCCGACGACAGTATAGGCTACAGGTCTGAGGACTGACATTTTTTCATTGACACTTATTAACACGCACCCACACACCTGCACAGTGCACACACTAACATACTGTATGCACATAGTCAAACAGCACTCAAAGACAACATCACGTTTAATTATCGCCTCCCATAAGCTGATATGAGGAGAGATAGACAGAGTGCGTGGGATAGACAGATTCAGAAAGAGGGGGGAGAGGGAGGGAGGGAGAGAGAGAGAGAGAGAGAGAGGGGGGAGGAATGGAGAGATATTGATCATAACACTCATGGAGTCAACCCATCTGCTATTTTTTGACTGGCTGTTATGATGAAGAGCTAGTGAACGCTGACCCAGCCTCATGAGAACAAATGCATCTGTGAGTCAGCCAAGCGCTACTCACGCACGCACGCACGCACGCACGCACGAAAGTTCCACTTTCACTTTCAGGGACGTGCAGAGAATGTTTGAGAGACAGGGCCTGAAATTCCCTAAATTCACTTTTGGCCCAAAATAGTGAAAATAGTGGAACTATACAAGAAGGTTAAAAACGTTAGAAAAATTGCATGGGAACCTTTCCAGATTCTTACTTATACTTAATCCTCTTCCTCCCAGGTGGGACATAATAAGGCCTTAACGATCGTCCTCCATACTTTTACCCCCAAAGGCCTCTTATCTAACCTCCTTATAGAAGGCCCTTTTTCTGAAATCCCACTGCTCTATAGTTCACAAGAGCTTGTAGATCAGCTATTTTCAGGGCGAGACCCCGCACTCTTCATCTGCTGTAGATGCGGCCATGCGTACATCATGGATTTCTAAACGAATAATAATTCCCAGATACTGAGCGATGCGTCAGATGATGATAAATAAATCCCTCACAAATTCCACAGCATAGGACATTATGTCATAATAGTCTTTTGGTGTTACTGTAGCATTATGTTATGCTTTAGCTATTGAAAAAAAGCAGATCTAGGTCTGCTATTTTTGAAAAATCGAAGAACGACTGACATAAAAACTTTTTCAGAAAACTGTCATTTTCAAACAAACATTTTTAGAATCTGATCTCAGGTCAGAATGGGTTAAATTACACCTAGCCCAGTTTCTATAGGAGCCTCAGTATAACTGCTGTAAATGTGTCCGCTTGCTTCCTGTCCAACTCAATCAAAGCAGCAGACATTCAGCTTTGCCTTTCACCAAAATAATAAAGCCATGACATGTGAGGTGACAATTTGACAGTTCCGTGTAATAGAGTGACAATCATAGTGACGCCAGGGCAGGGCCCTCACCAACCAGAACACATTCATAAACATGCAGATGATTTGCTGCATGGCTTGCTTTGGCATGTCAAAAAATAAAATGGTTATCGGAGCACTGAACAGGGACTAATATAGAGTTCAATATTATTGTACACTGCGCAAAAAACAAGGAATACGGATGTGTATATTACAGGTAACCCCCGTTAAACCTTCCAACAAACTCCGGAATTGTACCATCACACCTTATCGTATATTAACTGTATATGCTGCTAAACTTGAGGTTTACGGGAAAAATACAGAGCCCATAATTGCGCGTTAACTCCTATTTTCACGCAGTGCAACGCGTTGTGTTGTGAGCTTGTGTAGCCTCACGTAGTGATATGAATCTCACTGCATGGATATTAGTCTCGTCCATCTCAGCATTCGATATTTTTCCCCGCAATCTCACGCGGCAATGTTTGCATATACTGGGCCCTGGTTGGTTCTAGCCTGGTTCTAGACGAATCTGGTTGGCTTTTGGTTAGTTCTAAATGTCGGTTCAGTTCAGCTATAACTGGACCTGTGTAATTTCAGCCCTACAGTAGCTAACATGCTGGACCTGTGTAATTTCAGCCCTACAGTAGCTAAGATGCTGGACCTGTGTGTGTAATTTCAGCCCTACAGTAGCTAACATGCTGGACCTGTGTGTGTAATTTGCTCCCAAGGTGACCCAGGGAGATTGTTTCCGTGACCTACATTTAGAGCGCCCGGGTCATTAAACTTTTAGCCTTGTTTCACGCCTGGACAGTTAGAGAAACACGGTTGTAAAACGTCCCAGATGGCTCAGATGAAGCTGGCTCACTGAGAGATGATCTCTCTCTCTCTCTCTCTCTCTCTAAAATAAATAACACGGCCCCCTCACACATTAGAACACAGTCAGCAGAACCGTTTATATGATTTCAATGAATCTAACATGATTACAATAGATTTTGACATTACAATGGATTTGCATCTGAAGGGATGTCTGATAACATGCATATCAAATCCGTTTTTATAAAGATGGAGTGCCATAGTTCTGTCCTTGTTCTGTTCTGTATGTGTGAGTGGAGTTGACATTCCTCTAACTACAAAGATCTCCCGACTAGAATCAATACAATATTTCAACCTAAAAGCCAGAGTACTGAAGTAAATTAACTCCACTTTGAAGTATTATGAACTAAACAGAAGCGTACTGCAGTACATTAACATGACGCCAATAGTTTTAAAGTGAAATAGCCCTTTAACGGGCATTTTTCAATATCTTCCACCACTGGGATTTCTTTTGATATGTTGTTACTAACTGTCTTGCCACAAAATGCCTGCACTAGTTACAGTAGTTGTACTTTATTTCTCAGAGATAAATAAACAATGAGGATTTGACAGTATAGATCGGGAGTCCCTGATCACGGTTTTAAATGCTCCAGCTTACTGGCACACTGTGCCAACCCTCATCTGAAGACATGTACGGTCGAAGCCTTTAATTATGCATGACCACTGGAGTTTTATAGACTGAAGGATGTATGGATGGATGAACTAAATATACTTCTGCTGACGTGGAGTCCCTCAGGGGTCTGTACTAGGCTCCCTCCTTTTTCTTAGGAGGGGTGGGGTCGGATCAAAACATGCAAGGATTAAAGAATGTGTAAACCCTGAAAAACGTAACCTATTATGGTTTGATAAATGAATCGATAAATAGATTTTGTGATAATCAACGTGTTTTTGAATAAATCGTACATTAATCGCGATCGAGGCAAACGTTTTTAAACAGTTGTGAAGTCATATCATCCAGCAATACCCACATGCACGCCCGCCCGCCCACGCACGCACGCACGCACGCACCATCATTCATCACTATGCCATGTTCTCATCTCCTCCCTCTCTCTCTCTATGTCTTCCTCTGAGCTCTTATGCATGTTTAATGCTCCTCCTCATCATCAACATAATATATTGATGTCCTTGTCAGAGATTTGCACTGTATATGGCTCCTCGGTCACGCATGCACACACACACACACACACACACACACACACACACACACACACACACACACACACACACACACACACACACACACACACACACACACACACACACACACACACACACATCTCCTCGGTCACGCATGCACACGCAATTTTGCTGTCTATATGACAGACATGGAAAGTAACTCAGTACTGAATGTTGAGGTATTGGCACTTTACTAAAGTTTTTTTCCAATTTTCAGTACTTTTACTCCATTGCATTTATTTGAAAAGTTTAGTTTTAACTTGGTTTATTATTATAAAACATACCACTTCAGCCCTACGTACATTTCGGCCATTTGAAAATAGCTGTCACAATGCTTTGGGATGCGACGCATTGTTCATGAGCTTGTAGATCTGCTATTTCAAAAGATTTGTATACATTGAAAACCTAAAATGGGACATTCTGCACAATTAGTCGCGCGCGCACGCACACGCACACGCACACACACACTCACACACACACGCACACGCACACGCACACACACACACACACACACACACACACACACACACACACACACACACACACACTCGTTCTATACAACGTCTTAAAATAAGTCGCAGATTGGACACGAGATTGGCGCGGTCCTCGCCGGCAGCCGTGGCCAATTAAGTGCTCCGGGAAAAGCCCATTAGCATCTCAGTTCATTCCATTAGTCAAGACAATTATCAAAGCTAAAAATGGAAGCATTATTGTTCGGAGGGTTCTGATCAATTTGAGAATGAAGACGTGAAGTGATATGAGGTCATGATCTCACCGCGATGGAAGGGCTATAACCCGCGAGTGGTGCCTTTAGTGTATATGTGACCGGGGACAGTGGTTTGATACACAAGGGGGACATGGTCATTTTTTCAGTTCTTTACATATTATGAAACTGCACACTGTAACCTTTCATATGATGTATTGCTCATTGAAATTGGAAAAAGAAAATTAAGAAGATATGACCATCTGAAACCAACCGGAAACCCCAAAGTATACAGAATTTGCCCTGCAAACGTTTAGTAGGCCTATATATATACAGCACACTGCCTTTTAACCAAAGCGTTCTACAATGTAAGTACAGTAAGCCTTGCCGACTGACTCTGCCGAGCCATGAGGCCCACGCAGGTAATAAAGGATCTCCTGATTCCTTTAGCGCAAGGCAAGGTTAAACAGAAAAGCCACACACACACACACACACACACACACACACACACACACACACACAGCTCAGACCCCCAACCGTGGGACGATTGGGACAGGCTACCAACGCCCCGGCCCTGCTGGGTGGTGGACTGGAGGCTTTGAGGTGGGCACCGCGGCGGGGCAGGGTAGGGTGTCGGCCACTGGTGGACTGACTGGAGGCTCCGACAGGGAGAGGCTCTAGTCTGAGCACAGGGCGTCCGCTCAGAGGCCTCTAATCACGGACACAGAGCGACAGGAGGCCGGCCCCGCCCCCATGCTTAATACAGCTGCAGACATGGTAGTTCTGAAGGCCATGATTAGAGATGGTGGCTCTCATGGACCACATCTGATCATTATGCGACCGGATTCAGTGGTTTGGGACACAAGGGGGCCATATAGTCAGCTCATAGCTCATAGCTTTTTACATTATGGTTATGTTCAAGCAACATGTCTGTGAGCGTGCGCGTGTGGTTGTGTGAGTACTTGCACTACACTTGTAAAGGCCAAACATCCCCACAAGTAGTAGGTGTACATGCGCTGCACTATCAAAGCTTGTGTGCTCGGAGGAGAAAAGCTGCCACATGGCATTTAAAAAATCACACCTGTGTGAACCGAGTGTTGCAACTCCCCTCTCTCTCTCCACCCCCCCCCCCCCTTCCTCTCTCTCTCTCTCTCTCTCATTAGCAGGCATCAGTCTGTCAGCACTGTCTCTCTCTCTCTGTTTCTGCATGGCACAACAGCGCCCCCTGGTACTCATACTGGTGCTCATACATAGGTGTACAAAACTATGAAAATAGGTGGAACGCCGCAACAGGAGAGGAGAGATGCATAATGGGAGACAAGGATGGAGGGGATAGAGGGAGAAGTGATTTTTCACTTCATTTTCAACCTTTATTAGTGTGGTTTGCCTATACAGGCAAGCAGACTATTGTTATTGCACTCCATCGCCGTTTAAAAACATCTAAATCGTGAAATAACTCTCTATTCTCCCCTCCGATTGGCCAGCGATTCTGAAAAGGTACAAGGCTTTTGTGCGATTTGCCCTCATCTGATTGGTCAGTATACAGTGATATACCCAACTCAGTGAAACTCTTTAGTCACAACTCCCTCTATACCCCCCTCTGAGTGATTTATTTGGATTTGGATTTTTTTGTACTTCCACCTACTGTAGTATCCTGTTTTTCTCGATTATTGTCATCATTGTGTTGTGAATGAATGCATGCAGGGGACCCGAATGAAAACAAGACCGCAAGGTCTTGTTTTCGGTGCTGTCCTTTTGGATCAATGTGCTATATGACTGTATACCATGTACTGTTTTGAATTTGTTATTGTCTAATAAATAATCAATCAATCAATCAATGTCACACTTGTCCTTTGTGGTTTCCCATTGAGATAGGCGACCTGCACTCACAGGATAGCATCTTTCTATAGTTTAGTTCACTCACAGGATAGCATCTTTCTATAGTTTAGTTCCCTTTGGTGTTGCAGAGAACAGCCGGATCCATGAAGGAATTAAGGGAAGAAAGGAGGAGAATGCAGTGGTGGGAAAAGTACTCACGTGTTTTACTTAAAAGTATGAATACTGCAATACTTGACAGTGACGCGCAACTATAGCACAACTGTCTACAAGTAGGCCAAGATGATGGCATAGTGCGCACGCAAACGCACACGCACACACACACAGGGCAACGAGGGACATCCATTCATGCGTGCACAGCATAAAAATGTAACCACAGAATATATCAGAATGTATACTGTATATATCGTTGATTTACATATGGAGAAAAAATCCAAATGGTTCCAATGTATTATTTAGTCACAAGCTCTTATTAATATCAGTGGTGGAGAAAAGAAAACTTTTTTTACTTAAGTAAAAGTATCAATAGTGAAATGTAGAAACACTGTATGTAGATAAAAGTAGAATTTAGACAGACAGACAGACAGACAGACGGACGGACGGACGGACGGACGGACGGACAGACAAACAAAAAGATACGAGTAGAGAAACCAATGGGTTGATGCAGAAAGTAGGGCTGTCGGGACTGTGAAATGTTGCTTGATGACTAATTGATCAAATAATTGCGATTAACAATTTTAATAGTTTCTGTCATCGAACACTGAAAAATGGATACCAGAAATAATTAGTTTTATCTTTGGCTTTTAGGCTTCATAAACAAACGTTGCACGGGGCAGATATAACTAATTAATTATAACTTTCAACTGCGATCATGCCAGGATTAGGCGATTATACGTAATAATTGTGATAGGGCTAATTTAGAAAGAGAGAGAGAGAGAGAGAGAGAGAGAGAGAGAGAGAGATGACGGTGAATCATAGCATTAGATTCAGTAAACAGGGCCCCGGGCTTGCTCTGTGCTTTCTTTTCTCCGTCTATATACAGTACGACAAATCTATTCGCCAAAAATAGTCGATCTCCGAGCTCACAGTGCGTCACAACGTGGCAAACTGTGAGCTCATAAAATGAGCTATTTCTGGCTAAACATTCCCCCAGAATATGAACACTGGTGGTTTCAAACAGAAAGTAGTTATGGTGCGTTCAGAATATGAACGCTGGTGGTTTCAGACAGAAAGTAGTTATGGTGCGTTCAGAATATGAACGCTGGTGGTTTCAGACAGAAAGTAGTTATGGTGCGTTCAGAATATGAACGCTGGTGGTTTAAATTCAAACAGAAGTAGTTATGGTGCGTTCAGAATATGTGTTTCAGACCGAAAGTAGTTATGGTGCGTTCAGAATATAAACGCTGGTGGTTTCAATTAAAACAGAAATAGTTAAGGTGTGTTCAGAATATGAATGCTGGTGGTTTTTACTTAAGTAAAAACAATTGTGTACTATTTTCCACCACTGGTTATTTAGAGGAAGCCAGGGGAGTGCTGAGAAAAAAAGAAAACAAATACCAGCTGCATCGATTTTAAGGCATGCATACACACACACACACACACACACACACACACACACGCACACACACACACACACACACACACACACACACACACACACACACACACACACACACACACACACACACACGACGGCATTTCAAAGATTTTACTTTGTTTTGGGTCGGTCACAGTGCTCAGGTATTCTGCCACAGTGTATTCTCTGTTTAGAGCCAGGTAGTACAGTAACTAAAAAAGACGACAACACAAACAATGGTTACGCACCTGACTCCTATACACACTCACACACACGCATGCAAATGCACGCACACTTAATTGCTGGGGGTTGGCCCAGCCCGGTTGGGGTCCCACGATTAGAATTTCGTAGCCTGTTAAACATTCACAGTTTATACTCGTTAGAGACGTGAATCACATCCCCCTCCCTTCTCCCCCGTCGTTAGATATGCAACAGTAAAGCCCACAGTTCATTTAACTCTGACCCCCACATCCAGGAAAGGTACCTTTGGGTTTTCATTTTTGCTGTGTAGGTACGGTAGTCAGCATTTGTTATCGCAAGGGCAGCGTC
This sequence comes from Protomyctophum bolini, assembly GCF_963924005.1. Classification (NCBI taxonomy): domain Eukaryota; kingdom Metazoa; phylum Chordata; class Actinopteri; order Myctophiformes; family Myctophidae; genus Protomyctophum; species Protomyctophum bolini. The sequence continues at coordinate 5,939,406 of NC_137881.1, forward strand.
TCTCTCTCTCTCTCTCTCTCTCTCTCTCTGTCTCTCTCTCTTTCTTCCTCTCTCTCTCTCCCCTCTGTGACCTCCCTTTGGCCGTGAGCGATCGAAGGTTGCTGCTAACGATGAACTGGCGTGTTGGTGCGCATGCAAAAAGGCCCGGGAGACAACGAAGGCTTAACGATGTTCTTTGAGGAGGAAAAGCGAGAGAGCACAGCGCTTCAAAGCAAGGAAATTAATTAAGACCGTCTTCTGGGGATAGCAATATACCACCACCACATAAAGATACTTTGTTACGAGTAAAAAGGTTCTGTGTTCAACGTTTAACTTGAGTAAAACAAATAATGACGTGTTATTGGCATCAGAATATACTTAAAGTACTCTCCTGTCAAAAAAACCTATGTATTTTAAATCGACACTAGTGATTTCTATAGGGTATGATTTGGGGCCCTAATGATGATTACAAAATCAATATCAACATCGTAATACTGTCCAATACTTAGATAGGGAGGGGGTGAAGTTATGACAGGCATGTCAAAATATGACCCCCCCCCCCCCCCCCATGTCAAAAAACACTTGAACTAGACGCTTAGATGAAATAGTCATCTAAGCAATTGGCAACGATCAGATGCAAACGACTGAACACACTGACTGAACGTAAATCTGGCGTGAATTTTGGTCGAAAATGTTGGTGACCAAAGCAGAGAAGGCTATCTGGCCCTAAACCTAAACAGAGAATACACTGTGGCAGAATACCTGAGCACTGTGACCGAAACCCCAAAACAAAGAAAAACCTTGACTATACTGACTGTAGGTATACAGACGCAGTGAGCGCAGTCATGCAGAGAGAAAATGGCCGTCATAGGCTGAGAGGAAGGAGGAAGGAAGCTCCGGAGAAAAGAGACAGAGAAGACATGACAGTTGCATGACGTGCAACCAGCAGAACTGTCTGCAAGTAGGCCAAGCTGATGGTAAACACACACACACACACACACGCACGCACACACACACACACACACACACACACACACACACACACACACACACACACACACACACACACACACACACACACACACACACACACACACACACACACACACACACACACACACACACACACACACACACACACACACACACACACACACACACACACACACGCACGCACACACACTCGCACACACACACACGCGCACACACACACACACACACACACACACACACACACACACACACGCACACGCACACACACGCACACACACACACACTCGCACACACACACACACACACACGCACACACACGCACACACACACTCGCACACACACGCACGCACACACAGTATCCAGCGACGGGGGACATCCATTCATGCGTGCTCCTACGCACATGCACATGCACAGCATGAAAGTTTTACCACAGAACAATGTATGTCGTTGAGAAAAATCCAATTGGTTCCAATGTATTATTTAGTTATACAAGCTCTTATTAATACCAGTGGTGTAAAAAAAAGTACTCCCATTATAAAAGTATCAATAATGAAATGTGTAGAAACACAAGTTAGAAGTATAAAGGTCCGTAATTCAAAATGTAAAAGTGCAAAAGTATATTGCCATCAAAATGTACTTAAATGACCCAAAGTAAAAGTGCTCATTATACAGAATACCTAAAAAAAAAATACTTAAGTACAGTACTTGAGGAAATGTACTGTATATCCTATAGTTACTTCAAAGTTAAAGTTAAAGTCAAAGTCGTACGATTTGTCACACACAATTACCGCGGTGAAATTTGTTCTCCACATTTGACCCTGCGTCTCCTCCCGGAGCGCTGAGCGCTGAGCCCTGAGCCTCGGCCGTGCCGCGCTCGGGAATCATTTGATTAGTTGATTTGACTACTTTCCACCAGCGAGACACACAGAGAAGAAGAACAGAGCACTTCAAAGCCAGGGAGAAGAGATTGAATGACTCGGGAGGGTTATAGTCGATCTGTCCACTGACAACGCAGCGTTTGAACTCTCGGTAAGGGGGAAAAAGAGAGATGAGGAAATAGAACGAAAGACAAAAGGACATCTTGCACCATCTCCACGTCCGCACAAAGTAAACCGTTCAATCCTTGGCGGTACGCGATGCTTCTTAACCCATTTTGGTCGGGAACTCCTTTTGGTTGTTATAATTTAGCTATTTAAAAATAGCAGATCTACAAGCTCATAGCGCGCCACCGAGTGGCGCGCTACGAGCTTGTAGGTCTGCTATTTTTGAAAAAATCGTGAAAATGTGCCTCAAATTTGGAATATATTTTTTCAGAACAAAACGTTTTTAACTTTGCTTCTGGGGAGGTCCCTTGAACAACATATGTTCAGATGGGGGTCTCAGAGGCCAATTGCAGATCATTTTCGGGGTCCTTGACAATATGAAATATTGAGTGATATAGGCATAGAAACCTTTCAGAAAACTGTCAGGATTCAGAAGACATTTTTTCAGGCCTAAATGGGTTACTGACTGCCCCTCCCTCCTCCATGCTGCGTTGGTGAGAATAGAACGCACCGTGCTCACAGCACTGCACGACGCACTGCTCAGTGGAATCAGAACAACTTTGTTCATAAAAGACACTCTTTGGCAAGGCCAAAGTACCGCACCGCGCCTGCCTGCGGGGACAGTCACAGGGCCTTCTACACTTCGGCCCCCAAATGAACCCAAACTCTGGAATGAACCCAACCATCTCAGAGCTGCTTCCTCTCTGGGGGGGACAGGGAGGGCCTTCTACGCTTCGGCCCCCAAAACTCTGGAATGATAGATACTTTATTTGTCATTTCGGAAATGTGTTTTGCGCACAGCAGTCGTCAGGATATACATAAAACATTATGGAAACAAACAGATCACACAGTACATAGACAATAAGGAAACAATGCCAACAGAAGGCCACCAGTCATATAGTTCCAGGAGACATCACACTATTTTCAGCATGCAACCAAGTGTAAAATGAATGAACTCCCCAACCATCTCAGAGCTGCTCCCTCTCTCTCTCTCCTCTCATTCAAAACATTCACTCCAAAACCCACCTCTTCAGGGTAGCCTTCCCCCTCTGCTGAGGTCTGGTTAGGATGTCCCCTCCTTCCCCCCTTCCCTCGTTTATCCTTTTATCTTTTTAACCTTGTAGCCTACTGTTGGACCTGCTATGTTTTGCTTTGTTTTTTTTCCTAATAAAGTCTGTTCCTTTAGAAAAGCGCTATATAAATTTGAGCTATTAATATTGTAATTATTTATTATTTCCAAGTCATTATCTGTCATATCTGCCATCTGCTATCTGCCAATTTGTGATTACGAAGCCGGAAAGGCAAACAAATACAAATTGTTAAACGCTCCAATGTTCAATGCAAAAAAAACACAATTCGACCTTTAATCTCAATTATTATCCAGCCCTATCTACTGTACAGTACTGCACACATCCTCACATACAGTACAGAGCACAATGAATAGCCTTGGTCACACATCCTCACATACAGTACAGAGCACAATGAATAGCCTTGGTCACACATCCTCACATACAGTACAGAGCACAATGAATAGCCTTGGTCACACATCCTCACATACAGTACAGAGCACAATGAATAGCCTTGGTCACACATCCTCACATACAGTACAGAGCACAATGAATAGCCTTGGTCACACATCCTCACATACAGTACAGAGCACAATGAATAGCCTTGGTCACACATCCTCACATACAGTACAGAGCACAATGAATAGCCTTGGTCACACATCCTCACATACAGTACAGAGCACAATGAATAGCCTTGGTCACACATCCTCACATACAGTACAGAGCACAATGAATAGCCTTGGTCACACATCCTCACATACAGTACAGAGCACAATGAATAGCCTTGGTCACACATCCTCACATACAGTACAGAGCACAATGAATAGCCTTGGTCACACATCCTCACATACAGTACAGAGCACAATGAATAGCCTTGGTCACACATCCTCACATACAGTACAGAGCACAATGAATAGCCTTGGTCACACATCCTCACATACAGTACAGAGCACAATGAATAGCCTTGGTCACACATCCTCACATACAGTACAGAGCACAATGAATAGCCTTGGTCACACATCCTCACATACAGTACAGAGCACAATGAATAGCCTTGGTCACACATCCTCACATACAGAGCACAATGCATAGCCCTGGTACTGTACAGTACTGCACACATCCTCACATACAGTACAGAGTACAGTCAGAGCACAATGAATAGCCTTGGTACTGTACAGTACTGCACACATCCTCACATACAGTACAGTCAGAGCACAATGAATAGCCTTGGTCTGGGAGAGTGTTTGTTATCACTGAGCTATGATGGGACTGGTTCACTGACAGCTGTTACTTCTTCGTTGATTTCGTCGACTAAAACTAACACGAAAAATGTTCGACGACTACCTTTTTCCCACTGATGAAAACTAAATGGAAAACTAAATGAAAACTAAGCTACGATGACTAAAACTGAGACTAAATATACTGACAATTTCGTCAACAAATAAAAACTAGACTAAAATGTTAGGGAGGGACTAATGGACAAGAGATCCAATATAAGTCATTTTACACTTGGTTGCATGTACAAACAGTCATTACGACGGCATCTTATATTTAATCGACTAAAACTAGACTAACACTAAAACATTCCAGGTGACTAAAACGTGACTAAAACTAAAATGAAAACTATTAAAGAGACTATGACTAAAACTAAAATCTAAATGTTGGCTAGATGGCTACACCAAAAGCAATAGTACAATTTACATTTAGCAGATGTTCTTAACCAGAGCGACTGAATAAACATGCATCAAAATGCAGAGACACAGTGTCGTGCCTCCAGAGACAGTGCAGTGTATCAGAACATAATTGTTTGTTTTCCATAACAGTAAATTATAGCACTTAATCTAAAACTATAGCTTCTGGAATACAACACGTCTCCAATCATGGATTTATGATTATAGATATGGAGTCTCTGGGGGGTGGAATCAAAACAGACAGACAGTGTTATGGAAAATGTTGCTCTATTTCTCATGCATTTCTCTTGGTTAAATTGGAGAAAATAAATAAAACAATAGAGTTCCCCAAGGCTCCATGCCGGTGCCTTTTGTTTTTCGAGATATACTCTCCCAATGGCTCAGAATCTCAGATGATAGAAAACAACAATGATGTTACCATAATTATGCAATTGGAATGCACATTGGCATACCTGTTATCACCCAGGGGTCTATGGTCAAAGGCAACCAGTGATTAGGTGCACTGAACCATTCAATGACTGTATGTGTCGTCTACTCGTTCCTTCACCAAACAAAGACAAAATAACTGAAATTGTTTTTAGGCGTCAAGGGAGATTTAAAGTCAATTCTAAAACGGTTATAGTCCCAATACTTGATTCTGATTGGCTGGTTTCTGATTAGTAAATCTCACGATAATCCACACCAACACCATCAATCACATGATATCATTCCTATAGCTGCGTTACATTGATCCCGCAGCTCTGTCGCTGAACTGGGGAAGGGGAGCGCTTGGTTGCCTTACAAACCCTGGCCTTGCGGGCGTCTAAGCACCGCCCCCCCGCGCTCATATGACTGTGAATGTGTGGCTCCGGGCGGCCCCGTAAAGACATCAAGTGCCTCCTATTCCCCCGTCACAGAGACTGGCCAAATATGAACAGGGAAGTGTGGCTCGCTCTGGTGGGCGCAAAGTGAATTAGGAATAGATTTATGAGGTTAATATTGCTATATGTTTATAACCGTTTTAGCTTTTCTAAAACAACAAGCTTTTCTAAGACACTCCGATATATGAGTCGTGTCTCACTACGCCTCTCAGCCATTATAAAATACCCGGTAACCTGAGACCTCACTACGCCTCTCAGCCATTATAAAATACCCGGTAACCTGAGACCTCACTACGCCTCTCAGCCATTATAAAATACCCGGTAACCTGAGACCTCACTACGCCTCTCAGCCGTTATAAAATACCCGGTAACCTGAGACCTCACTACGCCTCTCAGCCATTATAAAATACCCGGTAACCTGAGACCTCACTACGCCTCTCAGCCATTATAAAATACCCGGTAACCTGAGACCTCACTACGCCTCTCAGCCATTATAAAATACCCGGTAACCTGAGACCTCACTACGCCTCTCAGCCATTATAAAATACCCGGTAACCTGAGACCTCTTGTGGCTTATATTGCAAAGTTTAGCGATCTTCAGCTTCAACCGGTAATGTTTAAAAAAAGAAACAAACCAAGCCAGAAATCTCTGTGTTGTCATGACCTGCATTTCAACAGCCACCTTATGACGATTAAAAAGGCAGCCTTTTCTATCACCTTAAAGAATACATTTTTATCTCAAGGATTAAAGGATTTAGGTATCAGTAGGATTAGAGGAAAAACTCACGTCACTCCAGTTCTCACTCACATCTCAGAATCATCTTAGTGATTCTAAAACTTGTTTCACCTCAAGGACTCCCAAGTCCATAATGTATTAGGCCGTGAAGTGAACCCTGTGAATCTGAAATTATTTTGTGCAAGGGATCCCCTGATACAAGAATTGTGTTGTTAAAATGTTCCATAGAGGATTATACAGTATTCAACAAATCTTCCACAATTCCACATTGTGAGACTGTTGATTCATACTTGGCACTGAACTCTGAATCTGCAACTGGCTCACTGATAAACTATCTTTACACCTGGGAAAACTGAATCCATTCTCTTTGGATCAAATAGTAATCTCAGCAAGACAGATGGCTTCTTGAGTGGGTGACAATATTATCACACGAAAAGATTAACCCATTCTGACCGGGCACCCATTTTGGTGTTGGCATCATGTTATGCTTTAGCTATTGAAAAATAGCAGATCTACAAGCTCATATCACGCCACCGAGTGGCGCGATACGAGCTTGTAGGTCTGCTATTTTTGAAAAATTCGAAGAACGACTGACATTTTTAGAATCTGATCTCAGGTCAGAATGGGTTCATCAGACCAGTGTGTGTCCAGTGGAAACCTCGTATGAATCTGATCTCAGGTCAGAATGGGTTAAATTACCTATCTAGGTTCCATCCTGGAGGCAAATCTTTCCGGTGATAAAATGGCCACAAACGTAATCCAAAAAGTTAAACAAAGAACAAGATTCCTATACAGAATCTCCTCCCTGGTCAACAAAAACACCTTGAAGACCCTAACAGGAGCCCTCGTACAAGGTTTCTACACCTTGAAGACCCTAACAGGAGCCCTCGTACAAGGTTTCTACACCTTGAAGACCCTAACAGGAGCCCTCGTACAAGGTTTCTACACCTTGAAGACCCTAACAGGAGCCCTCGTACAAGGTTTCTACACCTTGAAGACCCTAACAGGAGCCCTCGTACAAGGTTTCTACACCTTGAAGACCCTAACAGGAGCCCTCGTACAAGGTTTCTACACCTTGAAGACCCTAACAGGAGCCCTCGTACAAGGTTTATACACCTTGAAGACCCTAACAGGAGCCCTCGTACAAGGTTTATACACCTTGAAGACCCTAACAGGAGCCCTCGTACAAGGTTTCTACACCTTGAAGACCCTAACAGGAGGCCTCGTACAAGGTTTCTACACCTTGAAGACCCTAACAGGAGCCCTCGTACAAGGTTTCTACACCTTGAAGACCCTAACAGGAGCCCTCGTACAAGGTTTATACACCTTGAAGACCCTAACAGGAGCCCTCGTACAAGGTTTATACACCTTGAAGACCCTAACAGGAGCCCTCGTACAAGGTTTCTACACCTTGAAGACCCTAACAGGAGCCCTCGTACAAGGTTTCTACACCTTGAAGACCCTAACAGGAGCCCTCGTACAAGGTTTCTACACCTTGAAGACCCTAACAGGAGCCCTCGTACAAGGTTTCTACACCTTGAAGACCCTAACAGGAGCCCTCGTACAAGGTTTATACACCTTGAAGACCCTAACAGGAGCCCTCGTACAAGGTTTATACACCTTGAAGACCCTAACAGGAGCCCTCGTACAAGGTTTATACACCTTGAAGACCCTAACAGGAGCCCTCGTACAAGGTTTCTACACCTTGAAGACCCTAACAGGAGCCCTCGTACAAGGTTTCTACACCTTGAAGACCCTAACAGGAGGCCTCGTACAAGGTTTATACACCTTGAAGACCCATAACAGGAGGCTTCATACAAGGTTCCTTCGACTATGCATCCACCTCTTGGTACGACAGCACCTCAAAGGCCCTTAAAACAAGGCTCCAGACTTCCCAAAACAAACTGGTCAGGCTGCTACTACTTGGCCTCACCCCCCGAACCCACCTCACCCATGCCCACTTTGACAGGCTGGAATGGTTAAGGGTTGACCACAGAGTACAGCATCTTGCAATGGGTCTGGTCCACAAGATTCGCTACACCACCATGATACCCATGTACCTGTCTAAATACTTCCTTAATGTCAACGAAGTCCACACCAACAACACCAGAGATGGAGTTCAACAAACCATGATGTGCAAACCAGATTCGGCACAAACAAGTGTCTACATTGCAGTATTGATACTTTTACTTAAACAAAACACGTGAGTACGTTTTGCATCTCTGGCTGCCATGCCTCCTGAACACGCTTATTTGTTTTTGGAGCGTGACGAGTCAGACTAGCGTCGCTAGATTGAGGACATGTACCGCTGGGTGTTCTAATTAATGTCCCCATTTGGAACGGTGATGCCAATACCCCGAGGGGCGAGGGCCCTCATGATGAACTGAGGAACACTTGATGCCAAGACCCCGAGGGGCCACATGATGAACTGAGGGACACTTTAACTCAACGACTCTTTAGTAAGCTGGACCACTCTGTACAACTACATGCTTTCTTGATTGAATGATTTAAAAATGTTTTTCACAGTATGTGGAATGGGTACATCTTAACGAAAGTACAGTACAGGTCAATATAAAATAAACGCTACGAGGATAAAACCTTAAAAAGCACTATAAGACTTCATGTTTACATCAGGGTCCTCCATTTTCAATTCATCAGAACATCTAAAGACACACAAATAGAGCGCCGAAGTCCCCTGGTTCTGCCTGGTTCATGAAGTGATTTCTCTATGGAGAATAACATGGGGTCGTCTTAATTAAAACTGTTTCATGTAAGCATTGTGGACCAAGAATCTGGGTTGAACGTGGTTTGTGGAACTCCCTCTGGGGTGAACTTGTGATCGTGGCCTTCTTTGGCGTTCTTCTTTGAAGTTAGTATTTTAATATTCTACACCAAATCTCTTTGCGGGAAAAGATCAGGTCTACAAGATCACCAAGCTTGTAGATCCGCTATTTTTTGGGCTAATGTTCCGAGTCCAAGTTTAAATGTGTGTCAATTTGTAAAGTCAAATATTGAAGCAGGGCTGTTTCACAGCATACTGTAGGCATAGTGTAGCTACACTGTGTGTTTACTGTTGGACAAACACTGTTTATAAGGCTGTGTGTGTGTGGTGCCTGTTTACATGCCGACACACACACACACACACACACACACACACACACAGAGGGTAGGGCGCTCTGTGAGCAGGTGTCGGCACAGTTTGGTGGAGACTGGGGCTCATTATGAGCAGTCTGGTGAAAGGGTGTGTGTGCGCGCACGCACACACACACACACACACACACACACACACACACACACACACACACACAGTCTGTGTCTTGGCTGTGATGCCCTGAACTGCAGATCAGCCAAGGCAGCTAAGAATAAAACTGTCTGTCTGTCTGTCACGCAAGCACACAGCCTGTCTGTCAGTTACTGTAAATGTTGTACACTTTCCAGTCCACTGTCTGACCATCTGACCACACACACACACACACACACACACACACACACACACACACACACACACACACACACACTCCAGTCAGCTGCATATGGGCTGCGAGCTGTCATCTCACTCTGCCAACCTCCCCTCTGACCTATGACCTATGACCTCGCATAACCAGGAGGACAGAGAGAGTATTTCCATATTGTGCAGTACTACTGATACTTTTACTTAAGTAAGACATTTGAGTATACCTTTTCCGCCACTGCATACAGATGTAGAGTATAATGTGACAGCCGAGCAGAGCAGATAGAGATGATTACCAATTCACTGTCGCTGTCACAGACAGCCCACTCTCACTAATGCTGTGATGTGTGTGTGCGTGCACGTTCCCTCATTTTAAGACACACTAATGCTGTGATGTGTGTGGGCGTGCACGTTCCCTCATGTTAGACACACTAATGCTGTGATGTGTGTGTGCGTGCACGTTCCCTCATTTTAAGACACACTAATGCTGTGATGTGTGTGCACGTGCACGTTCCCTCATGTTAGACACAGACAGCGATGCCTGGCTGCACCCAGCATTCATTTGAGTGTGAAAGTGTAAAAGATTGAACTCTGAGGGTCCATTCAATTTCACACTTTCATGTTCTGGATTTCACCGCACGCACGCACGCACGCACGCACGCACGCAGGCCAGGGGCGAGGTAGTTTTAGAGACCAGGATAGCGGCATGTTTTTTGTGAGGGTACCACTACCTACCCTATAGGGGACACCCCACGCCAACCCCGCCTCGGGTATGGGCACTGATGTCGCGGAGGAGAGAACACGGCCCCAGCGGGAATCGAACCCAGAACCTTCTAGTTGTGAGGCGACATGCATCCTCAAGGGTGTCTTTGGCTGAGTGGGTTAGAGGGCTCTTTCTGCTAATCAGAAGGTCACCGGTTCGAGGCCTCGTCACACGTCCAAGTGTCCTTGAACAAAAACACTTATAGCCCTAACAAGCTCACAAGCTCCCCATGCATCACTCCTCTGAGGAAGACCTCCTCTGGGAGAACGCAGAACAGTTATCTCCCCTCTCCCATAGAGGGATGATATACGTATTAGGATATGGTTTATCAGAACAGTTATCTCCCCTCTCCCATAGAGGGACGATATACGTATTAGGATATGGTTTATCAGAACAGTTATCTCCCCTCTCCCATAGAGGGATGATATACGTATTAGGATATGGTTTATCAGAACAGTTATCTCCCCTCTCCCATAGAGGGACGATATACGTATTAGGATATGGTTTATCGGTACCGAAAATGGCCGATCTGCAGGCTCACGACAACACATCAAAGTCACGATGCATTTGAGTTAAATTTGACCTATACAGGAAGATAATTGTCATACAAATTAGACCGAGATTGCCGTATAGCGTTAGGAGGATTTCTCCTTAACGATATGGTACTTTCCATCCTTTCCCCTCAGCCCTCACACCCACGATAAAATATAAATCTCTCTCACTCTCTCTCTCTCTCTTGTCAGTTGAACTCCATCCGCAGAGCCCCCCACAGCTCAGATGTTAACCGAGACTTTAACCCTGATCCTCCCCTTCTTCTCTAAAGCCACCCCCCAATGATCCCCCGATCCTCTCTCCTCCTCCGACCATCAATTCTTCACTTTCTTCCCCAGAGAGAGAGAGAGAGAGAGGAGGAGGAGAAAGAGAGAGAGAGAGACTGAGAGAGGAGGAGGAGGAGAAAGAGGCAGGCAGCCAGACAAGGCAGACAGATTTGTAGACGCTGAGTTATGAGCTAGGTTGTCACCCAGCTAAATTGCCTTGGCCAAAAAAAAAGAAAAGAATTCCCATACTTCTCCTCCCGAACCCGACCCACAACGGAAAGATGGAGAGAGATGGACAGAGATGGATGGATGACTGGAGGAGAGAACGCATGCAGATAGGGGGAGAGAGAGGGGGGAGGGGGGTGGGCTGTAGGGTCAGTGGAGGTGAGCGAGAGAGGGAGGGATTGAATGAAGGCGAGAGAAGAGAGAGAAACGACTGGACGAAACGGTATACTGCCTGAGGTCAAATCACTACTGTTTATCAAACTCATGGCTCGGAAACCCATTTTGTCGGCTGCATTTTTTATGGGTCACAAGTCAATATCCCTTCATATTAATATGTTTCATCGTTAATTATTATTTCAAAACGTTTCCAAGAAAACATTAAAAAAAAATACAAAACATAATATTAATTTCGTGAAAAAATGTAATAAACACATACATTAAACAGCGTCCTTTGTGTCTCGATGGGGGGGGGGGTGAACTACAGTATCCCTTTAACCACTTGAACCCCAGCGTATATTCTGGGGGAAACATTAGCCAAAATAAAAGCCCATTTACAGTACAAGCTCACAATGTGTCGCGACCAGTAGCGTCGCTCAAGATCCCGAGGCCGCCTTGCAAGGAGGATGGTGGGTTCCCAGGGTTCCTCTCTCTCTCTCTCTCTCATTAGCAGGCACAGCACTATCCCTCTCTCTGTTTCTGGCGACCCCTACTGGTACTAATAAGTCATATCCATACTCGTGCTCATGGCCACATAGGTAGGCACGGACATTGCTGGTTGTAGGAGTGGTTGCACCGCTCAAAAAAATAAAATAAAAAGTTGGTCACAAAAAACTAAACTAAAACTAAGAGAGAGAAAGAAGAAAGAAGAACAGCTTGACACAGAGAGAATTAGGAAGAGGGTATAACCCATTCTGACCCGAGATCAGATTCATACGAGGTTTCCACTGGACACACACTGGTCTGATTAACCCATTCTGACCTGAGATCAGATTCTAAAAATGTCAGTCGTTCTTAGATTTTTCAAAAATAGCAGACCTACAAGCTCGTAGCACGCCACTCGGTGGCGCGCTATGAGCTTGTAGGTCTGCTATTTTTCAATAGCTAAAGCATAACATGATGCTGACACCAAAATGGGTTCCCGTTCAGAATGGGATAAAGTAGACAAGGTGGAGAAAAGACACAATTATTCCACAGCCAATCCCACGACGATCCAGCCTGGAGTCTAGTTCACATCTAAAGTATAACACCCTGTCTGGAGTCTGGATCTGGCTGTGCAAGCAACGCACAGCCACCCCCGCACGCACACACACACACACACACACACACACACACACACACACGCACACACGCACCCCCCCCCACACACACACACACACACACACACACGCACCCCCACACACACGCTCACGTCACACACACGGACTACAAAGTATACATAAACATCACAAGCAGACAGATTTGAATCCTGAGAGGCTGAGACATCCCAGGTGAGAATCCAAACATTCAGCATTCATGGCCCAGAAATGCACAATGTTTATCTGTTTATCTGCCCTCGGAAACTTCTGGAAACTCTCTCTCTCTCTGTCTCTCTCTGTGTGTGTGTCTCTCTCTCTCTCTCTCTCTCTCGTCAAACACCTTAGTATTCCTTAGGATTCTCCATCAGTCTCGCCTCCTCCTCCCCGCTACTCTATTTTATTTTCCTTCCACGTCGTCACTTCTTCCCTTGCCTCACTTAATTCCATCCAACCATGCTTCCTTTCCTTGCCTTGATGTGTGATGACTGCGTAATGCTTTTGTATAGAAAGATGACCGTGGACCCTGAAGAAAACCACGTTAAAGTTAGGGTAAGTGATACTGCGTTGTTAGAATGAGTGAGTGAATAGCTCTGTGTTCTGATAGTAATCATTGCTATAGAGAGTTCAGTAACAGAGGATCTCCCTGTCTCTCCAGCTCTTTAGCAAACAGGCTGGGATACTAATTCGATCCAATCAGAAGAGATAACAGAGAGTGTGCAGAGAGCCTGGAGCTAAAGCTAATCGGGGGGGGGGGGGGGGGGGGTCCTTGGAAATGTAAAAGTCCGGGAGGAATTAGCCCCTGGATTAGGGTGAATACAGATTATCAGATCAGAAATATTGATCACATAATCTCTTTTCATTAGCTTTCAGAGCCGCGTGCACAAGACCGGCCAAGGGCAGAAGGAAATTATCTCCAGGGGGAGATTAAAAAACAAACACAGTTAATATGATACCATCACATCCTGTGAGAAGTGTTGGCGGTGTAATGCTCAGTTCATATAAGCCCAATTAATATCCCTAGTTTGCGGACGGACACAAACAAAAGAAAGAAACAAAGAAAGAAAGAGTGCTGGGTGGACCTGCTAAGACTGACGTATGCTCCGGGTCTGTGTGGATTAGTGTAACGATACACTCAACTCACGATACGATATGAGGTTCACAATAAAAAAATTCACGATACGACATTTCTTCTTTTCTTAGGATAGATGTAGACCTATTTGACAGTGCAGAAACATCTTAGGATAGATGTAGACCTATTTGACAGTGCAGAAACATCTTAGGATAGATGTAGACCTATTTGACAGTGCAGAAACATCTTAGGATAGATGTAGACCTATTTGACAGTGCAGAAACATCTTAGGATAGATGTAGACCTATTTCACAGTGCAGAAACATCTTAGGATAGATGTAGACCTATTTGACAGTGCAGAAACATCTTAGGATAGATGTAGACCTATTTCACAGTGCAGAAACATCTTAGGATAGATGTAGACCTATTTCACAGTGCAGAAACATCTTAGGATAGATGTAGACCTATTTGACAGTGCAGAGACATCTTAGGATAGATGTAGACCTATTTGACAGTGCAGAGACATCTTAGGATAGATGTAGACCTATTTCACAGTGCAGAAACATCTTAGGATAGATGTAGACCTATTTGACAGTGCAGAAACATCTTAGGATAGATGTAGACCTATTTGACAGTGCAGAAACATCTTAGGATAGATGTAGAGTAGACCTATTTGACAGTGCAGAAACATCTTAGGATAGATGTAGACCTATTTGACAGTGCAGAAACATCTTAGGATAGATGTAGACCTATTTGACAGTGCAGAAACATCTTAGGATAGATGTAGACCTATTTGACAGTGCAGAAACATCTTAGGATAGATGTAGACCTATTTGACAGTGCAGAAACATCTTAGGATAGATGTAGACCTATTTGACAGTGCAGAAACATCTTAGGATAGATGTAGACCTATTTGACAGTGCAGAAACATAATTGCCTTCCTTGATGTATTAATCACCTGTGTCACAGACACATATACAGCTCCCCTCTGCAGGCCTCTACTACTGAAAGTGACTGCATGGAGTCTGTCTCATTTCGCTCCAAAAGCACGTGAATATGATGGTTTATGATTACAGCTCACATTTCATATCACACACTAGCCCCCCCTAAAAAAGAAACCTGTCTCAAGTTCGCTTGAGACAGCGCCTGTCCGTCGCGGTTTAAAACTATAGGGCGAAAGTCCCTTCCTTTAGTGCACATGGGGCAGGAAACTGTGTCGCTTCCATAGACGGCCACTAGGGAAAAGTCTGAGGACAGAGACGATGGGCAGATTGTGATCATGACATTTTTATTCAATTGTTCTCAAAAGAACATGATTCAATTATCCATATAGTAGTAATTCACTAAACCCGTGTCTGTCTGTCTGTACGTGTCCCAGATATAAATAGGGCCTCATCAGGCGTAGATTACATTTCCAATTTGTAACCGTGTGGCAGTTATTTAACCCATTTTGACCTGAGATCATATTTTTAAAAAAAAGTCTTCTAAATCCTGACAGCTTTCTGAAAAAGCTACGTTTCTATGGCGTTCTTCGATTTTTCTAAAAATAGCAGACCTACAAGCTCGTAGCGCGGCACTCGGTGCCGCGCTACGAGCTTGTAGATCTGCTATTTTCCAATAGCTAAAGCATAACATAACGCTAACACCAAAAAGGGTTTCCACGCCCACAATGGGTTAACACCAAATAGCATTACAATGGTATCCCCTGGCCTATTTTATGTCTGAACGATTGCATTTCTAATTGGGTTCACGGAGAGTGGCATAAAGGACCTGGATAATGTTAGATGGAGCTAGGGCACTGGACCAAAAAAAAGAAAGGCTTGAGAAGTACTGCTGTAGACATTAAACCTCCATTAATCTCCTCACCACCCTCTGCAGAGCCTCTCTGAGCCAGAAAGCTTCTGCAGTATATTTTGGACTTCAACTTTTACACATTAGTGGCCAAATCCTTTGGCTTATAATCTTTTGTTCAAAGTTTAAGTCATAATTTCCTCCGGCGGTTACAGTATGTATGAATGATGATGATGATGATGATGATGTCGTATAAAGTGCCGCTAGTATAATATTCAAGGTTCTCTCGTTAAATGGTAAAAGAAAATGTCAATCGAAAATTCGAAGTTCAGAGTCTCGGCCTGATCGGAACTGTCCCTGAGGACTGTCTGGTAGTGATGTACTGTTCTCTAGACGCACACGCCCTCACACGCACACACACTTTAAGCATCACTCCGGTGTCCTTGGGCACCATGCATTTTTAATGTGCTGATGTTAGCGCTGTTAAATTGACCAATGCATGAAGTGGTTGGTTGGGAAAACATATCCATCAAACCCCCCCACCGCCCTCCCCCCACCACGTCTCCCCCACACCCCCTACTGGTCCCTGAAGATAGTGCGAGACAACATGGTCTGACATCTTTGCATGTTCACCTTTGTGCTTAAATTGCATGCCAGTGTCGCGCACCGGAAAATCGACAAGCTGTCAAGACCTGTGAGCTTGCAGATCGGCAATCTATGCATGCAATGCCGTGTGCATAATAAATCAAGCATGAGTGAGGACACTACAGTACCAGTAAGACGCCAGGGGGGCGAGAGGCGTGCACTGGCCATATATGGAGCGTGTCTTGAGTATACAGGGTTTGATGAGATCAGATCAACATATACGTATGGAATGTCAGAACAAGTCAGCTCCATATATGGAGATCTAATTGTATCATTGTATAAATGAGCGTGAGGATACAGAGAACAGTCCTTTCATGTTGTATGAATGAGTGTGAGGATACAACGGTAAACCGTAAACAGTTCGTTCAGGATTATGAAGCGGTCTCCATGAACCACAGCCATCTGTGGTGTTAAATGGCCCGGGCTGCCAGCTGTCAGGTTTCGCTATGAATTATTTTTTATTTATAATTAAGGGCCTTCTAGCTGTGAGGCGACAGCACACTACTGACTGTGCCCCCCCCCCCACCCTCTATGAATTATTTCCGACAATATGTCAAAATATGTCCCAGATATACGTGTGACTCCGATGCAATCATCGATGGGAAATCTTAAAACGCCACAACGCCACATGACGACGACAACTAAAGTTGTCAAATAATTTGTAGTGTAGTAAAAGTACAATATTTGCCTGTAGTGGAGTAGAAGTCTACTGGAAATTGGAAATACTCAAGTAAAGCACAAATAACATTTGCTTTGTACTCAAGTGCAGGACTTAACCCTGGTGAGACCCACATATACAGTAAGCCCTCCCTGGGTTTCTTTTCTCACCTGCAGTGCACACACTTCTCTTTTATTGATGTTACCCTTTTTTGTACTGTTTTTATAAACTGGAAAAATAGCAGATCTACAAGCTCATAGCGCGCCACCGAGTGGCGCGCTACGAGCTTGTAGGTCTGCTATTTTTCAATAGCTAAAGTATATAACGTAACGCTTAAAACACAAAAAGGGGGTTCCCGCCCCAAAATGGGTTCATCAAAATTAGAAGGCTTTCTGAACATGCAACGTTTTCCAAAACGACAGCAACTATTTAGCTACATTCTCCTCCTCCCATTGGCTCAGACCACCAGCCCCCCCGCCCCCAGGTTCTATCCCATGGCTCAGACCACCTCCACCTCCCCCAGTGCACCAAACCAGCACCCCCAGGTTCTCTCCAACGTTCCACTCGTTTGTTTCAAACTTTCTTCATCCATATTTTTGGTCCGTCTCACACAAAGCTCCTTTTATCCCCTCACGTTGCTGTTGTCGCTCCCTCGCCCGTCCACTGCTCGTTCCCTCTCTCTCTCTCTCTCTCCTCCCTTTGTTCTGCCTCTCATTAAATTTCTTCTCTCCGACGACCTTCACCGTCTCTCTCTCTCTCTCTCATTCTCAATTCTCCTGCAGCTCCCCCCATTTACGGTGTCTCTAAAGTGTATTGTCGTTCACACCGAATGGAGTTTTAACAACGCGCCCCTCTTTTATTGATGTGCTCTCTGTCTGTCTGTCTCTCCGTCTCTCTCTCTCTCTCTCTCTCTCTCTCTCTCTCTCTGCATCCGTCCCCAATTTGCTCTGTCAAGCTCAGTAAATGGTAAAATGGTAAATGGTGCATTTATATAGCGCCTTTATCCAAGGCCATGCAAGGCACCAACCAGCACATCGGGAGCAATTTGGGGTTCAGTGTCTTGCCCAAGGACACTTCGACATGTACAGTAGACAGGAGGAGCCGGGATTCGAACCACCGACCCATGGATCATTGGACGACCTGCTCTACCTCCTGAGCCACAGCCTCATTCTGTTAACTTCTCCAAAACTCCAGATATCCTACTGTACTGTACAGTATAATAACAAAGTATAACAAAAGGTGGCAGGGCATTTGAAATCCGGGATACCAAACTATGGAACCTATTAATTTAAGACTTGCACAATCTGTGTCATGTTTTAAATCCCTTCTAAAAACCCACCTTTACGTTAAGGCTCTTAATTCTCTTAATTACCTTTTGCATACCTTATTCTATTTTTGTGTGTATGCTTTCATGTTGTCCTTGCTGTCATTCAATGATATCTCGTTGTAGCTGTGACTACGTTGTTGTTGTTTTTACCCTGTTATGTAAAGCGCTTTGTGACTGTGTCTTGAAATGAGCTATATAAATACATTCATTATCATAATACAGAGCAGTTGGTTTTCCAACCCTTTCCAACCAATTGGCAATTAAGTCAACAACATCAAAGCACAACTGCATAAAAACAGCAGACCTACTACAAGCTCTACACGCTGAGATTGTAGATCTGCTATCTTTGGCGATTACTTTTTGCCTGCTGTAGGCTACTAACAAAACAAACACATTGTAGTTTTGTGTCGCACACATTGTGTAAAGCGACTGAAAAAAGACCATGGGTATAATTAAACACATGGTTCCCCAGCTGTGCACAGCAGAGATAACGCACTTACTGCTCCAGGTAGGAACTAAAAAACTGACTGAAGCTGAACATTCACAATTCACTTTGTATTCTCACACGTCTCCCCCCTTCTCCGCTCCCTCCTCCCGGTCGCTGCCCGCACAGAATACAAAACTCTGATGCTGGCATTCAAAGCAACCAAAGGCACGGCTCCCCCCATATCTTACAAGTATGATCGAACCCTACAAACCCCCCCCGCGCACTCAGATCAGCCAACGCGGAGAAACTGGAAGTATACCTTCATTAAAAACACCGGGACAACAACGCTCCACACGTCCCAAACTCTTCTCCCTTCTGGCTCCAAAACTATGGAATGCACTTCCCATATTACAATCAGAACTGCAGCCTCACTCCCCAATCTTCCACCGGCGTAGTCTGAAAACCCACCTCTTCAGACTCCGTCATGGCCCGTAGCACTAGCCCCTTAGATAGCACTTTATGTAGACTTACAAAGTATTTTAAACAGTTACGTAGACAGCACTAGAATTGCATTTTATGTAGTCATAGCACTTTATAGTACGCACGTATAATATTATATAGTATAGTATGTATAGTTTACATAGATACTCCACTGTTACGTTCATAGCTTACGCATGTTTCATGATAACTACTTTTTATATAATGTATGTGATGTATGCCATGCTTTTTGTTACTGCTTAATGTAAATCACTCTGGATTAAGAGCGTCTGCTAAATGCCTAAATTGTAATTGTTTTTAATGTGTTGACATATTTGTCTCCAGAGTTCTGTAGTCCCACAATGAAGGAGAGATAATCTCATCTCTCACTAGTCCACCTCCATCTCTGCAATGCCAGTCTAGCCTTAAAACCTATATTTATATGTTCGATATATCACTTTAGTGCAAAATATATAGGCTTTTCTAAACCAAGCCCTGTTGTTAGTCTACAGTTTAACAAAGTGATCCTCAGCCATTTTAATTTCAAGGACCCCCCAAATTAAATTAATATAAATTAGCCGGGACTAACTGGGACCCCAATCTGTTCATTTAATTTAACTCAGAGTGTAGGCTAGTCTATAAATCATATCATATAGTCTGCATGCATACATTATTAGGCTACTGTCTTGTATTAATCATCATGCCTGTCACTTCTCAGCCAGGGCCATCTGTCAATCAGTATGTCTGTCCATGCATTGTTTAGTTGACTCATTCAGGCCTGTTGTTTACGTACACACCATTTAGTCAACATATTCCTCTACATGTGTTCAGATAGCTATGATACTGAAAAATAATGGATTTTTTTTATTTTTTATGTACGGTAACTGCCCTTATAGCCTACAGTTTATTAAAAGTAATGCAACTGTTACTTAAAGGTTTGAATAAGCCATTGTGGACATGTTTGACAATTTGGTACAGGGGGGGTTTAAGACCACCTTTTAAATTTACTTTGATGTCTTTGTCCTGAACTGCATAAGAACCTAGTGAAAATGTCTGTATGTGGGTTTAGTCTCCTGAAGCCGTGAGGCTGAAGGATGGGACTCATGGCTCAGGCCACGATGCTATAGCCCACTCTGTACTTTGCAAATAAATCTGGACTCCGGAAGCCTCATCTGCCTGTCTTTTGCCTAAGTATTTAAGTCAAGTCTTTATGTCTGTTCATGGGCTATATAGAGGAGAGAAAGCACAGTCTTCTCTCCGTTAGCTCATTTACTTCACCATAACATGACATGAGCGTAATGTATACAAAGTGCTCTCATCATACAGTATGTTGCTCAGCAGTTTGTTCAAGTTGTGCTCAGAAGGTCGGGGTGTTTGTTTGCTCAGACCGGTGAAACATTAGAGGGAACATTGCCGTTCACTTCCTTCATTTCCGTTTGTATAGCTGTGTTATATTCATTGCAATAATAATGTGTGGCTGCCTGTCACAAGATGCCATACATGGCACACCTGTCTCTCATAGAGACAGGTCTAACTCTAACCTGTCTCTCATAGTATAGTCTGGACCTGTCTCTAACCTGTCTCTCATAGAGACAGGTCTACTCTGTCTCTCATAGCATAGTCTGGGACCTGTCTCTCATAGCAGTGTGCCTCCACATTATTCATTATTCATTCTTCATTATTCAGTAAGAGAAATATTTCACAGTTTTCCCCAAATGCCCTAGCTGTCCTCATCGTCCTCTGCTGACCCTACAGAACCCCCTGTTCTCTGTCTCTCTGTTCCATCCATCTCCCTCCATGATCTGACTCTTTGCCAAGGTAATTTAACTGGGTCATAAACAGCCCTGGATTAATCTACGTATAAATCGTCTGCACTTCACTCACTTGTAAATGAATATCCCCTCACAATATTCCCTCCATCTCTCTCTCTCTCTCTCTCTCTCTCTCTATCTCTCTCTCAGCTGAACTTATAGGATAGAGAGAGAGAGAGAGAGAGAGAAGGAGGAGGACTAAATGAGGACAAGAAGAAGAAGAAGAAGAAGAAGCCCTTACCCTTACGGGTCCATTTGGTTTCATTTTACTAAATACTATTTACTCTACACATTAGAGAATGTAGAATAATTGTTATTTTTGATCAACGTTCGCCGGTTATCTCTCCTATGGTACCAACATCAGTACAGCATGGAACTGTGGACAAAGTCTTACAGGTCTGAGGGGCTAAATCTCATCATGGAACTGTGGACAAAGTCTTACAGGTCTGAGGGGCTAAATCTCATCATGGAACTGTGGACAAAGTCTTACAGGTCTGAGGGGCTAAATCTCATCATGGAACTGTGGACAAAGTCTTACAGGTCTGAGGGGCTAAATCTCATCATGGAACTGTGGACAAAGTCTTACAGGTCTGAGGGGCTAAATCTCATCATGGAACTGCGGACAAAGTCTTATAGGTCTGAGGGGCTAAATCTCATCATGGAACTGTGGACAAAGTCTTACAGGTCTGAGGGGCTAAATCTCATCATGGAACTGTGGACAAAGTCTTACAGGTCTGAGGGGCTAAATCTCATCAAATGGCTCAAATGCCCAATAAATAAGTGAAGAGGGGTGAAAACCTGAGTCGGATCACTGAGTTCTGACTCTGCAATAATAATAATGTACGAATCATAAATCATACAATGCCATAAAGTGCATCTGGACACAAGAGCTTCTCTGCAGTAAAAGCATCAAGCTTGAAGAAGCTTGTTTTTGTTGCCTCGCTGACCTTGAGTCAAGTTCTGAACTTCTGAATCCTGCTCAAACTTTTAACTGTTTAACTTGCACTGTCAACCGAGGCCTTGTATTAAAAAATAAACACACGAATGATATCTCTCGCTTGTACAAGAAACAGTGATGCTACAGTATATATTTGCTGCTATACACACACACACACACACACACACACACACACACACACACACACACACACACACACACACACACACACACACACACACACACACACACACACACACACACACACACACACACACACACCTGCTGCTAAATGTAATAGATTTGTTATCTTGTATTCACTATTTGTATGATTATTTCTGAAAGCGCTGCGAGCTTGTACAAACCTGCAAACTTGTGATGTGACAATTAACTTGAAGTTTAAGGAAAACAACATTTCCGTAGACTGTGTGTGTTCCGTGTACGCATGCGTGCAAAAGATCTTCTGGAGGTACAAACAGAAGATCAGGTTGGAAAGGATTCCAAGCAGCAAGAATTCAAAGCTTGAACTTCTCTGAACGTAGATGAAATGACTGCTAAAGAGTCTATCAGTGAACAAAGAACTAGATGAAATGACTGTGAGACTAAAGAGTCTATCAGTGAACAGAGAACTAGATGAAATGACTAAAGAGTCCATCAGTGAACAGAGAACTAGATGAAATGACTGTGAGACTAAAGAGTCTATCAGTGAACAAAGAACTAGATGAAATGACTGTGAGACTAAAGAGTCCATCAGTGAACAGAGAACTAGATGAAATGACTAAAGAGTCCATCAGTGAACAGAGAACTAGATGAAATGACTAAAGAGTCCATCAGTGAACAGAGAACTAGATGAAATGACTAAAGAGTCCATCAGTGAACAAAGAACTAGATGAAATGACTGTGAGACTAAAGAGTCTATCAGTGAACAAAGAACTAGATGAAATGACTGTGAGACTAAAGAGTCCATCAGTGAACAGAGAACTAGATGAAATGACTAAAGAGTCCATCAGTGAACAGAGAACTAGATGAAATGACTAAAGAGTCCATCAGTGAACAGAGAACTAGATGAAATGACTAAAGAGTCCATCAGTGAACAGAGAACTAGATGAAATGACTAAAGAGTCCATCAGTGAACAAAGAACTAGATGAAATGACTGTGAGACTAAAGAGTCTATCAGTGAACAAAGAACTAGATGAAATGACTGTGAGACTAAAGAGTCCATCAGTGAACAGAGAACTAGATGAAATGACTAAAGAGTCCATCAGTGAACAGAGAACTAGATGAAATGACTAAAGAGTCCATCAGTGAACAGAGAACTAGATGAAATGACTAAAGAGTCCATCAGTGAACAGAGAACTAGATGAAATGACTAAAGAGTCCATCAGTGAACAGAGAACTGCCTAATGTACTTTCATATGCTGTCTTTGAAATAAAAGCGTACTTTTGTTTGTGGGGAACATCAAACACGTAACACTTTGTCCTCTGTGAATGAGCAATGAGCAAAAATATTAATTCAATGTCTATTATTCTATTATGTCATGCGAGAACAAAACTGCCGCTGGCTAGCCCTGAAAAAGAGATCCATTTAATTTGTCGACAAGCTATTGAATAACTGTGCTTTTTATGAACAGCCAAAAGTGGGAGTTACAGTAATTGAAATGGTCCTGCCATATCCCATAGCTTCAGCAGAACACACCGCTAAACACCAACGACCGTCGACCATGCTGTGACTCACTTGGCAGTTTTAGATCAAGGATGAAAGCAAGTCTAATCATGGAATTATAATAGAAGTGTGGACTTAAATAATACTAGTAAACTGTCATAACAAAATAAGAAGGAAAACAAAATGCCACGCTATAAAAGGGCATCTCAACATCCCGCTTTTCAAAAATATTGCTTCCATTTATCAATTTTGTGAAAAAGCAACAGAAATGCAACGATAATGTGATGAGTAACACATTTTCTTCCACAACACATTGTTACTTTATAGAACATTTATGTCATATTACGGTACGTAAATATCTTTTCCCCTAAAGATAACAGAATGTGTCACGAGAAAACCTTCAGAGAATAGTAGTTTCCTTTCCATTACTTTATACTTGACACTTATAATAACCACTTGAACCCCAGCATCCCTATTCCAACGGGGAAACATTCACCAACAACAGCTGATCTACAAGCTCACTGTGAGCTTGTAGATCAGCTATTTTTTTTTGCAAGGAGGTTTGGTGGTATGTCTTACTATAAGTATAGAGGTTCTAAACGTTTAATAGACGTTTAAACAACTGCTAATCAACGTCTAAGCTAAGCCTAGACCGCTAAAAAAACAATAATAGCCGAATATTGCTCAGTGGGTTTAAACTGAAGTGATATGGATAAATTCAAAATATTCCTCAGTCTTAACCGGCCACGTAGGTCGCTGACCCTAACCTCAGTCTTAACCGATCACGTAAAACCCAGCAGTACAGCACAGTAAGTACAAGAAATTACACAATTAAGGTCTGAAAGCCAGCGACGGTGAAGGCGTCCAACACATCGCCACTTACAGTACAGACTGTACAGAATGCACACAACAAACTCCTAATATGCCGAACGAGAGGGTGAAACGTTCAATACATTATCTCACCGTGCGCCGGGACAAGTCAAGAGGTCGATGTGTCATTTTGGCTCCGTTTACCATAATGGAGCCGAAATACAGCAACAATTATAACATGCAGTCTGTACTGTATGTGGCCAGGCAGGGCAGACCATTATTGAGCAATTATGCCGTCACTCGCTTTGCATTAACACCACGTATGTGACTGTATAATGTTATGCGTTCTCGTCACGTACTTTTATGTCTGCATCAAGGATCTCATTCTCCCCACGCACGGTGCACGGTCAAACACCTCTGGAGAAAGTCTATATTTTTAATGGACACAGGCCGGGTTGCTGTGGCTGTCTGCACTTAACGCAATCATGCAAAGAGCATTCACTATGAGCGTCTGTGACTGCAACAACAATATGCTCTGTGCATTTGCTCGTCGATTGTCTTTTAATGCCGAGTACAAGTCCCAAAACACAGTGCTCTTTGGTACAAGGGTGACAACGGGTCAAATGCTGTTTAAAGGAATAGTTGAGGCACAGCATTATGGAGGAGGCCACCCTTGACAATTTAAAACTTTCGCTCGACGCTCGAAGTCCGCACTGGATTACACTGAGAGCTGTTTTGGAGTTAACACTGTAAACGGAGGAATGCGTGGAGACACTGGACTAACATCTGAGCCACTTCGTTGGTCACTCACATGGTCTCGTGGAGACACTGGACTAACATCTAAGCCGCCGGTCACTCACATGGTCTCGTGGAGACACTGGACAACATCTGTAAATGGAGGAATGCGTGGAGACACTGGACTAACATCTAAGCCGTATGGTCACTCACATGGTCTCGTCGTTGTGGAACTCCAGCTTCCCGCTGACCGCCTCGTAGTCCTCGCCGCCGCGCGCCGTGCCGTCCACCGTGCGGTACGGCACGGCCACCAGGCCGCGGGCGCCAGACGTCCTCTGGACCTTCACCTCCATCACGCCCACGCTCTCGCTCACCCGCTCGCTCTCGCACTCAAAGGTGAAGATACCTGGAGTGAGAGAGAGAGATAGAAACACACAGAGAGAGAGAGAGAAACAGACAGACAGACAGACAGACAGAGGGGGAGACAGACAGACAGACAGACAGACAGACAGACAGACAGACAGACAGACAGACAGACAGACAGACAGACAGACAGACAGAGGGGGTGACAGAGGGGGTGACAGACAGACAGAGGGGGTGACAGACAGACAGACAGACAGACAGACAGAGGGGGTGACAGGTTACGTTGATGAACACTCACGCGGCCACTCACTCACTGAATGTCTCCAAGCTAAAATACCTCAAGAGGATGAGATTGTGAGCGACAATTACATTGTGTTACATTACTCTACCACCTACTCACTCTAGATAAGTGCACGGCAACAGGCAGTGGACCGTATGAAACACTCAACTCCCTCGCCTCTCTCTCTCTCTGTCTGTCTTAACCATCCCAAACCAGTGGAATGATTCACCCCCTTCAACATGCAACTACTTGCAACCTTTTATCCCCAATGGCCGTTGCAAAGAGTTGCATTGGTTTGCGGTTGATCCTTCAAACTGTTTTGTTGCAAGGAGTTGCATGGAGAGTCATTGGTGCGGTTTGGGCTTCAGATGGATGGCACCATTTCTGTTCTATTGGTTCTGTGTCTCAGAGGAGGGCTGTGGGCAGTTCAGAGGTGGTAGCATAAGCACACCTAATCTCTGCCAGCCGTTCACTCACTCTAAGTCTACGAGCCTCGGTTTAATTTCCATGTTATCAGAGCTATTGTTGTGAGCACAGTGAGTGTTAGCATTAGCTCATACTACCCTTACCCCTCGTCGGAAACAGAGCTATGCGATTGTTATTCATTGTTATTCATTATTATTTACTTAATTACTTATTCATGCAATAACAAATGCGCATTTTCCAGGGGGGGGGGGGGGGGGCATCTTGCTACAGGCACAGCTGCAGCAAGCTGGCTAGCGACCGGGAGCCACGCTTTACGGTAAATATTAGCGAGACAATTATGAAAAAAAGCCCCAAACCACGTTAAAAGGCGTTTTTGGGAGTTCAATAAAATTAAAAGCGTTCCACGCGGTGGGTGAGCGGTGGCTGAGCTCATTCTCTCTCTGTAGGCGTCACGTGACATCGTCCCGTTATTACCTGCGTGGTCGTCGTCGTAGATGGTCACGGTGGCCGTGTGGGCGTCGCCCAGCACCGCTTTGGGGGAGGAGCTAGAGTCCATGGGGGCGGGCTCGGGATAGCCGACCACGCGCGGGTTACTGAGGTGGACGTAGAATACTCGTCCTCCTCAAAGATGTCGTCGTCAATCACGCAACCGTGATCTCTGGAGAGAGAGAGAGAGAGAGAGGGAGAGGAGAGAGAGAGAGAGAGAGAGAGAGAGAGAGAGAGAGAGAGAGAGAGAGAAGAGAGAGAGAGAGAGAGAGAGAGAGAGAGTGAGATGAGAGAGAGAGAGAGAGAGAAGAGAGAGAGAGAGGGAGAGGGAGAGAGAGAGAGAGAGAGAGAGGGAGGGGGAGAGAGAGAGAGAGAGAGAGAGGGAGGGGGAGAGAGAGAGAGAGACAGAGAGAGAGAGAGAGAGAGAGAGGGAGAGAGAGAGAGACAGAGAGAGAGAGAGAGAGAGAGAGAGAGAGAGAGAGAGAGAGAAGGAAGGGGGTGCACAGGTATTTGTACTCGAGTATGTAATTTTTTTGTACTTTTACTTCTACTACTTCACTACATTTCAGAGGCAAATATTGTACTTTTACTCCACTACAATGATTTGAAAACTTTAGTTACTTTGTAGAGTTTAATTATAATTACAAAAATACATTAACCACTTCAGCCCTGTATTGATCGGCCATTTGAAAATAGCCCGATCTACAAGTCTGCATAATGAGTACTTTAAGTATACAATTTGATACCAATACTTTAGTACTTTTACTCAAGTAATTTTTGAATATCATACTTTTACCTGTGACAGAGTAATTCTACCCCCCGGTCCTCCCCGTCTCAAATTCCATTAAAATTGCAAATCTCTATTTTTTCAAAGATACGTAGATAGAAATATACTGTACTGTGTAGCGAATATTAGAGCCTCTACAAGGCCTAAATACCTGTAGGCAACATGCACCTAATTCCATTAAAATAGCAATATCAATGTCTCTGTTGTTTTCTTCAAAGATGGATGGAAATGTACTGTGTATAGCTAATATTAGAGGCACAACAACATGCACAAATGCATCGATCATATCTCTGTGCATAAATTACAAAATAGTGATATCTGATTTTTCTAAACGCGAGCGGCGTGTTATTTTCATTCCATTAATCCATATTCTTCTCATTTGCCTGTGCATGTTCATTGACGTGTGTGGTGTGTGCGTGTGCGGTGTGTGCGTGTGCGGTGTGTGCGTGTGCGGTGTGTGCGTGTGTGGTGTGCGTGTGCGGTGTGTGCGTGTGCGGTGTGTGCGTGTGCGGTGTGTGCGTGTGTGGTGTGCGTGTGTGGTGTGCGTGTGCGGTGTGCGGTGTGCGTGTGCGTGCGTGTGTTGACTGCCCAGAAGAGTGGGCGGCGGAGGGGCGGGGGTGCGCAGCCCGGAATAGTGTAGAAGAAACGAGTGCTTTGCAGTTCTGTATACATTGCAGTATTGGTACTTTTACTTAAGTAACACATGTGAGTACTTTTTCCACCGCTGGGTATATCTACGATGTCATAGGAACCCTTTGAGAATTCCTCACCTTCTTCCAGGCTTTGAAACAATTAATCAATTTTGACCCGAGATCTGGATTCTAAAAATGTCTTCTACATCCTGACAGTTTTCTGAAAAAGCTATGTTTCTGTGTCAGTCGTTCTTCGATTTTTCAAAAAATAGCAGACCTACAAGCTCGTAGCGCGCCACTCGGTGGCGCGCTATGAGCTTGTAGATCTGCTATTTTTCAATAGCTAAAGCTAACACCAAAAGGTGTTCCCCCTAATGAGGGACGAGGCTCTTGTTGTTGTTGTTGTTTACCTTTCACGCTCTCTCCAGGCTTGAAGACGACAGTTCCTTCTGCAAACTCGTAGTCGGAGCCTGCGTTGGCGGTGCCATCCTCTGTGCGATAATCCACCTGGCACAAGCACAGCACACACATACAAATGGAGTACTTTATACTGGCAAATGTGGCAACCCAAATAAACGCTATAGCTGGAATAAACAACCCACTAAACATAAATTAAACTTAACCCAAGAGTTAACCCCATTTTAACCTGAGATCAGATTAAAAAAAATGTCTTCTACATCCTGACAGTTTTCTGAAAAGGCTATGTTTCAATGTCATAAATAGCAGACCTACAAGCTACCTACAAGACCTATGAGCTTGTAGATCTGCTATTTTTCAATAGCTAAAGCATAACATAATGCTAACACCAAAAAGGGTTCCCGCCCCAAAATGGGATAAACGCTAGCTGGAATAAACAACCCACAAACATAAATAGTACTTTCCAAAGAGTTCAAACAGAGGCAACCAAATTATTCTCTGAAGTGAAAATGGCCATGTTATGGATGAAAGTAAAGAAACAATGGAGGAAAATACAGGAAAAGAAAAAAGAGTTTGCAGGGAGGACTGTGTGAGAGAACAAGAGAAGAACCATTGTTATAGATTAGAAAGACCCTCTGGGTCAGAGAGAAACTTTGAAGATGGCACAACATGGCTTCTTTCTCCCAGCTCACTTTCATCCCCTACAACACAGTGAAATCCTCTGTGTAAAAAGTGAAGTCTGTGTACAAGTATCTTCTCCATTTCTCTATAGTGTTTAAAGTGAGATACCGTACGGTATACACAACCAGGCTATGGGAGGAAGGGAATACAATGCAGTGGTCTGGGCTTCTGGCTGAAGCAGACGGATAATTGGGCACGGTTGTTGTCTGCAAAACAGTGTTCAGGTTTGTGATCATCACAGATTGAGATTGTGTATGCTTGAGAGAATCCTGATTTATTATGTAAATGTTCACATTACTATTCCTCTCCGCTCCCCTCTTTCCTTCCATTCCCGTGTCCTCCTGACGTTTGACTACAAAGTGATAAGGATTATATCAAAGCCTCTCGTAAGGGAGTCTGGAAGTGTCCGAAAACGTGATTATTATATATAATGTGGTGATGCACCGAATATTCGTCCGCAGAAAATATTCGGCAGAAAACGGCTAAAAATTCATTTTCGGCCTAGTGTATGCAATTAATGCATTCAAAAGAGCTGAATAAAAGTTTTATGGACCCATAACAGTGATTATTATTTAAGTTAAGTTTTGCCATAACCATTTTTTTTGCCATAAATCAGGTAGTTTTAAGGTACGGCCATGACAGCAATGGTAGGAAAAAATATATGTAATATTAATCATATTCGGATATTCGGTATTCGGCCGACTGTTTCCTATATTCGGTATTCGGTTTAGTCCAAGAATTTCCCTTTCAGTGCATATAGATTCTGAAAAGGCAACTTGACAGAGCAACGTTCACTTGCAGTGGAGAGTATGTTGGGAAAGTTTGAGAGCAAGAGTGTCTGTCCTGTTGTCCGTTTTGTTTGTCTGTAAACTCATTGTTTAACAGTTTTATCAGTTTATCACATTTATGTCTTTTTTATTATGTATTGTATGTGGAACATTTACATTGCCTGTTATTTTTTTTCATTTTATTTAATTGAACTACTCATTATCATTGTCAATAATATTCTGATTGTCATACAAAAAATGCCTAATAAAAACAGTATTAAAAGAAGAAAAAAATACCACAACGTGGAAATACGTTGTAACAAGTAAAAGTCCTGCATTCCAAATTTAACTTGAGTAAAAGTAAGAAAGTATACTTTGTCCACAACTCCTTCTGTGTGTGCGTGCCTATACTGCCTGTCTGCCTGCCTTCGTGCGTGCGTGCGTGTGCGTGCGACCGTGCGCGTGCGTGAGTGCGTGTCTGATGTCTCCAGGTTCACACACTGACCTTGACAGTGACCGCGGCGTCTCCTCCGCGGCGGGACACGGTCAGCTTGAGGGAGCCGCAGTTCTCGAAGCACTGGTAGAGAACCGGGTCGAACTCCATCCTGATGGTGTGAGGGTCGTACTCCTGGGCCTGGGTCTCGTTACTGCTCACCACCTGGACACAACACGCAACACACAACACACACACACACAACACACACACAACACACAACACACGCACAACACACAACACAACACACACACACACACACACACAGACACACCACACACACCAGTTGGGTTGTGAGCCAAACACAACTACCAACAATTAGCCATTCACTAAGTCCTTCCCCAACACGTCCATGTCCAATAGGCAAATTAGCAACGCTTACTAAGAGAGGAGAGATGGCAAGCTTTGACCCATTGAGATGCATGTTAAATGATGGGGATTTCCATATAAATAAATCGATCATTTCAGTAGCAAGAGCCTCAAAATGTCTTCTGAATCTAGTCAACAAGGCCTGCGGGTCTCCAGGTGACAAAAGTTGTGGGATAAAAATTGTAGTAAAAAAAGAAAGAAAAAAGATTTAAAAATTACATAAAAAGGCGTAAAATCATGAAATAAAATAATCTTCCTAAAATGTTGACGTGTGTGTGTGTGTGTGTGTGTGTGTGTGTGTGTGTGTCTCAGTACGGTACCTTCCGGGCCTGGTCCGCAGCGTGCTTCTTCAGAATGTTCCCCGCTCCGATCATCATCCTTGTTGCCTGGATACGGTAGAACGCACGGCTCTTCTGCTGTTGCACCAGCGTCTGGGCGAGAGACAACCACATACACAGTGTCATAAATGACCCGTCTGGGGCGAGAGACAACCACATACACAGTGTCATAAATGACCCGTCTCGGGGCGAGAGACAACCACATACACAGTTTCATAAATGACCCGTCTCGGGGCGAGAGACAACCACATACACAGTGTCATAAATGACCCGTCTCGGGGCGAGAGACAACCACATACACAGTTTCATAAATGACCCGTCTCGGGGCGAGAGACAACCACATACACAGTTTCATAAATGACCCGTCTCGGGGCGAGAGACAACCACATACACAGTGTCATAAATGACCCGTCTCGGGGCGAGAGACAACCACATACACAGTTTCATAAATGACCCGTCTCGGGGCGAGAGACAACCACATACACAGTTTCATAAATGACCCGTCTGGATGAGAGACAACCACATACACAGTGTCATCAATGACCCGTCTCGGGCGAGAGACAACCACATACACAGTGTCATAAGTGACCCGTCTGGGGGCGAGAGACAACCACATACACAGTGTCATAAGTGACCCGTCTGGGGGCGAGAGACAACCACATACACAGTTTCATAATTGACCCGTCCGTCCGTCCACGGTCAACACGTCAGAGAGACGTCAATAAATGACGATCGTCGGGTCCATTTTCGTCGCTGTCAGAAAGGAAGAAACCATGTCCAAAACATCTTAGTTACAAATCTCATGCACTGCACATTAATGTTTGGAGGGAAGTTTGAATTAATGTTGTGTGTAAATATTATGTAGATACGCTGTTGTCTCTTTTTATATTTGTTCTTTCCCCCCTACCCTTGCACTCTTCTCTCTCTTTCCTGGAAACAATCAAAAAGACGGAGCATGCACAAAAAAAAATCCACTGTCGAGGAAATGTGGAATACACTAAGTTATACATTTAAGGAGATCAAATCACTAAACTAAACTATGAGAAGTTGTTTTCTGTCCCATTATTATCTTTACTGACATTTGACCTGTGACCTGTGAGGTCTGAGGGAAGGGTCTTCCCATTGTCTCATGTGTTAAGACCCACCTACTCTCCCTGAGGCAGTAGGAATGTATTTAAGCTGAAGTCTGACTGAGTTGTGTTGAGTCAGTACATGGTGTTCCATTGCAACGCTTCATTGCTGGCTCCGTATTCGAATACAAGATTCTAATACTTTGAAACTCTGAATTGTGTCTGTGTGTCATTATGTTGTTTAACTGTGTTATAAGTGCTCTCCGAAAGATTCCAGAGCACCACCCACTGTTTCATATTCAGACCTGTAAAGCTATGACATGTGACAATAAAGGTGATCCTGATTCAGATTTTCAGAAGTGACCCAGAAAGAGTTGGGAGCCAGCTAGTGTTAGTCAGACATGATGATGTTTCACAGTACAGCGTGGTCAGACAGATCTCCTTGCGGTCCCCAGTTGATCTGCTGATGACAGGACAGGACTTTCTGCTTCGCAGGACAAGACACTTTCCATAAGAATACTAAATGCGACTAGTTTGCTTTTTATGTCATCATGATGCCAAAAATAGGGACAACCATGATGTCAGTGTTGGAAAGTGACTATATTTACTCAAGTACTGTACCATTCTGAGGTATCTGTACTTTACTTGAGCATTTCCAATTCCAGAGGAATGGGACATTCTGCATACTGTAAGTACATTCTGAACTCCAGACTTGGGAGTGTTTCTATATTGCAGTATTGATACTTTTACTCAAATAAAAAGATGTAGTTATTTTTCCACCACTGGAGCCATGTGCAGTAGTCAGACATGATGCTCACAGGATGGTTAGACAGCTCTCCTTGCTGTTCTCTAGGAGATATGCTGATGACTGATGGCTTTCTGCTGCACAGGACAAGACACTTTATATAGGAATACTAATGTAAAAAAGGGGCTTAAACCATGTTTGCTTTTTACGTTATTACTATATATATTTTTACAGCTACACAACAATATGAAGAATCAACATATACAGCTTAAATGGATGATACGTTGCCTGCAAGTATAACAGATATGGTTTACCACACAAAGTAAAAGATAGCATAAAATAAACATGATTTCTGGCCCAAATGCATTCCCCAAGGCAAACAACAGCTTAAGTAAACAACAATACATATTATTGTTGTCACACACACACACACACGCACACACGCGCGCGCACACACACACACACACACACACACACACACACACACACACACACACACACACACACACACACACACACACACACACACACACACACACACACACACACACACACACACACACACACACACACACACACACACACACACACACACACACACACACACACACACACACACACACACACACACCAATATGTTCCTCTAACTTTGTCCCAAAATGGCTGAAGCACGTGACTCTGCATATCACTGTGACATCTGGAAGAACATAAGGCGGTGCATCCAGCCGTGTTTGTTCTGATCGGCGTTCGTTTATATAACACTCTTGTTTTCCGAATTTCTCACGACTGTATTCACACGCACACCCTCTCACAGACGGCGGAGGCATGCCATGCGTGCGACAAGAGGCTGCCAAAACTGCTCCTTCAGTGACTTGGTCAAGGACCAGTGGTGGAAAAAAGTTTAACTTTTTGACCTGAGATCAGATTCTACAAATTTATTCTACATCCCGACAGTTTTCTGAAAAAGCTATGTTTCTATGTCAGTCGTTCTTCGATTTTTACAAAAATAGCAGGCCTACAAGCTCGTAGCGCGCCACTCTCGGTGGCACGCTATGAGCTTGTAGATCTGCTATTTTTCAATAGCTAAAGCATAACATAATGCTAACACCAAAAGGGGTTCCCGCCCAGAATGTAGTACAAAAGTAAATGTATTTAGGCCATAGGCCCTATGGCATAGGGGCAGAAGCCTATCTCCTGTTTCTGTAGCGTGAGGCAGCTTGATGTACAAGTACACCCCCTGGACATGACGCTAGTATGTCGCAGGGACTTACCCCCAATCCAACCCTTGATGCCGAGTGTCAAGCAGGGACTCAGGGAGGCACTGGGTCCCATAGAGTCTTTGGTATGACCCGGCCGGGGATCGAACCCCGACCTCCCAGTCTCAGGGCGGACACTCTAACCACAAGGCCACTGAGCTGGTACATACAGCAGTGGTCTATACTTATAATGTGCAAGGCCCATTCCTCCGACCTGTTTGCACGCCCAGCAGAGAAGCATTAAAGATTAATCATTTAATAAATGATTAACTCGTCAAAGCTGGCTCGACTACAAATTCAACTTCAAGGCTTTACTTGACAAGGGGAGTCACCTAGGGACACGACACTCTTAAGGGGTGCCTCGGCCAATAAGTTAATGCCCGGACCACAGAGTGGCTGCAATGTTCCTGGGACCTTTGCCACGTGTAATCACTCCACTCTGCCCTCCTTTCTTCACCCTTTAGCCTGTCCTACACACATCATCATCTCACCACCGAACACGGAAAGCGTTTTATTTTATTTACAGTCACAGAGAGGACCTTGCCGCGAGGGGTGTAGGGATTACAGGCATGCACGCACGCACGCACACACACACACACACGCAAGCGCACACACACGCACACACACTGGTGGTCGGTTCAAAGAGATGAGAGGAGGAGGTACAAGAGAAGAAAATATCGTTTCTGTCGGATGGAGAAAAGAAAATACAAAATACCCTGAGTTCCAATGGAGCCAATGTAATTGTTGTTTTGTCACAAGCTCAGGATACCAAAAGTCTACTTTTCTTAGAATTATTTCTTAAAAATAATTGTGGCTTTTGTGATAGGGAGCAATGATATATTAGCCTACAACTCGCCCATAGGCCGTTTCTGTAGCTATTTTCAGGTTAGAAAATAAGGAGTAGAAAATAAATATTTGGCGCTACTCATTACATATTAGCTCAATGTGTTCCATTTCTGCGACATGACATATATAGGCATATCTGATTAATGATTTATGTTTGTTTCATATAGATTTGTATTAGGGGTCTGTTCTGTCATTGCTGACGAATAAAGAGACAGACTCCGCTCAGCAGACCGTGTACTATGTTTACGTGGTTCTCTTCTCTTCGTCTCCACATTTCTCTGCCAAAAGCAACACGGATGTGAACGTGTGTGTGTGTGTGTGTGTGTGTGTGTGTGTGTGTGTGTGTGTGTGTGTGTGCGCACACGTACACACCACACACACGGCTCCCGGCTTCGTGTTCCCGCCAGCAGATCAAACACAGCGGCCATGCCCGGGGAAAGTGCCCACAGCAAGGCAGGATACTAATCTCCGACGGCTTACGTTTTATAGGGGTAAATATGCCGCGAGGAAAACAGCGGACAGCTTTTCTGTGCTGTCGATACAGAACATAATGATGTGCAGAACGCTCCACTCTGCCCGTCTCCCCCACAAGAATGGATTTAGATCTGAATTCTGATCAAATAAAATGACGAGGTGGGGTGTCCCTTTAATACTTTTAATTGGTTCAATATACTGTACCTTTTTTATTTGAACCCAATTAGGGCATTGAGGCTGAATCTAAATCCTAACATCCATCCATCCATCAGCTCCACCAGAGAGCTCCAGACATCCCTCTCCTAGTGCCTTCCTCCTGGGGGATCCTGAGACGTTCCAAGGCCAGTGAGTTGATGTAATCCCTCTAACCTTGGTCTGCCCCCGGGGTCTCCTCCCAGTGGGACGTGATCCTTGGTCTGCCCCGGGGTCTCCTCCCAGTGGGACGTGATCCTTGGTCTGCCCCGGGGTCTCCTCCCAGTGGGACGTGATCCTTGGTCTGCCCCGGGGTCTCCTCCCAGTGGGACGTGATCCTTGGTCTGCCCCGAGGTCTCCTCCCAGTGGGACGTGATCCTTGGTCTGCCCCGAGGTCTCCTCCCAGTGGGACGTGATCCTTGGTCTGCCCCCGGGGTCTCCTCCCAGTGGGACATGATCCTTGGTCTGCCCCGGGGTCTCCTCCCAGTGGGACGTGATCCTTGGTCTGCCCCGAGGTCTCCTCCCAGGGGGACGTGATCCTTGGTCTGCCCCGAGGTCTCCTCCCAGTGGGACGTGATCCTTGGTCTGCCCCAAGGTCTCCTCCCAGTGGGACGTGATCCTTGGTCTGCCCCGGGGGTCTCCTCCCAGTGGGACG
Source organism: Protomyctophum bolini (assembly GCF_963924005.1). NCBI lineage: Eukaryota > Metazoa > Chordata > Actinopteri > Myctophiformes > Myctophidae > Protomyctophum > Protomyctophum bolini. The sequence continues at coordinate 5,975,955 of NC_137881.1, forward strand.
TGATCCTTGGTCTGCCCCGGGGTCTCCTCCCAGTGGGACGTGATCCTTGGTCTGCCCCGAGGTCTCCTCCCAGTGGGACGTGATCCTTGGTCTGCCCCGAGGTCTCCTCCCAGTGGGACGTGCCTCGAGGACCTCCCTAAGGAGACACCTAAGCTGGCTCCTTTCCAGGCGAAGAAGCAGCGACACTATACTTCTATAGTCTCTCTTGCATGATTTGACTTCTATATCTTGCATGAGGTGACTTCTCACCGTATCTAGCTTAAGGAAAGGCCAGCCACCCGTCGAAGAAAAGAATATACAGTATGCATGATTTGTGCCACATTTTCACGATCTGCTATGCTTATAACCAGGTGCTGGGTGCGTGCCACGTCATCTCGCACACATGTTTTGTGTCTGGATTGGCATCAGAGATGTCCTCCTAATGCATATTCATGTGCAAACTGTTCCTTAAAATAACATACAACATATATAAATATAGACATATGGTTTTTGCCCGACATATAAGCTCGTTTGGCACTGTTTATTTGTTTGTTTGTTTGTGCTAGATATATACTGTCAGCTGCGTATGAATTATGCATGGCCTGGTTCAAAGTGAAGCACTGGATCTTCACCAACGCAACACTCATGGAGCGCCTCAGGGCCGTGTCCTCAGCCCCGTTTCCTTTACAACCACTACACACATGACTGTGCCAGCCCCACACCCACCCTTCACCCACCCGCACCCACACACACCCACCCACACCCACACCCACCGATCACCCACCCATCACCACATGAGTCAAATAAACTGATGACTACTACTGCCATTCTTAATTGGACTTCTGCAGTGACAGTGAAACGCCGTTCAAAGAGTTTCACAATTTTATCAACGTTTGCCTGTTATCTCTCAACACAATACAGCATGGAATTGTAGACAAAATCTTAAACAACACCAACAAAATAAATATTATATAAAATATAAAATATAAAGTATTGGGTCAGAGAGGCTAAATCTCATCAAATGGTGTTCCGTGGCTCAAATGCCACATAAGAAAAACGGACCTTGATGTGAAAAGGGCTGAAAACCACTGTGATTATAGCCTTTCAGCACCACGGAGAGCTCCCCCCTCTGTGAGCAGAGGGGCGGTCACACAGCTGGACTGCACACAGTGCCTTATTAGTGAGCGGCGCTGTTTACAGAATACTGTATGGGTCATCATACTCACATCATTATCCTCATGGTTCTGGCCACGATGCGTGGTGTGAATGGACCCTTAGCCCATTGGAACCGGGACAGCATCCGTGTCATTTGAACTTTTAGCTATACTTTTTTTTCCTTAAAACGGTTGGCGAAAGGGCCTTTCTGTGTGGAGTTTGCATGTTCTCCCCGTGTCCCCTAGGGTAGTATACCCTCACAAAAAAGCATGCAGTAATCCTAGTCTCTAAACTGCCTCCCCCTGGCCAGCCGGGGCGCTTGATGGAGGGGAAAGGAACTGGTTGGAATAACGTGTTCCTTCCACGCGCTACGTCCAACCAGGGAAACTCCCTTGGACACTCCCTTGGCCTAGGTTGGCGGAAGGTGTGTAGAGCCCAGGATCACATTAGATAATTGACACAGGGGTGAAAAATGGGTTACAAAATCGTGGGATAAAAAATTTAAAAAAAAAGAAACGGTGGCCAAATGGTCATATGGTTTTTTTGGGGGTCCTTTGCACAAAAAACGTTGGAGAACTGAATCGTCTCAGGTCTTAATGTGTTAAGTGTGTGATCAGCCTATCAAAACAACATTTCTCACTGTACAGTGTACACAATGGTGCATTGATATTAACCACCGGCAGCTGAATGTGGACAAAACTAAATACCCGGCCATTAGCATATCAAACACACAAGCCTCATTGGACTGCGCTGACGGGGTCCATCCAAGGAAAGAACATTTATCAATGCCTTGGACTCACAGACTCGCTTTCCATCCGATTCAAATTACTTCTCTTTCTCCATAAATAATACAAAGAAGCTTGATAAGGCGGGTTTGAATGCTTCAACACGTCAGAGCTTGTTTTCTGATGAATTGGGTTCCTTCATACACCACTATATTATATAGCAGGGCTTTTTTCCACTCTGCCGCATGCGTGTGCGTGTGTGTGCGTGTGCGTGTGCGTGCGCGTGCGTGTGCGTGTGTGTGTGTGTGTGTGTGTGTGTGTGCGTGTGCGTGTGCACCTGCCCGCCCGCCTGCCTGTATACTGTGGATATAATTTGCATGTCATATACTTGTATATTCGCACAGCTCTTCACAGTACGGTGATTCTGCAATGATTGATGGTTTTGCGTTGAATAATATGATGTATGTTTTAACCCCTGCTGTATCCACGGTACTCATTCTTATACCCTGTAGAGTGTAGATAACTGTATATACGGTGTCTTAACTCATTGCTTGTGCATGCCAATGACGAGATTTCATGTGTTTCGATAGATGGCGCTATATAAATTCAAGTTATTATTATTATTATTATTATGAGGTAAAATCAATCAACAAAACATCCTTGCCAGAGGATGGTCACAGAACCAGTTAAATACAATACTTAATATCTCACCTGGTAGTTGTGAATGGGTTACTAGTATAATTATCTCACCTGGTAGTTACTAGTATAATGATCTCACCTGGTAGTTGTGTATAATTCTACAACAGGTCGTTAAGAGGAAGCAATCTGATTGGTTGAAACAGCCTTCTAGCCGGTGGTTTAACCAGCACTGTTCACCACCTAATCAAAACAAAGAATTCAGCTGCTCTGTTCTCCCAGAGCGCTAGCAAACTCGGTGGCTAGGCTAGTTTCTTTAGACATTTGTGGTCGTAGTGACTACATCTGTCATTAAAAATATATATTTTTTCAGCGATTCTCTTTGTTTTAAGGGTAACTGTTGTAGAGTGATGCTAGAGTGATGCTTGCGGAACTCGACTTCGTCTCGTTCCCCTACCGCATCACTGGAAATAATCACGTTAAACAACACCCTCTCGTGTAATATTGCTTAATGATCTCACCTGGTAGTTACTAGTAGTATTATCTCACCTGGTAGTCATTAGTATAATGATCTCACCTGGTAGTTACTAGTAGTATTATCTCACCTGGTAGTCATTAGTATAATGGTCTCACCTGGTAGTTGGCCATCTCGATGAGCTGCTCCATGTCCTTGTCGGGGTGTCTCTGCTTCAGCTCCTTCAGGTTGCGCGCCATGCCCCGCCTGGCCAGGTCCTCCTCGTCCTTAGCTCCGCCCCCATCCTCCGCCACCCCGCCGTCCGAGTGACAGTTCAGCCCCATCTGAAGCATTGATTGATTGATTGATTGATTATTTCACAGTATGCAGAATGGGTACATTTCAGACGAAAGCACAAGTCAATACAAGAACTGTCACTGTGGACGAACCATGATTCATACTTGTTTACAACAGGGTCGACCTTTTTAATTCATCAGAACATTTTAAGACGTAGCAACCAAGTATTTATTGAGTACTGGACCTAAGTGCTTTATTATATTTTTTAATTTTTGTATCTGTACTTTACTATTTGTATTTTTAGTCATCATAGCTACGTTTTCATTTAGTTTCCGTGTAAGTTTTCGTCATAGCATTATAGTGGAGGAAATGGACCCTGCCCTGCACCCACCTCTTCTCAAAACGTAAAAAACTTGTTCAGAAAAGCCCTGTTAAATGTTTGTTCACTGAACTCTGTCGGTATTTTTATCCATTACATTGTTGTTGTTTTTATATTGCATCTTTAAATATGCTTTCTATACTGTTGGCCAGCTGGCTGTGAGTTGTTGATTTGCATTGTGTTCGATTTTCCTGCTTTTTAGTGAATTTGTTCTACAGCACTTTGTGACTTTGTCCAGAAAAGTGCTATATAAATAAAGTTATTATTATTATTATTATCCCATTCTGAACGGGAACCCGTTTTGGTGTCAGCATCATGTTATGCTTTAGCTATTGAAAAATAGCAGATCTACAAGCTCATAGCGCGCCACCGAGTGGCGCGCTACGAGCTTGTAGGTCTGCTATTTTTGAAAAATCGAAGAACGACTGACATTTTTTAGAATCTGATCTCAGGTCAGAATGGGTTAATCAGACCAGTGTGTGTCCAGTGGAAACCTCGTATGAATCTGATCTCAGGTCAGAATGGGTTATTATTACCTGTCCGTCCAGCTCCAGCATGTCCATCTTGGTGAAGCCGCCGCCCACGCCCCCCAGGCCGCCCGGCGTGTCGGTGCCCTCCGTCTCCACGATGATGCCGCGGTGTTTGTCGGCGCGGTAACGCTTACGCACGTACTTGTAGAAGAGGAGGCGGCGGTCGGCCACCCACGCCTGCACCACGCACAGCGGGAAGAACATGAAGGTCAACACGGCCTCCCACACCTGGGGGAGAGAGAGATAGAGACAGAGAGGGAGGGAGAGAGAGAGAGAGAGAGAGAGAGAGAGAGAGGGGAGGTCACAGATGAATGGTTCAAGTCGTTCCAGAGAAGAACTCATTGAAGCGACATGATTCTTTTCATGTTTGATTTACTTGAAGTGTGAAAAAAAAGGAGAAATGGGTCGAGTTCACCTCTATCATCACTCTTATCCATGAAAGAGAAGCAGCAGCAGGGAGAGAGCGAGGGAGAGACTCACCTCCACCTCTCCCTAACCCATCCACCCACCCCGCGTCCATCCCAGACTCACCTCCACCTCTCCCTAAAGGCTCATTCATAGTCTGGATTTTCGGTGGTGAGGTGATCACAGCTCCGGTGGTGAGCTGACCACCGCCCCGGTGGTGAGGTGACCACCGCCCCGGTGGTGAGGTGACCACCGCTCCGGTGGTGAGCTGACCACCGCTCCGGTGGTGAGGTGACCACCGGAGCTGAAATAACGTTGAGCGGTGGTGAGTAAAAACAGAGAGAAGGGCTGGAGCGGTGGCGGGGGTTTGCTCTTCACCACGGCTCGTGACGTCATGTTGTAGTTCGGTGGTCACCTCACCACCGAAAATCCAGACTATGAATAGGCCTTAACCCATCCACCCACCCTGCGTCCATCCCAGACTCCTCCACCTCTCCCTAACCCATCCACCCACCCTGCGTCCATCCCATCCGAGCCTCACCTCCACCTCTCCCGGGGAGAACACGCTGAGGATGAGGTAGAGCCAGATGTAGGCGAAGATGCTCCAGGCGGCCGTGACGAAGAAGACGCGCAGGTGCTTGATCTTGCGCACCTCGCCGTCGGGCACGACGTAGACGCACAGCGCGATGATGACGAACATGTTGAAGGCGGCGCTGCCCACGATGGTGGACGGGCCCAGGGAGCCCGCCTCGAAGTTGTGACCGCACACCTGCGGCGAGACGAGAAGAGCACAAGGTTAAAGGTTAAAGCAGATAGAACTAATAATATATCAACTTCTTTTACGACTATTTTTTTCTTTTTGATTTGGTATTCAGACAGAATTGATGGATTGATTGATTTATTAACAGTTTGCAGAATTACAGTACACTTCAAGTACAACTCAATATGCAAACTGTTAACTGAGAGTGGACGACAACATAAAGCCTTACACTTGTTTACAATAAGGCCCACCATTTTCAATTCATCAGCAATGTGTCAGGATGTAATCCAAGTAGGACCCAAATGCGAGGAAGTCAGAATCAAGTGGACTGTTTATTTTAGCAGGAGAGCAACACCATGCATCAAACAAACAGGCTTGGAACTCAGGATACAAGACAATAATCCAACAGAGAACACAACCAAACACAGGGCTTACATAGACACAAGATTAACAGGACACAGGTGAACTCAAATCAAATCAACACAAGGATTGGCTGGGGAAAACAAGACACAGGTGAAACAACGAACCAAAAATCAGGGAAGGTGAGACAAGGCATGAAACAACTACAAAGGAAAACAGGAAACACAAGGCATCACTTCAAAATAAGATTCAAGAACACCATAGCATAACTTCAGAATAAATTTCAAGAACAACAAAAACAACACACGGAAGGCAGATCCTGACTGAATGTGTTAAACGCTCCCCCAAAAAAATTAGTCTCTGTGACTAATCACAAAGACCAACCAACTTGTCCTACCTTTAATATAACTAGAAATATACAGTATATATTATGGGAACAACTAAGGGTTCAATTATTAGATTACAAAATTGAGATTAATTTGGTTTAAAATTAGGCAGGAAAACAGGAACCGGTTCAACCCTGGTGGGAAACGGGGCCTCCAGAGTGTACAGATGGACGTCATCGCCCTTTTAATTTAATGACAGAAGTGCAGGAATATTCTAATAAATAACGGTGGTGCATGCCAGAAACAGTCTAATAATATAATATCACCGTGGAGTAAACAGGATGTAGATCAGCCAAGGCAAATTAAATGAATGACAAACACGATTATCTTTTTGGGAAGAAAGTGACTCAGACTGGTGTCGAGTGGGCACCGTGCCAACTTGGATAGCAGGCGACAACATGAAGACACTCTTGAGAAGCACAATGACACTAGACTGTAGGCTACAGCAGGCTGTCGTCTTCGTCAATATCACTTTTGTTAATTGAATGTGAGTGAATTGTTGTCCATGGTTGTCCCCTAATGTCCTCAGACAAAGCCCTCCTAGAGACCCCCACAGCCCATCTTATCACAAAAGGTGGCAGGGCATTTGCAATCCGGGCTCCCAAATTATGGAACTCCCTACCTACAGTATTAATTTAAGACTTGCAAAATCTGTGTCATGTTTTAATCCCTTCTAAAAACCCACCTTTACGTTACCTTTTGCATACCTTATTCTATCTTGTGTGTGTATGCTTTCATGTTGTCCTTGCTGTCATTCAATGATATCTTGTTGTAGCTGTAACTATGTTGTTGTTTTTTACCCTGTTATGTAAAGCACTTTGTGACTATAATGTCTTGAAATGTGCTATATAAATAAATTAATTATCATTCATTAATGTGGGGACTAGACTCAACCAACATCAATGGTGACCTGTACTTGAGAGTTTTGACAGCAGATTTTGAATAATTAGTTCTAGCAATATCTCAGTCATCTGAAATGTTTTAGTGTTTAATCTAGTTTTAGTCGACATACGATTTTAGTCAACTAAATCTACAGTTGATTTCGTCGATTAAAATGTACCGGTATGTTGACGGACCTTGATGGCGTCGTATAATGGCTGGTTTTACAACATGGTTGCATGAAATTACTGCTGTATATTTGTATGCCAATAAATGCCAAAAAGTCCCAGGCCGACCCTCATAATAACCAAATTCTAGCCGATTACATGAGATACAGTAACACAGCACTTTTGTCGGAAGGGGGGGGCAGCACAAATAATATGCGAGTAGGGCAACCAAATAGTCAGCGACGTCCCTGCACAGTCTAGAGTGTACTGTACCTCTATGACTGACAGCAGTATCTCTAATACTGTACATACTGTACCTCTATGACTGACAGCAGTATCTCTAATACTGTACATACTGTACCTCTATGACTGGCAGCAGTATCTCCTGTACTGTACACACTGTACCTCTATGACTGGCAGCAGTATCTCTAATACTGTACACACTGTACCTCTATGACTGACAGCAGTATCTCCTGTACTGTACATTACTGTACCTCTATGACTGACAGCAGTATCTCCTGTACTGTACATTACTGTACCTCTATGACTGGCAGCAGTATCTCCTGTACTGTAAATACTGTACCTCTATGACTGACAGCAGTATCTCTAATACTGTACATACTGTACCTCTATGACTGACAGCAGTATCTCTAATACTGTACATACTGTACCTCTATGACTGGCAGCAGTATCTCTAATACTGTACATACTGTACCTCTATGACTGACAGCAGTATCTCCTGTACTGTACCTCTATGACTGACAGCAGTATCTCCTGTACTGTACCTCTATGACTGACAGCAGTATCTCCTGTACTGTACAAACTGTACCTCTATGACTGACAGCAGTATCTCTAATACTGTACATACTGTACCTCTATGACTGACAGCAGTATCTCGGGGGCGGAGGATCCCAGAGCCATGAGCGTGAGGTTAGACACCGTCTCGTTCCAGATCCGCACGGTGGCCGTGGTGGTCTCCCCGTTTGGCTTCTTAATGGTGATCTCCTTCTCCTGAGAGGTTATCACCTGGAGGGGAGAGGAGAGGAGAGGAGGACAGTGAGGTTTTAATGGTGATCTCCTTCTCCTGAGAGGTTATCACCTGGAGAGGAGAGGAGAGGAGGACAGTAAGGTAATCACTGTTTGTTTTAATGGTTATCTCCTCCTCCTGGAGAGGAGAGGGAGATCAGTAGTGGAATCACTGTTTGGCCAGATGGTACGATCAATAGAGCTTGGAACTGCTGAGGGGAGGGGAGGGGAGGGGAGGGGAGAGGGTGGAACTGCTGAGGGAAGGAGAGGAGAGGAGAGAAGAGAAGAGAAGAGAAGAGAAGAGGAGAGAAGAGAAGAGGAGAGGAGAGGAGAGGAGAGGAGAGGAGAGGAGAGGAGAGGAGAGGAGAGGAGAGGAGAGGAGAGGAGAGGAGAGGAGAGGAGAGGAGAGGAGAGGAGAGGAGAGGAGAGGAGAGGAGAGGAGAGGAGAGGAGAGGAGAGGAGAGGAGAGGAGAGGAGAGGAGAGGAGAGGAGAGGAGAGGAGAGGAGAGGAGAGGAGAGGAGAGGAGAGGAGAGGAGAGGAGAGGAGAGGAGAGGAGAGGAGAGGAGAGGAGAGAAGAGAAGAGAAGAGAAGAGAAGAGAAGAGAAGAGAAGAGAAGAGAAGAGAAGAGAAGAGAAGAGAAGAGAAGAGAAGAGAAGAGAAGAGAAGAGAAGAGAAGAGAAGAGAGGAGAGGAGAGGAGAAGAGAAGAGAAGAGAAGAGAAGAGAAGAGAAGAGAAGAGAAACAGCCTAACCTACATGCTCACAGCGTGTTGTGTCTATGCTATTTTCTGTGCGTACACATACATACATACATACAGTACAATATTCATGAGGCATATTGGAATGCCGGGGAGAAATGAACTGTGCATTCATTCATTAATTTACCTCGACAGACACACGTTTGACTATACATCTTATATTCCTTCATTGCCATCCCCAGTAAGCAGGAACCGGGGATGGCAATGAAGGTCTGGCATAATATTGTGAAATCCACGATCTCGACCGCGGTCGAAAAATGATGATGATGACATCTTATTATGTGTAATGTCATATTCCGCAAACAGCATAAGTGCAGGTAAAAGTGTTTTTTCTATTAAATCCAGGCTGAAGAAAATATTCCAAGCAAAACGGGGAAAATAAGAGTATGGAGTGAACCGGGGATGGATGTACTGGTTCTCCTTACGGTGCTGTGCTGTGTGTGACAGCTGAATATTTCAGGATCAGTCAAAGTCGGTCTCAATGTTATAATTAAAAAAATGTGTTGAATTTTTCATTTGTTTAAATTATTCCTTTTGTTTTGGATTCATGATTTCATGAAGAGCCGTATAGCTCTTGGATTGTGGTAGCTAGCTTGTATACCAGCAGTATAGCTTGTAGATCAGTAATTGTACTAAACATACTATTACAAACGTGTGTGTGTGTGTGTGTGTGTGTGTGTGTGTGTGTGTGTGTGTGTGTGTGTGTGTGTGTGTGTGTGTGTGCGTGTGCGTGCGTCATACCTCTATAGAAGACATGAAGCGATCTGCTATAATGCTCATGCCCAGAAACATGTAGATGAGGGCTACGAAGTAAACAATGGCTCGCGCCACTTTGTCCCCCACAGAGGGGTTCTGGGGGTTCCAGATGGGCAGTACCACTCCTGGAATGGGGGGGGGGGGGAGACAAGTAAACAAGAGGTCAAGTTATTCCAGTAGGCACATTTTGTCTATGAAACAAATCCTAACAGAATAATGTGTCTCCTAAGATGACAGAGGAGACGATGTATAATTTAACGGCATGCTGAAAATCAATGCCAAATAAATAAATGTTGAATAAAATATGCTGAGGCATCCTCATTTCATAGAGCTTCATATCATACCCCATGAGGAAGACCCATTACTGTGTCGAAACATTTAAAATAATAATAATAGCCTGGGCCGTGGCTCAGTGGTCCAGGCACTTTGGCTGGTAATGCAGTCTGGCAGTGTGCCGCAGGTTCGACTCCCGATCCCGACGGCCTTTACTGCATGTCACTCCCCTATCTCTCTCCCCATTTCCTGTGAGCCTACTGTCTGTGTCTCCATAAAAAATATAAAATAAAGGCAAAAGCCAAAAAAAACCCGTTTAAAATAATAATAATAATAATATAAGTTATAAAGGCTATGCGTGTGATATCATCGTACCCAGAAGTTATGCGGAAATGCCTACTGAGTGGCAGAAAAACGAGATGCTAGAAGATGCGTGAGCTAGATGCTACTGTAGATGCATGAGCTAGATGCTACTGTAGATGCATGAGCTAGATGCTACTGTAGATGCATGTGCATACTCCATCGCATCTTGGTTACAAAACAACCGTCTGTCTCCCCCGCGGTCAGCAGCACTTCGTCCCCATAGGTGTGCGCTACCGTTCCATCGCTTGCCGAGGAGTTTCATACGAACAAGAGTAACCTTTTCTATTTTAAAATGACTATAGTACGCGTTCAGGCTTGAAAATCAAGTCCTTTTCATCGAGCAACAACGCTTGTTTGTGATTGTGTGTAAATTAGCACCTTGTCAAGGGGCCATGAGGGGGCGGCGGGCGGCTTGGCTTTAAGTGTGTTGATTACACAGACCTAACTAGATGTCACGCAGGGCGCAGGCGTGCTCATTGGCTCGCGTGTCAACACATGGACCCGACGCAGCGCTTCTGAAGCCAGCCACGTCCTCCATCCAATCCCCCCAGAGAGAGATGACTCAACCAGCTCATCAAACAACACTCAATATGGAGATTCTGTCCCCTCTAATCACTGGTGGAAAGCCAAGGTAACTAGGTACATTTACTCAAGTATACTGTACTTAAGTACAATTTTGAGATGACTTTTCATTTATTCTTTTTTACTTCTACTCCACTACATCTCAGAGGCAAACATTGTACTTTTATAATCCACTACATTTATTTTGAAAACAACATGTAGTTTCTTTGTAGATTTGGATTATTTTTACGAGACATAATTATATTACATATACCCTTTGGGTGTTTTTTCAACCGAGGATCATATTTTAGGTTGTTTTATTAGGTTGTTATTAGAGAAAGTAAAAGAGACCTCACTATAATGATCATTATAAGATGAGTCAGTCTCATCAGTCTGATCAAAGCTCACAAGACGCGCCACGATGTAGTTGTGCTATGTTTTAGAAAGGAGGGATTTATAAATATTGAGCTAATAACTAAATTATGAACTAAATTGGATCGTTTGGAACACGGGTTATATTTTCCCATTTCCAGCAAACCAAAGTACGTAACAGCTTTGGACATGATAAGTTTCCACCCGACAGCAACAATTCTAAGTGGAAAACGACTGTTGGTAATCAGTGAAATGAGCTCATGTAGCGTCATGCACGAGTCAAGTGTCATGTTAAATAAAGATTTAGTGTTACACTAATGCTCCACAGATATATTAATGGGTGTGTGATTGCTATAACGGTACACAGCGCTACTGGAGGGCACTATTCTATTTTTAAAATGTCTTTCTGTATCTCATGAGCAATGTGTCACTGCTGGGCGGAAATTAACCTCCTATGTACAATTTTGGGGATTACTTTTGATTGCTGTTTTCTTTGTGGGGGTGCACACACCGAAGGTCCGAAGCGCGGGGACAGTGTGATGGTCCGACATGCGCCGCTCCCGTGCTTGCGGTTATGGTTAGGTTAGGGACTGAGGTTTCGGATCAATTGTATGCCTATGTCTATTGTATGAACTAAAGCCTGTACCATTCTTTCTGACTGTCATCTGGGGATGCGAATCTCCTTCAAAACCGCTCTCAAAGGGCACCTACGGACGGCTGCAATTCGAAACTGGCCTCCGGAAAATCTGAATCCCCCCCACCCCCTTTTTCCCCTCACTGTATATGTTTCTTTTCCCTTTTTACCTCCTTTATGATGAACTCCTGTTCTGTTCTTTGACTATAGAAGTGTGTATTTGTACGTCTCTAAATGTTTTGATGAATTGAACAAGGTGGACCCTGTTGTAAACAAGTGTAACTCTTAATTGGGTCGTCCACTCACAGTTAACAGTCTTTGTATTGAGTTTGTGGTTGAAATGTACTGTGATTCTGCAAACTGTTAATAGATATTTCAATCAATCAATAAAAAAACGAATCTTGTGGGAACCCCGACCCACAGGTTGAGAACCACTGGTCTATCAGCGCTCCGTTCGTTGTTCCTGCTGCTGCTTCCACATGTGATCACATGACGAGAAGTGACGTGAGGCGCTGCGTTTGTTCGTGCAAGTCTGATAATCTCAATAGAATCCCGTAGTGCGTTTGAATACACAAATCTTGCTGTGTGTGCATGTTTATAAGAGATTATCCTAAAATAATCTCATAAATGTATCCTGTAGTGTGTGACGCTGGCATCTGATTTGAACAAATCCTGTAATCTGAGGCTGAGCCCATGGTAAACTGTAGCTGTGATACATGTGGAGAATGACATCTATTAAAACCAGTGTCTCAAAGTGGTTTGTTTATATAGCATGCCCGCCATTCTTATCAAAGTCACGCTCACTCACAGCGAGGCCTTAATAACACCCACCTTCTTGACAGGGGTCCCCGGTGGCCGTACAGTTCTTCTTGACAGCCTCGGCCGGCGCGGCGCCCGCTCGCACCCCCCCGGGGAGGCACAGGAACACCAGCGAGGAGAGGAGGAGGACCAACAGGAAGGAGGAGGAGGAGGGATGGCGGAGGCGACGGTGGGAGCTCAAGGCGAGGAGGGGCGGAGCCTCTGCCATGGCTGCCGGAGCTCCGTGCGGCGATTTGAAGGAGAACAATAACGTCTAGGACTGGACTCTGGCTACGGCCGACTGGGTCAGGTCACGTCAACACGGCCCGGGATTCAGCTGAGAAAGAGAGAGAGAGACAACAATAATATCATTAATAGTGATACATTGCAATATTATCGGTAGCATATCGATATCGGCCGATATTTCATGAAAGATGCAATATCGGTATCGAACCAATATCAAAATAATTCAGATATTTTTGGATCAATATTGACTGATATTTTTGGACTGATATTTCACCGATATTTCACAGTCACGATATTTCACAGTCACGGTCACAATAATGTGACCGTTAATTAATTCGAAAAAAAATAATATAATCTCAATATCCTGCCACACTAATAGCCAGCGCAACACCCCATCCTTTGTCCGCCTTCTCCTACCAAACCACACCGTTTGCACACATCTCACCATGCACCAACACCAACAGCTTTTCAGCAATGAGTTTGTTTTGGCATCTCCAGCACCCACAAGTAGCATACTGTATTTGCAGACGGGACGTTACAAACATTTCTTAATTATTATTGTAAATAAACAGGGACAAACAGACAGCTTTACACCATTACATTAGTTTCACATTCCAAAAACAAAACGCTGCCACTGCAAATGTAATGCCTCAACTCCTATACATTCACAAGTGCTTATCAGGCAGTGATGATTTCGTTGACTAAAACTAAGACGAAAAATGTTCGTCGACTACCTTTTTACACTGACTGAAATGGAAACAAAAATAAAACTAAGCTACGATGACTAAAACTAAATATACTGACAATTTCGTCAACAACATTTTACACTTGGTTGCATGCTGAAAATAGCAGATCTACAAGCTCACAACAATCAGTCATTACGACGGCATCAAGGCCTGCCAAAATTAATTTTAGTCGACTAAATCAACTGTAGATTTAGTCGACTAAAATCTTATGATATTTAGTCGACTGAAACTAGACACTAAAACCTTCCCGGTGACTAAAATGTGACTAAAACTATATTCAAGAGACTATGACTAAAACTAAAATCAACCAGAATCAGCCAAAAACAACACTGCTGGCAAGGCAGAGGTGTATTCTCCATTTGGCCAGCCGGGCTGGGCCGTATGTGGCCCATGTCTATTTAGAGCTTGCCCATGAGTCTAACTTCTTAAAAACGGAATAAAGAAAGAAAAACAACAAAGATAGCTTACATTGGCATCCCTCCACCTGGCCTGTGCATGCACATTTATGTTAGTAGAGAACCACAGCAAGCCGCTTTGGTTTTAAATGGTCAACCCATTGGCACAGTGGCAAAGCCGTTCTCACCTATTGGCGATGTTGCGAGATACTTTATTCCACGCTATATATATATGCGCCTGTGGAAAGGTAGTCTGACTGTAGATAGATTGAAGGGCTGTTGCCGGTGTAATATACTTAATATAACGTGTAAATTAAGGTACAAAGGTCAACGAGCACACTACTTTTATTTATTGTCTGGCAATCTGGGAAGGTCTTGATTCATTGTCTGGTGACTGACTGCCAAACTCCTTGACATCCTCATGACAATAAACCTGGGGTGACAGGGCAGTCTCAGGTCCCGTCGCCAACTTATTGTAAGTTATGGAACTCACTCCCAGCTCAGCCTCAGACCAAAGATGCCCCCACCCTCGGCACGTTTAAAACCACTGTGTACCTCTAGGCTATTTAAAACAGCATCACACCAATCTCGCCACTTATTTCCGCACAACATTTGGCAGTCAAAGAGATTTGTAGTGAAAACAGGGTATGACTAAGAAAGATGCAAACTCGGTACGTTTGCTCTTGGCATCAATTTAAGAGGAACGACATTCAAGAATCAATTACCACTTCAATGAAAAATGGAGTGGGATTTGTGCTGTGGGGTAGACAAAACAATTCGATACATATAAGTCAGCATAAAAACTAAATAAACGAAACAAGTGTTTGGTGCATTAACAAGTAGTTATAAAGACCCCATGGCTGCCTCAGGATTATGTGCAATTACGGAAATGAGCAATTCTGCTTTTTGTAACCCGGGACAAAATGTACATTATCTATTAATGCATGAGACGATGATTATTATCAGACGCATCATTAGGATGAGAAAAAGAGAGAGCCGCCGGTGCCTCAAAACGTTACCACCGAATAATGTCTTTTTGAGAACGGGAGTTTCTCAAAAAGCAAAGAAATATTCAAAAAGTAGCAGAAATTGCAGCTTATACAATGCATTGTAGATCAGCGTATTTCTGCTAGTTTGACATTTTTTTGGTCAGTGATTTGATTTCTTTGTAAGTATATATTATTCAAGTTATTGGTTATTATCTGCCCTGTGCATTCTGTGATTATGAAGCCTAGTAAAAACCAAAGAGAAATTACATTTGTATTCTGTTCCTTTGTTCAATGCCAAAAAACACAATTCTAATTGTTAATCACAATAATTTATGTGACAATAATTATGAATCGTCAACTTTGCAATTTGTAATGGTGACTGACAGCACTAACACACTGGTGTGCAGACTTTGAATCATTTTAGTCGCTAGGCAGAATCTAAACCAAAGATAACGTATTTCTGGCAAATTCTGTGCCCAGAATGTGGGGCTCGAGTGGTACAGTAGCAAGTCAATCCAGCTCCAAGAAGTTGCTGACCCTGCCTTAGCAATATGCACACATAAGCAAGCACACGCACACACACACACACACACACACACACACACACACACACACACACACACACACACACACACACACACACACACACACACACACACACACACACACACACACACACACACACACACACACACACACACACACACACACACACACACACACCCATTTAACCTTCTTTAAGAATATGCTGACCCTATCTTGACATGATGCATGCCGTGACCACACATCTGCACGCATACAGATGAACACACACACACACACACACACACACACACACACACAGTCTGGCCAACAACCGACTGTCGAGGCGAGGCTACCCTCCCTCTCTCTCTCTCTCTCTCTCTCATACATATTAAGAACAAATAATATAAGCAAGACAAGGAAAAACATAAGAAAAATGACATTGATCTATTCATTGTAGCAGACTTACTACTGTATATTGTTCATCTATTTTGTGGCAGGCTGATACATATTCTGCCTGGATAGAGTCAAACTGTATCCTGTATCCGTTTTTGTTATTTCTGTGAATCTAGGGTAGTATTCTTCTCTAAAGTCACGTCTCTCTCTCTCCCTCTCTCTCTCTCAATACTGCAAGTCAATTTGAGTCAGTAAAAGTAGGCTACAAAACTGATGTTAGGGGACTTATGTCGGGGGGTCCCCAGCTAAAGTATAGTTATCACATTCATTTTCACCACTTTATCCAATAATACGTTGGAAAATGGCAAATATACATAAATACATACTGTATCAATTTGGGGCATCATTGGCTCCAAACTCCCTGTGCAACCTTTCCCTCTCTGTTAATTCCTGCATGCTCTTTCTGTATCTCTTCCTACACTAAGTACCCCCTTCTCCTCCCCAGAGGTTTCAAGTCTCTCGTTCTTAAAATAGATAGTGTTTTAGTTTTTCATTATTCTTCTGGGCTGTTAGCGCGCGGCTCACTGAGCAGGGATAATCCCCCCTAGTGCCTCTCTGTGACATACGGCAGCATGCCTGCACAACACAACCCACCTGGGGACGCCATCTAAACCCAACTCAACCCACTAAACCCAACACAACCCACCTGGGGACGCCATCTAAACCCAACTCAACCCACTAAACCCAACACAACCCACCTGGGGACGCCATCTAAACCCAACTCAACCCACTAAACCCAACACAACCCACCTGGGGACGCCATCTAAACCCAACTCAACCCACTAAACCCAACACAACCCACCTGGGGACGCCATCTAAACCCAACACAACCCACTAAACCCAACACAACCCACCTGGGGACGCCATCTAAACCCAACTCAACCCACTAAACCCAACACAACCCACCTGGGGACGCCATCTAAACCCAACACAACCCACTAAACCCAACACAACCCACCTGGGGACGCCATCTAAACCCAACTCAACCCACTAAACCCAACACAACCCACCTGGGGACGCCATCTAAACCCAACTCAACCCACTAAACCCAACACAACCCACCTGGGGACGCCATCTAAACCCAACTCAACCCACTAAACCCAACACAACCCACCTGGGGACGCCATCTAAACCCAACTCAACCCACTAAACCCAACACAACCCACCTGGGGACGCCATCTAAACCCAACTCAACCCACTAAACCCAACACAACCCACCTGGGGACGCCATCTAAACCCAACTCAACCCACTAAACCCAACACAACCCACCTGGGGACGCCATCTAAACCCAACTCAACCCACTAAACCCAACACAACCCACCTGGGGACGCCATCTAAACCCAACTCAACCCACTAAACCCAACACAACCCACCTGGGGACGCCATCTAAACCCAACTCAACCCACTAAACCCAACACAACCCACCTGGGGACGCCATGTAAACCACCGCCACGTGCCTTCACTTCACTGTGAAGTGTCTGCCTTGCACCACATTCACTGTTAATAATAATGTTGATGCCAATAGTTTTGTACGCGTACTCAAATACATTTCGATTACAGGACTTTTACTTGCAACAGAGTATTTCAGGCTACTTACTTACTTACAGGTAAGTGAAAAATGTGAGTACTTTGTGGATGTCTGGCTGCACAGAGGAGCGTCTCATATGAGAGAGAGAGAGAGAGAGAGAGAGAGACACACACACACACACATCCTGACATCCTCACGCTCTGCATGACCACACACACACACACACCCCAGTTATGACATTTCATTTCGCCTGACATTGATGCTCGTGTCACACACACACACACACACACACACACACACACACACACACACACACACACTAACACACCTTGTGTGAGCAGTATAGTTGCAGAGCTGACTCTAGCAGTCTTCCAGGGCTGTGCTGATCAACAACCGACTGTCGAGACGAGGCTACCCTCTCTCTCCCTCTCTCTCTCTCTCTCTCTCTCTCTCTCTGAGACCGATTCGATACCGCTATGGGATTTTTAAGGCCGATTTCCATGCGCTATATACCTATTTATACCGTGCATCAAGTTACCCTTCTCTATAGCTACAAACTAGAAAGACTTACCTTCACAGAGATTTCTCTGTCTAGGCGAGTCTACCCTCTCTCTCTCGGCCACTTCCTCAAAGCCAGGTAGACATGAGTGAGTGTTCTCTTCACAACGAGGGTGTGAAAGAGGTTAAAGGGAGAGACAAAAACACACATTCACACACCCACAGTATAGGGTTCACAAATGTGCACATTACGCACGCACGCACGCACGCACACACACACACAACAGTGCAGAGCACTGTCCCTCTCTTTTTGTCTCTCTTTCTATCTCTCTCTCACATTGTGGTGAAACTTGAGACGTCTGTGCGTGCGTGCGTGCAACGTAGCGTCAACTTCGGGAGTGAAGTGAGACTGAAGGCTGAAGCTCCCCTCCTCCCCCTGGTCATTTTGTCACGTATAGTAGGCACTAGGCACACACCTTTACGGTGTTCACAGAACAGGTATTCAGATGCTAATACGGTGGCTTTGTTCCAGTGACCGCACGGTTCATTCACACTCCATCTCCTAGACTAGAGCAACACAACACTAACACGTGTGGTATATATTAAAATACCATACAGGAGAGAAAATGTGCGCGGCCGACAGACGAGATGATGTTCCATGATGTTGTTTTATTCAGAGTACAGCAGAGCATAAGCTCACCTCCGACGGCCTCACGCCGCCGGGGAGAAAGACCATGTTACACTCAAAGTATACGGTATTAAGTACAGTTTCACAAACTGAGGTGAGAAATGTATAGGCGTGTTCACTGTTCCTCTGAAGACCCAATTGATCAACCATATGCTGCTCCCAGCTATCAACACCAATTATATTGTTGCACAAATTGCAGCAGGAACAGACAGCAAACTGTAAAACAAACCATCGACACCCTAGCTGACTTTGAATAACAAAGGCAGCTGGCCTTGGAGCAGGCCTTGGTTAATTAAGCCAGACAGACATACTGAATCAAGAAGCTGAGATATTGTATAGATTAATTATTGGTTCCCAGAAACCACACACGGTCAGCGGAGAGGCTGTCTGTCTGTCTGTCTGTCTGTGTGTCTGTCTGTGTACCGTCTGTCTGTCTGTCTGTGTACCGTCGGCCCGTCTGTAAAGGAGAGGCTGCTGTCTGTCTGTCTGTCTGTGTACCGTCGGCCCGTCTGTAAAGGAGAGGCTGCTGTCTGTCTGTCTGTGCACCGTCACGTCTGTAAAGGAGAGGCTGCTGTCTGTCTGTCTGTGTACCGTCACGTCTGTAAAGGAGAGGCTGCTGTCTGTCTGTCTGTGTACCGTCGGCCCGTCTGTAAAGAGCCATGAGCCGGGAGGGGAGGGGAGGGGAGGGGAGGGGAGTCCACACTGACTTGAGACTTGACAAACAAAACAGAGCCACATCTCAGCCAAAATATCCCCAAAACAATGTCCGGGGGGGAACAGAACTCTTCCTTTTCCTCAGACTATACTTTTACCTTAGTTAAAAGGTATACAGGCCTAAAAGATGCAGTGGCTGTATAATTGGGTCAAGGATCTTGCTTTCGTGAGCAATGCGGTGTACGAGAGTTGGTTAATACATTGGTCAAATCATGACATTGTTAGACCATCTGGGGGAAATATATAAATAAATCTGCGTCGTCACCAGGGGGCGGGGCACCCGCTGCCGTTATAGGAACCTTCCGCCACTGCGTGCGCGCATGCGGGGACAGAATAAAGGGGGAGGCGAGGGAAGGGGGGCTGAGTGAGAGAGGAGTGTCACATCATCATCTGTCCCCAACCACGCCTAGGGGACGAGGGATGTTTGTGATGATAAACAATTTACCTTCACTCACTGCACGCGCACGCACGAGCGCACACACGCGCACACGCACACACACACACACACACACACACACACACACACACACACACACACAGCAGCAGCATGTCCGCTGTGACGTGTGTGTGTGTGTGTGTGTGTGTGTGTGTGTGTATTCAGTCGTATAATCCTCCCGACGACTCTGTAAATGTCAATATTTGAAGTCACGCTTTATGGTGTGATCAAAGATCAGGGCCTGAACGATCGTCTCTCACTGTGGATCGCTGATTATGTGCTCAAGACATGTTGTCAATAGTGGGCTCATCTATTCTGCAGCACAGCACACAGCATGTTCTCAGACAGGCAAAGGACGCCCAGATTAATCATTTTGTCTCCCACGGATCTGAAAACAAATTTGGGCCAGGAGCCGCCATACAAGATTGTGTTGTTAAATGTAAAAGAAAATAAAAAATGAAAAATAAATGAAAGAAAAAGAAAGGGGATGTGATCCTCCGCCGTGATCCCAGCGACACCCGCCCCTCTAGACCAGAAATCACACTGGATGGACCATGCAGGCTATAAGAATACACTATATGGACCAGTGGTTCCTAAAAGGTATAGATTGTGATCTACCAGTAGATCACATGACATGACCTAATATTGTTTTAAAGAAAAAAGGCCACTTGAATTAAGTATACTGTACATAAAATGCTATGTAAATTATACATAAGTTTAGTGTTGAGGCTATAGCACATAATATTACACCTGAAGCTGCCACACAGACGAGACAAAAATAAGATAGTGATCACTACGAGTAGAGATGTAATTACACTGTGGTTGATAGTGTATTAAAGCTTGATGTGTATCCAGGAGTGAGAATATTCATAGCATATTGTTTATGAAAGTTATTTCTAAAACATGATTCATCACCTGGGGAGAGAGTCTGAGACCGACTACTGTTGAGACATGCACGCGCATAGTCGCCTACGCACAATCCCACACACACACACACACACACGCTGCACACAAAAGCGGGCGCGCGCACACGCACACACACACACACACACACACACACACACACACACACACACACACACACACACACACACACACACACACACACACACACACACACACACACACACACACACACACACACACACACACACACACACACACACACACACACACACACACACACACACACTTCTTTCCATCGGCGTCTCTCACTTTGGCTGAGAATAGGTGTGATTTTCAAACTTCACATTTGTGAAATCACACCCAGTAGGCCTGCTAAGACTGCATGTGCTGAATGGTGTGTGCAGATAAGCCAGTATAAGCCAGTATGTGTCAGCGTCAGACCTGTAGTCAGTCTGCCGTTCAGAAATGTTCCAAATTGTATTAATAATAAAATAAAATAAAATAAAACAGCCACATCCACAAGGTCACAACTTTGTTGGCTTGCAGATTGGCTATATTTTGGCTGCGGAACTAGTCCATACCATGAAGCGCAAACAATGAGCAACCGTGTCAGGAGAAATAAAGTAATAGGTCAGTGGTTTTTCAAAGTGGGGTCAACAGTTTGCACGAGTGACGTCGTGTTGTAGTCGAGTCCACCTGAAGCGAGTCAGAGTCCAGACCGAGTCCAAGGGAGGGCGAGACCGAGTCAAGACGACTGAGTGTGGGATGGGGGTCGAGTCCGAGTCAAGACCGAGACTGACAGGAGGCAAGTCCGAGTTGAGACAGAGACCAGATTCTTTCCTCTCAGGTACAGAAAACACAGTGAGAGCAGGCAGGCGCGTCACGCTCCGTTACTTCACCAGATATAATGTCTATAAGCGCCAGACAGCTCTCTGACAATGTTAACGTGAATAATATGGATAATAATAATAATAATTTATTTATTTCACTGCATTGTATAGAGTCGTGACTCGAGTGGACTCAGTCAAGACCGAGTCAAAAACCCATTCTGACCTGAGATCAGATTCTAAAAATGTCTTCTACATCCTGACAGTTTTCTGAAAAAGCTATGTTTCTATATGTCAGTCGTTCGAGTTTTCAAAAATAACAGACCTACAAGCTCGTAGCGCGCCACTCGATGACCTTCGGCCCATATAGAGGCCTGAGTCAACCTTGTTGTCGACGCCAACTGACTTATTAATGTGACATGTGTACGGTAGAGTACAGTATACGGTACAGTACATGAGTAACATGACGCATCACAGTGTTACGCAAAGCATACGCCGCTTACTGTACAGTGAGTGGGCTTGGGGTTGTGTATGTGCACGTGTGTGTGTGTGTGTGTGTGTGGGGGGGGTTATCTGTGTGTTTTGTAGCCTGCTTGGTGCTCTCTGTGTACTGTATTCTTGGCCGCCTATGCGTGCGTGCATGCGTGCGTGCGTGCATGCGTGCATGCGTGCGTGCGTGCGTGCGTGTCCGTGCATGTGGCCAGTGTGTGATGAATGAGTCAGCCAGCAGATCAATGACACTGAGTGACTGGATCGCTGACCCCCCACACGCACACACACACACGTGCACGCACTTACGCACACGTGCGCGCACACACACACCCAGAGGCATGCCCATATCCCAGCCTTTATAACGCTGCATTCATCCATGCAGCAGATAATGATCCTCCTCATTTCTTTCTTGACTCTGCAGGCAACTTTAGATGTCACTGTTGTTGTTGTTGGGGGGGGGCTCTATCTGCAGGCATACTGAACAGCATGTCACAGTGTGTGAATCACTGGGAGAGAGAGAGAGAGAGAGAGAGAGAGAGAGAGAGAGAGAGAGAGAGAGAGAGATGTGCAAACACAGCAGCGAGAGATTTGTGAGCTGCTGTGTGACCTTAAGGAATACAAACCATATGTATATACAAAAATAAATCACAAAGAGAATAGCAGTTCATCGTGATCTCCCACTGTGCACAACACTCCCTCTATTACCCACTGTGCACAACACTCCCTCTATTGCCCACTGTGCACAACACTCCCTCTATTGCCCACTGTGCACAACACTCCCTCTATTGCCCACTGTGCACAACACTCCCTCTATTGCCCACTGTGCACAACACTCCCTCTATTGCCCACTGTGCACAACACTCCCTCTATTGCCCACTGTGCACAACACTCCCTCTATTGCCCACTGTGCACAACACTCCCTCTATTGCCCACTGTGCACAACACTCCCTCTATTGCCCACTGTGCACAACACTCCCTCTATTGCCCACTGTGCACAACACTCCCTCTATTGCCCACTGTGCACAACACTCCCTCTATTGCCCACTGTGCACAACACTCCCTCTATTGCCCACTGTGCACAACACTCCCTCTATTGCCCACTGTGCACAACACTCCCTCTATTGCCCACTGTGCACAACACTCCCTCTATTGCCCACTGTGCACAACACTCCCTCTATTGCCCACTGTGCACACGCAGAAACCCTCCAGGTTCCACCATTTTATAATAAGAATGTTCTACCCTCATTATGACCTCCTGAGCACCGGGTCCACACACAGCCCACCTCCTGAGCACCGGGTCCACACACAGCCCACCTCCTGAGCACCGGGTCCACACACAGCCCACCTCCTGAGCACCGGGACCACACAGCACACCTCCTGAGCACCGGGTCCACATGCACAGCCCACCTCCTGAGCACCGGGTCCAACACAGCCCACCTCCTGAGCACCGGGTCCACACACAGCCCACCTCCTGAGCACCGGGTCCATACAGCCCACCTCCTGAGCACCGGGACCACACAGCACACCTCCTGAGCACCGGGTCCACATGCACAGCCCACCTCCTGAGCACCGGGTCCAACACAGCCCACCTCCTGAGCACCGGGTCCACACACAGCCCACCTCCTGAGCACCGGGTCCATACAGCCCACCTCCTGAGCACCGGGTCCAACACAGCCCACCTCCTGAGCACCGGGTCCACATGCACAGCCCACCTCCTGAGCACCGGGTCCATATACAGCCCACCTCCTGAGCACCGGGTCCATACAGCCCACCTCCTGAGCACCGGGTCCAACACAGCCCACCTCCTGAGCACCGGGTCCACACACAGCCCACCTCCTGAGCACCGGGTCCAACACAGCCCACCTCCTGAGCACCGGGTCCAACACAGCCCACCTCCTGAGCCTTGTTCCTTCGTTCGGCTCAGCCAAACGGCTAGTTTTGTGGGTGCAGATATGACATTGATCGAGTGTATGAACATGTTTTTTTTGCCACTGCAGTGCATTTTGGCCCGAAAATGAAAAGCTCAGAAGAGAAGATCTTCCCCAACCCCATTAACCAGTCTCTCAGTAGATCAAACACTCCTATAGCAACCTGGGACAACTGGACAAAGAAATTAAAGTGTGTTTCTGTCTGAGAACAGAAGAGAAACCCCTCCCTGTGATTAGGATCAATGTGTGCCTTGTATCTGACCATGCATGGACTATCTATCCTCCACTGGAGGTCAGCCGGCCGTTTGTCAGCCCGAGGCTTGTATACTACAGGCAACAGCCTCAGGGCCAAACAACTCAGTACACCTCCACACTTCTGTGGAGAGAGAGAGAGAGAGAGAGAGAGAGAGAGAGAGAGAGAGCAAGAGAGAGAGAGCAAGAGAGAGAGAGAAATTGAGAGAGAGCAAGAGAGAGAGAGAAAGAGAAATTGAGAGAGAGAGAGAGAGAGAGAGATAGAGAAATTGAGAGAGAGAGAGAGAGAGAGAGAGCGGCTCTGCTTTCAATTATTGTTTCAAACAGACTGGATAATAGGAGCTTCCAGCTGGGTCTCAGTGGGAGGTCCAGCAACTGATGTCTGTCGACACCAGGGGTGGAAAGCAGAGCCATAGAGTAACACAGAGTTACGCAAGCGAGCGCAACTCTTCTATTAGAAGAAGTACATTTACTTAAGTACTGCATATACGTACAACATTTATACTTTACCCGAGTATTTCCGTGAAGAGACTTTGTGAGCTTGTTTGAAAACTTCAAATGAGACATTCTGCACGTAAAGAGTACATTTTCGTACTTTAAGTGGGCCTACATTTTGATGCACCAATAATTTTGTACTTTTGTAAGTACATTTGGAATTCCTGACTTTTATTAGTATTTCTATATTGCAGTATTTATACTTTCACTTAAGTGAAACATTTGAGTACTTTTCCCCACCACTGGTCGACACTACATCAGTCTCCAGGGACCTGAATTCTTTACTTCCAGCCTTCCTTCTAGGGAGAGTAAAATTAAACCAAAAGGAGCCGTATAAGGGAGATTGAAAACGCACTGATCTATGGGTACAGTTCAGAAGAAAGTACAGGTCAATATACAAAAACTGCTAGTGAGGATTTACTGTATAACCATGCAGGAAAAGCACTAAGTCTTTCTTTACATCAGACTCCTCCAGTATAATCTATCAACCTACTGGGCTGTATTTTGCGTGTCTTAAGTACCAGGTCTTATTACCAAACTTGAGTAAACTAAAGACCTGGAGGCGTGGTCAATGCTCTTTGGCCACTCAGAATAGCATTGATCACGCCTCCAGGTCTTTAGTTTACTCAAGTTAGGTAATAAGACCTGGTACTTAAGACACGCAAAATACAGCCCACTGTGTCAATCTATGTTTGCTGTCTGGACTTGCATGTTCTCAACCATCTATTACACCAGCAGCTTATATATACGTACAGAGTAAGACGTCATGCTGATATTATGACGTCTAACACGTGTACACGCAACATTCTGCAACATCCGTCACTACACGCTGCGCAAGGCTTACGCTGTGGCTGTGATCGTGAGTGACCTGAGGGGAAGGCTAACAGTGTAACACTGTGATGGTGACCCGAGGGGAAGGCTAACAGTGTAACACTGTGATGGTGACCCGAGGGGAAGGCTAACAGTGTAACACTGTGATGGTGACCCGAGGGGAAGGCTAACAGTGTAACACTGTGATGGTGACCCGAGGGGAAGGCTAACAGTGTACCACTGTGATGGTGACCCAAGGGGAAGGCTAACAGTGTAACACTGTGATGGTGACCCGAGGGGAAGGCTAACAGTGTAACACTGTGATGGTGACCCGAGGGGAAGGCTAACAGTGTAAGCCTTCCGCTCGGGTCACGATCACAGCTATGAAGCGTATGTGGTGTGGATCGGAGCACCGCCGCATCACTGTGTCGGGCTGGGGCGTCGTGGCCATGTCTAACCCACTTTTAACGGGAATCCCTTTTGGTGTTAGCATTATGTTATGCTTTATAGCTATTGAAAAATAGCAGATCTACAAGCTCATAGTGTGCCACCGAGTGGTGCGCTACGAGCTTGTAGGTCTGTTATTTTTTTTTATCGAAGAACCACTGACATAGAAACATAGCTTTTTCAGAGAACTATCAGGATGTAGAAGACATTGTTAGAATCTGATCTCAGGTCAGAATGGGTTAACACAGTTGGACAGCTGGATCCAAGGGGCCGAGCGGAGCTCAGTATCGCCGTCCAATCTGTCTAATTATGCATCTCATCAGCTCCTCACTGCTGCTCAATAGCTGTAATCCCACAACCACTCTCTCTCTCTCTCTCTCTCTGTCAGTTTGTCAGACAACTATACTCTCTCTCTCTCTCTCTCTCTGTCAGTTTGTCAGACAACTATACTCTCTCTTTATAATCTCCTCCTCACAGCAGCCTCTCCCAGATCTCCAGAGCCCTGTGTGTGGACCGGAGGCAAGCCAGCGTATAGCCGCTCTCTCTCTCTCTATCCCCAGGAATAGCTGCTCTCTCCTGGGTCACGTCCACGTAACCACAGCCTGGAGCTTCCAGGGATGGAACCGAGGATCAGTCACGCATTACGCATCGACGTACAGCGAACACACACACACACACATACACGCACGCGTGCGCACACACACACACACACTCAAACGCGTGCACACACACACACACACACACAAGGGAAGGTAATGAAGTTGGTATAGAGCCACATAGATTCAGCTGAAATGCAACAGGGAAAGCCGCGCACACGCACAAGCACACACACGCACACGCACACGCACACGCACACGCACACGCACACGCGCACACACACACACACACACACACACACACACACACACACACACACACACACACACACACACACACAACAAAGCGGAGATCGGTCGTGCTTGCTTCATCTCTGCAAGGCTCTGACTCTCTTCTGCACAATGGGGATAGTGTAGCCTACTACACGACCCAGTGGTTCTGGATCAGAGCCCACTTGAGGGCCCACCCATCTGACCACTCAACTGGGCTGTTTTCAAGTCCCAAATCTGCCATTATTACGATGGCATCAAGTCCTGCCAAAATACATTTTAGTCGACAAAATCAGCTGTACATTTAGTCGAGTATAAAACCTGTGCTCACAATGTGTCGGGCTGCTGTGCATGTGACGCACTGTGAGCTTGTAGATCGGCTATTTCTAAGGATGAAATAGGGATAAACTCTAGCCCCAAACCCCTGACCCTATCCCTGGAGAATGCCACTTCTCACTGACTCACAATGCGTCGCGATTAGACCGGCTATCTTCAAATGGCTGAAATGTATATAGGGCTGAAGTGGTTAGTGTATATTTTGTAATAATCATCAAAGTAACTATAATGTTTTCAAATAATAATTTCAATGCAGTGAAGTAAAAGTAAAAATATTTGCTATTTGAGTAGAAGTAAAAGTACTGGAAATTGTACAAGTTATATACTTTCCACCACTGATGACTTAATGCAGTCTATTATTAACCACTCCATTCATACTGAAGAGTGACAGCACGTTTATATGCCATTAACCCATTCTGACCTGAGATCAGATTCATACGAGGTTTTCACTGGACACACACTGGTCTGATTAACCCATTCTGACCTGAGATCAGATTCTAAAAATGTCAGTCGTTCTTCGATTTTTCAAAAATAGCAGATCTACAAGCTCGTAGCGCGCCACTCGGTGGCGCGCTATGAGCTTGTAGATCTGCTATTTTTCAATAGCTAAAGCATAACATGATGCTATAACACCAAAACGGGTTCCCGGTCAGAATGCGTTAATCACTGTGGTAACCGTACTGTACACACGCTGTTATCACCGGATTCCTTCTGTGTGTGCGTGCATGAGTACATGCGTGCATACGTGCGCCCGCCCGGCAGATGGGAGATTCCTGACGACTGCAGGCCGACAGCACTATATGGATTATAATGGATGATGGATGGGGCTTCAGTCCGTTGGTCGTTTACTTTGTCTAATTACCGAATACTCTAGTGGGGTATGAAACTAGTTAATACTAGTTAATACTCTAGTATTGAAACTAGTATGAAACTAGTTTATACTAGTTAATACTTTAGTATTGAAACTAGTATGAAACTAGTTAATACTAGTTAATACTCTAGTATTGAAACTAGTATGAAAAAGTTCAATATTTGCCTCTGAGATGTAGTGGAGTGGAAGTAATTGGGAAGAAAGAGG
>NC_137881.1:6014262-6031762 GCF_963924005.1 Protomyctophum bolini
GACACCTGCGGTCGGGTGGAAACATCAGGATGTCCAAAGAATTGAGAAAAAGAAAGGATGCAATGTAGTTATTATTTGTGTGAGTGTGAGCTCTTGTTATACTTTTCTTATATATATTATATATATATTATTTTAGGTTATATCTACTAGCCCGTTGTGAAATAGTTGCGGGGGGTACTGCGCCATGGGTGCGTTTTCGCATTTTTGATGCACTAATACATTCATTATTAATCATTAATGTGTAAAATCGTTAAGACCTCCATATTATTATGGTCAATGCCTGTGTGAAAAGTGGGAGTGATTGGTGCAGGCCGTGAGGAGCTACGGCAGTGTTTCTGACAGACACACATCCAGACATTCAGACAGACATTGTCAGAGTTATAGTATGATTAAATCAGACGCACTTAACCTAAAAGAAAAAAGGAGTGCTAATGTTTTTTGTGACACTGTTTGAAGAAGTAGAGGGCAATAATTCCCCCCTCTCAAAAAAAAAGAAAAAGTTAAAAGGAGTTCAAAGATACCAGGTTTCTGCCCGACAGGCTTCAGACAGGGTGGTTGGTAGGTTAATGCGTGCTGCTGCTCCACTGATATGATTTGTTGCGGTTCACATTTAAAGAACCGAACCTGGCGGGTTGGACCGACTGTCTGGTTGGTTGTTTTTGTCTGGCTCTGAAATTTATGCCAGTTGGAGACGACGACCGTCAAGACGGGCCGATCGATCATAACGACATGGCTGCCCAGCCCACTTACCCCCCCACACACACACACACACACACCCACACACACACACACACACACACACACACACACACACACACACAGGCTGCCCAGCCCACGTACCCACTCACACACACACTGCCAAGCCCACGTACCCACACACACACACACACACACACACACTGCCCAGCCCACGTACCCACACACACACACACACACACAGCCCAGCCCACGTACCCACACACACACACACACACAGCCCTACGTGCTGCAATAGACAGCCGGACACACAGACACACGCAGACACATGCAGACACAGATACACTCACAGACACAGACACACACACACACACACACACACACACACACACACACACACACACAGTTATATCTTCTAAACTGCGCTGTTCCGCAGCACATTATATCCCGAGTGCTACTTAGCTTAAATGCATTTTCCTTTAATGCCTCTGTCCAAACTAAAGGTGCCCTTGGGCAAGGCAGCCCTATGTCAGTGAAGCTGGCTGGTGGCCATGATGCGGTGTTAAATGTTAATACATGCCATATGTGAGCAGCAATCATATAATATATATATATTTTTATAACACAATAAAAAAATTCACAAGCCTAAAAGTACTAGCATAAAAACAGCAAGGACACCTGAACCTTGGATAAAGTGTCATAGTCGCGAGTTTGTAGGTCTGCTATTTGCCCCATAATGCAGGCGGCAGGATGAGGTTATTGCTTTACTTCCAAACTCCAATAATCACCTGCAAGGAATTTCTTGACAGGAAGTTTAGCTCATAACAAGTCTAACTTTGCAGATAGAAGGAGGATAATTCAAGCTTTTTTGCATGTTGTATAGTATGATATGGTTGAATGCATGATATGTCTTTAACCCATTTTGTACGGGAACCCCTTTTGGTGTTAACATTACGTTATGCTTTAGCTATTTAAAAATAGCAGATCTACAAGCTCGTAGCGCGCCACCGAGTGGGGCGCTACGAGCTTGTAGGTCTGCTATTTTTTTTTAAATCGAAGAACGACTGACATAGAAACATTTTCAGAAAACTGTCAGGATGCAGAAGACATTTATAGAATCTGATCTCAGGTCAGAAAGAAAACTGTCAGGATGTAGAAGACATTTTTTTAAATCTGATCTCAGGTCAGAATGGGTTAAGGTTAAAACAGATGTGACGTCATGTGCATGTTGACGCGGGGCAGCGGATACGAGGGAAGTTTGTGTACACTATACTATACCACTTACGTGAGATTATTGTGCGGTTGCAAATAAAATACTACAGAGCTTATAGCGTTTGTAAAGAGCCTTCATGGAATAACCCGACAATGCACAGCTGCAATGTTGGTGAGTTTGACGTTGTTGTTTAATACAATGAGGCATAAGGACCTTTCTGTTTGGGTGAATGGGCTGTCTATGGGCTGGAAGTTGCACCTATAGTTAGCACCTCGCTGGCAAGATGGCTGCTGTCTGAATATCGTCAATAGCTCCCAATGAGCATACTATACAGTATGTGTTGCCTCACATACTGTATAGTTTCTTCAGCCGTCGCCGTGTAAAATGTGTGAATGTAAATTATACATCGCAAAGCGCTTCATATTCATATTATGAACGCACCATTCATACAATTTTTTACAAATCCAGGCTAAATCGAGTCGAATCGAACGTCGTACATTACAACGAGGTCATCAGCAGAAATGACATTAATCCCCGTGCACATTCACTATTAACCCATTCTGACCTAAGATCAGATTCATACGAGGTTTCCACTGGACACACACTGGTCTGATTAACCCATTCTGACCTGAGATCAGATTCTAAAAATGTCAGTCGTTCTTCGATTTTTCAAAAATAGCAGACCTACAAGCTCGTAGCGCGCCACTCGGTGGCGCGCTATGAGCTTGTAGATCTGCTATTTTTCAATAGCTAAAGCATAACATGATGCTAACACCAAAATGGGTTCCCGTTCAGAATGGGTTAAAGCAGAGCAGTGCCGCAGTGGGCATAAAAAATACATATACCGCCATAAAATATGAGCCATAAAACATTAAGCCATGCTCAATTCATGAGGCTGGCTTCACGGCGGTGCTGAAAGCACAGCGCTGCTATATTTCACTATGGAGGAGTTGAACGCATAAAGGAAGCCCCTTTAAGGCCTCTATGCTGCTCCCATCCTGCTCTTTCACGTCCTACCTTTGACAACACCACCAGCTCAGTGGTCCTTGTGGTTAAAGTGTCCGCCCTGAGACTGGGAGGTTGGGGTTCAATCCCTGGCCGGGTCATACCAAAGACTGTAAAAATGGGACCCAGTGCCTCCCTGAGTCCCTGCCTGACACTCAGCATCAAGGGTTGGATTGGGGGTAAGTCCCTGTGACATACTAGCGTCATGTCCAGGGGGTGTAAGCTGCCTCACGCTACAGAAACAGGAGATAGGCCTATGGGCCTCATGGCTCGGCAAGGCTACTTACTTACTTTGACAACGTGTCTGTGGATTCACCGAAATGTCCCTGTCTGTCTGTGGACTCACCGAAACGTCTGTCTGTGGACTCACCGAAACTCACGTTCAACTCTGCATAGGCACGTCGGGCACATACATATATATACATATACGCGTCAAGAGGCTTCAACTTGCAGCCTCTGCAAATCGTTTCAAAATGATGGTATGTTTTGTAATGATAATAATATCTAAATATTCAAAGAATTGTATGAATTCAAGTCTCCATGCAGGGGTGAGAAAAAAAGTATATATATATTAAAAAAAATTGAAGGGGGCTAAATTAAATATCTATTTAATACAGCTTCACAATCATTTCAACCACATTGTACACGTTGGCTATTGGCAGATATAAAAGCTCCTTCGTGCCACGCTACATATATGAGCTTGCAGGGCTGCTGTTTTTGAAAAACATGCAGTATTCAAATCTTTGTGCCACGACTGCAAGAATTTAGGTCAAAAGGTCTCTTTATTTCCATTTGACGTCAGACCGCATGCACGCACAGACACACACGCACACACACACACACACACAGTCACACACACGCACGCACACACACACACACACACACACACACACACACACACACACACACACACACACACACACACAGCACACCGCCCCTTTGTTGCAGCGGTACCACACGCGGAGACAAACGACACTAAAAGGCAGATAGCCTTTAGACTGGTCGTGACAGAGGCTTCTGTCTCCCTGTGAGGACGGATGATTTATCCTCGTTTATCATCCATTAGCTCAATGGCTGCACAATGTGTGCCGTCACACCTGGCTCTGAATTCAATTAGTCTGACTCTCAGGCTCTGGTTGTGACTGCTTCAATCAGCCACGCACCGCCCACCCCTTCAGCAGGGCTGGAGAAAGTATACTCACATAATGTTTACTTAACCCATTCTGAACGGGAACCCATTTTGGTGTCAGCATCATGTTATGCTTTAGCTATTGAAAAATAGCAGATCTACAAGCTCATAGCGCGCCACCGAGTGGCGCGCTACGAGCTTGTAGGTCTGCTATTTTTGAAAAATCGAAGAACGACTGACATTTTTTAGAATCTGATCTCAGGTCAGAATGGGTTTATCAGACCAGTGTGTGTCCAGTGGAAAACGTCGTATGAATCTGATCTCAGGTCAGAATGGGTTAATCCATTTAGACCTGAGGACGATTCATAAAAAAGGCTTCTGAAAAGCCAGTGGTGCTCAACCTTTTCCATGCCCCCAGGACCCCCAGAATTATCTGTATATACCGTAGGACAATTTGGCTGCCTGACCCCCTATCTGAAAATATGTAGTTCAAGTAGGTCTTGTATAGGTCTGCTATTTTTGAAAAATCGAACGACGACTGACATACAGAAACATAGGTTTTTCAGGAAACTGTCAGGATGTAGAAGACATTTTTATAGAATCTGATCTCAGGTCAGAATGCAGGGTTAAGTAAATGTACTTAGTTACTTTCCAGCAGTGCCCTTCAGCATGTTGTCCACCCAGATGGTCAGATAGAAGTGTGGTATTTATTTGGAGTAGAAGAACGCTGTGAGATTGACAGATTGAAGCATCTGCAATTTTCTAAAGGAAACTGGGGAAACAATGTGGGGGGGGGGGGGGGGGGAGTGGAATATGTTTGAAACATTTGAACAACACAAACCTTGTCGATTTGCACAAAATCTTTTTAGCAGGATCAATGCCAGACAATCTAAAAGGTCTAACCCATTTTGACCTATCAGATTCTAAAAATGTCTTCTATACATCCTCATCCTGACAGTTTTGTGAAAAAGCTATGTTTCTATGTGTCAGTCGTTCTTCGATTAAAAA
Organism: Protomyctophum bolini; assembly: GCF_963924005.1. Lineage (NCBI taxonomy): Eukaryota > Metazoa > Chordata > Actinopteri > Myctophiformes > Myctophidae > Protomyctophum > Protomyctophum bolini. The sequence continues at coordinate 6,019,314 of NC_137881.1, forward strand.
AGAAATAGCAGACCTACAAGCTCGTAGCGCGCCACTCGGTGGCGCGCTATGAGCTTGTAGATCTGCTATTTTTCAATAGCTAAAGCATAACGCTAACTCCAAAAAATGGGCTAATAGCCTAGACCAGAGGTAGGCAACCTTAGGGGTAGGCAACCCAGTGCCAACATTGACACAAAGGAGGGTGATCACTGGCACACTGGCAAGTGTGTGAGAGAGTATTTTTGGTTTTAAAAAAATGCAGTCAAATAAATTAAGTCCCTCACATCAGTGTGTAAATGACATCCTGCATTCTACATTAATTAAAACTGAACTCTGCCCTGAGTCTAATGATCATTATAACAACGTCAAAGAAAAAAAATTAAAAGAAGGAAAAACTTTGTTGACAAGCAAAATATGTTGGAATTTTTCCTGTGGTGTCATTATTATGAGCTATTATTATTATTATTAAAAATAATTAATGTTGATATGGCACACTGACGATCTAGAAAAATAAAAACATGGCACTTCATTTAAAAAAGGTGGCAGACCCCTGGCCTAGACTGCCTGAGTATAGTTACCTTTGAACAGCCACTGCACCGACCCATGAATTGCTTGTCATGAAAATCCACTTAAGCCCCCCTCAAAAAAGCCCAATTGACTGACTTCTATAAACCAAGATTAATTAGCACCCCTCTAAATAGACAGCCCCCCCCATAGCACCCCCAGTCACAATATTCTGGAGCCGTCACCGTCTACAATTAATTAACTCGGGCAACTCGTTAATAGAGGTCAAAGTGTTAACTTCTTCGACGGTCACGTCACAAGTCAACAGGGCAGGGGGTGGAATTATTTTTTCAAACTAAGCTTTCTGGTTTCGACCTCTCAGCAACAAGTCCACACAGTCAAGAAGTCAATGTGCAGGCTTAAGTGCAATACATGCTCTTTCCGAAGTCTTCAGAAAGGGAGGCGATAGAACTACAAATTGATGTCATTCAGAACTTCTGATGGGCGGGTCTCAGAACTTTCCCTCAGAACTCGAGCAGGCCCAGATGTCCTGACTCTCCAGACTAGTTCAGAAGAGGATCTTTTCCAACGTTGGAAGGAGTATGTATTTGTCTTTCTACAGCGGAGGGGCCCTATTTTCCTCAGTGCCTTACCCCTTTTTTGCCATTTTTGACTGTAGTTTACACATACAACATTATACAACATTTAAAAATGGTTCAACAAGCCGATCTACATTGACACGTTGTTTGTGAGCTTGTAGATCGGCTATTATTATGAACTATTCAAAAGAAGAATAAAAAACAGGGGCCCCGAGTTTCTCAGCCCCCTCAAGGGCCCCGTGGGGGACCCTCACACACATACTGTCCCCTCGAGGACCCCGTGGGGGTCCCTCACACACATAAATGGTAAATGGTGCATTTATATAGCGCCTTTATCCAAGGCGCTTTACATAGATTGTGCATTACATTCACCCATTCATTCACACACACATTCATACACTGATGGCAGGCGGAAACAATGCAAGGCACCAACCAGCACATCAGGAGCAATTATGGGGTTTAGAGTCTTGCTCAAGGACACTTGGACACTAACTCTAGGGGAGCCCTGGGGTTTGAACTGGCAACCTTGACGGTTTCCATCCGGTCACTCTACCCCTGAGCCACCACCGCCACACATACTGTCTGACTTAGAGGAAAGCACAAATAAAACACAGAGGGCAGAACGAAAGGGAAAGTAACAGCAAACCCAAACACAGCCAGGGGGAAACAAGCCGCTCTCATTGTTTGTACGTGAGAACCACATCAAACCTCGTATCTTACATTTCAACGTTCAGCAAGTGTCGCGCAAAAGTATAGAGAAAATAGCTGATCTACAAACTGATCTCACACCACCATCGGCTATTTTAACTATTAAAAACAAATTGTAATAATAATAATTTTAAAAAATGAATAAAAAGGGAAGAGTTTTGGACATACCAGGTTTACACCCGACAAGAACTACTCACTCTAAGGAAATATATATATACAGGTATATCCCATGACCCAGTGCCTTTATCTATGTATAATCCTGGGCTCTACACTTCCTCTGCCAACCTGGGGAGAGCAACGGACTGACCTCATGCTTCCTTCAATGCATGAGTATAGTCCAAGCCGCTTTTTTGTTTCACCTGACAGGGGGTAGTTACTTTCCCTGGCTGGACGACGTAGCGCGTGGAAGGAACATGTTATTCCAAACAGTTCGTTTCCTCTCCATCAGGCGCCCCGGGCTGGCCAGGGGGAGGCAGTATAGAGACCGGGATTACTGCCTGGTTTGTTTTACCTATATATACCCTATAGGGGACACAGGGGGAGAACATGTAAAGTCCATACAGAAAGGCCCTTTCGCCAACGCCACGTAGGGTATGGGCACTGATGACGCGGAGGAGAGAACACGCTCCCTGCAGTGCCCACAGCGTCTCCAGCGGGAATGGAGCCCAGGACCTTCTAGCTGTGAGGCGACAGCACTATACCGACTGTGCCACCGTGCCTCCCATTACTCACTCTGAAAGTCATCATTGATTCTATCCCATTACTCACTCATATAGTCATTATTGATCGGCCGGCACCGCGCGGCCAATAGTTTTCACCCATTGATCAGAGGCCTGGTCAATGTTCACCCTTCAGCGAGCGGCCGTTACAAAGCAGTTAAAAGGCAATTCAATCAAAAACAAGAGCGTTATGGACGACCTCTGAACTGGTCACTTGATCACACTATTCTCCTGTGTCTGCCTCTCTGCTTAGTGCTCTGCTCTCTCTGTCTCGTCTCTCTCTCTCTGTCTCGTCTCTCTCTCTCTCTCTCACACACACACACACACACACACACACACACACCCCACAGGTGTTACGGTAAGTCACGTTCTCAAGTGCTCACCATAGAACGATAGGATTCATATTGAATATCGGCAAAGTTCCCCTGTACCTTGTAGGAATACAACATAAATTAATAGATTAAAAAAAAGATCACGTCCGTCCGTCCGTCCGTCCGTCTCTCTCTCTCTCTCTCTCCCTCCCTCTCTCTCTCTCTCTCTCTCTCTCTCTCTCTCTCTCTCTCACACCCACACTCAGTACTCCATATTGAATGTTGACATGGATCCATAGAGTGAGACGGATTGAGGGGGTTTTAAAGGTCACACTACACTAACCTGAGCCCCCTCAAGCAAACAACAGACACACAACAGTAGCCTATATACACACAAACACACGCTGTATGTAAACATACAGAGGGAAATACATTGGCAGCACATACAGTAAATCATGGCTGAGGGAAGTAGTATAAGTAGTATAGTAGAAGTAGTAAGCCCCCCCTCCCCCCAGGCACAGCCCCCCCTTCGGACAGTGAGAGGAAAAATAATAATAGTTTTAATCCAAACTGATTTCTGTTACTAGGCCTATAATACATATGCTGTATCTTAAGTTATGCTGCATGGTTAATTGCCTGCCTTAAGTTATCCTGGTTAATTGCCCGTGTCAGTTTGCTCATGCGTGTGGAGAGGGGAAGTATAAAAGCCACTTTAACACGTGCACGCACATTTTGCGGGCACATTTCTTTACGCGCGCGCCGCACACCCCCTACTGTAGGTTCAGCACCTCCTACTGTAAATATCGGTAACCATTTATTTTACAGTACAGTGGCCATGACAGTATAATTACCCAAACACATATCCCAAACGTTGCAGGTGCACATGTATCATCACAAAATGTGTTGATATTAAACAGTTGTCAAAGTTAGGGGGGTCCTTCAGGGGGTTCCAGGGGGTTCCCCAGAATGAGTTGATATAGCATCGAAAACCACTTTAACTCTATATAGCATTGGTGATTTTAAAATATACGATCTACAAGCCGTTCAATTGCTGTAAAGCAGTAGGCTATACTAACTGTATACTGTGTAAATGCATGTGAGCTTGTAGATCAGCTTTGTTCCAAACATACATAAACATTTTTAGCAACACAAATCCTGTATATATGATTTATAATTATGTATTATTTTTGGGGGTCCTTGACATGACAAGGTTATAGAGAACCAGAACCTAAGCGTGCACGCATGCACACACGCACACACACACACAAACTCACACGAATCCATCATTGCGTTGTTGTCTAAAGGGCAGCATATTGAGTGGAATGTGACCGAGTGACTCATTGTTGGAACAGACTGGCTCTGTTTGGTTTGCTGCTGTAAGACACACACGCACGCACACACACACACACACACACACACACACACGCACACACGCACACACGCACACACACATTTATTTAACATATTTATGAACAAGCTTAAGGCAACACAACTGCACACATTAGAGTGGAACCTGCAGTGTAAATGGAGTTGGCAAGGATGCAAAATTGTGATCCGTAGTCCCTGACGTAGAACAATAAAACGAGATATTACAAAAGGAAACCGATGTCCTACGCCTGCCACATAACCTCAGACAACAAACGCACGCACGCACACACACACACACACACACACGCACACGCACACGCACACGCACACACTCGCGCGCACGCACAGACTGATCAGACGTAGCAAGACCTAATAGTGTGAGAAAACAGAATGGTTACAGTTCCATTATGTTTTTAAAGGTCATGTCAGCCCAGCCTATACACACTTTAAACGGACAGCCTTTCTGACATTTAGGACCCCGTGCTATTGATTTCATTTCATTCATCTTATTTGACATGCAATTTCAAACTGCAAACACTGCAGAAACGCTGAGCCTAATGGTGCTGTCGGTCAGACTCGCCATTATTTCAACTTTTTTTTCCCTTTTTTTTTCAGCAAATGAATGCACTTTTCTGACATGTTGTATTGTAGTACTAGTTAGTTCTGCTATTTTTGTTCTGTTCATTTTTTGAGTGGTGCAACCACTCCTACAACCAGCAATGTCCGTGTTCACCTATGTGTGTCTACATGTGTTGGTTCACCCGTGTGTGTCTGTGTTGGTTAATGAGCACGAGTATGACTATTAGTACCAGTAGGGGCGCTGTTGTGCCAGAAACAGAGAGAGAGAGAGAGTGCTGCACTATTGCCTATGCTAATGAGAGAGAGAGAGAGGGGGGGGGGGGGGGTTTGTTTTTACGTTTTTACGTTTGTTATTATCCTAACAATCCTCTCCACAAGAGCTTGAACAGATCTGCTATTTTCCCTACGTTTGTGTGACACTTTTTGTACGATGATGTAGCACTATAATTTGCAATTAAAACCGAGTAAATTATATATGGAGACGGTTGTTTCAGCCAGACAGGGACAACGTTTCAAAACAACAGCAGTTGACCCAAAGTGCTTCCAATCAAGGACGGCTCAGCAACAACATGGAAGTCATTATAAAGGCTAATTAAAAGCAAAAGCACATGCAAATCAAGAAGGATATACTATACTGTACTGTACTGTACTGTACTGTACTGTACTGTACTGTACGGTACTGTACTGTACGGTAATGAGAATATTCTAGGGGGGGAAATGCACAGGTCAGCTGTTATGCTTCGGCTGGTATACCTATATGTTTGCTTTGAACTCCTTCAAGGCAGAACAACATGCCACATACGTTTTGTAAGATATATTAGACCAGAACACACACATACACACACACACACACACACACACACACACACACACGCACAGCACAGAGTAAATGAATCCTATATCATATGCTCCAATAACATCTGAAACACCATCTGCTCTATGCTCACCTGCTTTACAGACACACAATCACCCACAATATGCTAATGTACTTCTGCATGTACACAAAGTGCAGTCCCCAGATTCATAAATATATATACAGTAACTCATAATATGTCACATAACCCATAGTACCCCTTATAAGTACCTCTTATAAGTAACACACACACACCGTGACACACACACACACACACACACACACACACACACACACACACACACACACACACACACACACACACACACACACACACACACACACACACACACACACACACACACACACACACACACACACACACACACACACACACACACACACACACACACACACACACACACACACACACACACACCTGTCATTAATATCCAATATGCTGATTCAGATAATCTGTCTTTCTGGCTCCCTCGCTCGCCCACTCGCTCGCTCGCTCGCTCACTCAACTATATATACAGTATATAGGAGAGAGAGAGAGAGAGAGAGAGAGAGAGAGAGAAAGAGAGAGAGGGGGGGGTTGTTGCCATTGCTACTGTATAATTGTGTTGAAATCAAAGATTATTCAAGCTCTGATTTATTTTCTTTTTTTTTAAATTAAGGGGTAGAATATGTTTTCTCGTCCAACCAGTAAACAGTTGATCAAAGTGTTCTGTGTGGTTGAAAGTTGAGAGGGTAATAAGAGGAGAAGATGAAATCTATCTCACACACTTAGAACAACCTTTGTTCTGCTCTCTGACTGTTATACTTTAGACTAGAGTACACATTACATGACTAAACAGTAAAGCTGTAAATGCCAATTTAAGTGCGTCGTCATTGTAATTTGGGGGGGGGGGGGATTCAAGAAATAAATACATAAAAAGTTACAAGGTTTCTGCCGCAACAACACCAATGACTTTGCTGTGAGATGCTCTGCTCGTTAAGAGCACATCTCAGAGAGCCAATGAAAGGAGGAAGAGAACAAGATGGCGAATATACATCCGTGAGTAAAGTATAGGGTAAAAACAAAACCCTTTGGTTTACAACGGAGGATGTGGAGGGCTGTGTGTGTGTGTGTGTGTGGGGGGGGGGGGGGCTGTGTGTGTGTGTGTGTGTGTGTGTGTGTGTGTATGGGGGGGGGGGGGGGGGCTGTGGTTTGCTAACCCTTATTGTCTTTCAGGCAAATTAGAATGTCACTTTCACTATGTGGTTTTCAGACTTATTAAGTTATTAGTTGATCCGCAAGGCCGTTTAAACCCATTGTAAAGACGAAGAGGCTGTGCGTTCGTGCGTGCGTGAATGTAATACATGGCACTGTAAAGCGCTATAGAAATGCACCATGTAACGTTTTCAACCTATTTCATATCAAGGCCCATAATTCTTTCAGCATTTGAGCCATATGGACCACTAATGAACTAGCCTACTAATGAATTTTGTAATCGTTGGACACAACTGTGTGCACAAATCCATGCTGTATTGATGTGGTACCATAAGACAGATAGAAGCTAAATCATTATTTCACATTCTCTAACTGTGTGTAGACTTCTTCTGAATTAAAGGACCACTTCACCACTTTTCAACCTATCTATCGATAAATGCACCAAGTCAGTGTATGTACGTACGTCTGTACTTTACGTAACTCGAGAACCATTCTCCTCACCGACTTCAAACTCGACACACACGTTCCACACCACCACAGGGAGTGCAGTGTCCGGTGTCGAATCCGTCGGATAGCCGGTTGTGCAGAACCAGCACAAAAGCCTCTGCCCCGGGCTCTGGACCTGATCACCTCTATATCTCCATATATGGAGCTGGCCTGTTCTGATATCACAATGTTGTTCTGACGCCTGCACATAGACTCCATATTTGGGCATGCCGGACAAAGAACTCCATATATGGGCATAAAAAGGACACAGACATAATAACTGGGTGGGGGGCATCCATTTCCAATATATTTATTATCGTGAGAACGATGGCTTCCAGTTTCACCTTGCAACGCTTCAGGAATAAAAAGCGTACAGTTTCTGCACTGCGCACAGCCCTCCTATGAGACACAGACAGGTTTCTGAACTGCGCACAGCCCTCCTATGAGACACAGACAGGTTTCTGAACTGCGCACAGCCCTCCTATGAGACACAGACTGTTTTCTGAACTGCGCACAGCCATCCTATGAGACACCGACCGAGTAGAAAAGAATATCATGATCATTAACACATTCTGTACAAAACACGTCTGGAAACGTCATAAGGATCAGAAACGAGTAATACCTTAGACGTCTGTGGACGTCCTAGCGACGTCCAAACGACGCGGGGCGAGATAATAATAATCAGAATTATTCCTATTTTTTTTTTTGGCATTTCGCTTTTCGCTTGCCGTATGCTAACGCTCTGTGCAAGTATTAGCTTGTCATTGACTCCCATGTTAGCGCGGCGGAAAGAATGACTCGTATCTCCTCATCCAGGGCGCTCTCCGTGGTGATGAATGGATCGATATGCTGGCGCTGCATTTCTGCTCCTCATCCGTCTCTCCCGCAAAATATGAACGCTTTTTGGAGTTTATATAAATATATTAAGTTGATCGGGGATTATGAGCTCACTTTGTCAAGTCAACTTTTTTAAGAAAGTATTTCCGGTTCTTGGCTTTCAGAGTAAATGCGATCAGACTACTCTGGCACTATAGCGGCCTTTATTTTGATGCACGTTGGCGTACTCAATGTGTTAATGATGACCAATCGTATGAAGATAGGTGGTCCCCAGACCAGATGGTTGAAAATCTGCTGCTGCATGGTGACAAATGTGTCCACCAGAGGGTGCACAAAACACACAAGCATGAACCTCAATGAACTGTTGATGAGCACACAAGCATGAACCTCAATGAACTGTTGATGACCCATGCAACTGTGGCTCAGGAGGTAGAGCAGGTCGTCCCATGGGTCGATCCATGGGTCGGCGGTTCGAATCCCGGCTCCTCCTCCTGTCTACATGTCGAAGTGTCCTTGGGCAAGACACTGAACCCCTACGTAATTGCTCCCGATGTGCTGGTCGGTACCTTGCATGGCTTCCGCCGCCGCCATCGGTGTATGAATGGGTGAATGTAAGCTATGCAAAGCACCTTGGATAAAGGCGCTATATAAATGCACCATTTACCATGCATCTCAACTATGCACGCTTCTATATGTTGCATCAGTGATCCTTGTTTTGTCTGTCATCTCCAACAGGCTGAAGGGTGTGTGTGTGTGTGTGTGTGTGTGTGTGTGTGCGCGCGCGCGTAAATTGCTCAATTGACACTAATGATGAGCAGCCCTGTGCCTTTTCATGCACAATGCCAAAACAATGACACACACACACACACAGAGAGAGAGAGAGAGAGAGATGTGTGTTCCGCTGAGTTCTCCTTCCCAGTTGGAGCGTTCTTTTCACCGTTTGTACCGCTCACTGACCTCGAATAAAGACTCATCGAATTAGGCTGTGCATGGACGCGGTACAAAGAACCAAACAGATAGGCCACTGTATATGTTTGCGAATAATTTACATAATACACGTGAGCGTGCATGGTCCCGATTTGAGCAGATAAGCTCGCAATGTGTCCGAAAATAGCAGCTGTACGAAGCTACATAACTGTACTCTATAAGATTGCATTGTTCAGCGATGACGCCTGCATGCAAGCTCACAATACGTCTGTGACGCGTTGTACAACTTGTACTTATTAATTTACTTTACTTAATTTGTTTAGGGGACATGCCATGTAAGGGCACATTTTGTTAAAACTCACCCGTGGCTCCCGACATGCCGGGCAGGTTACAACTAACCCGTGACAGGTTTAAACCAACCTGTGGCTTCCTGTGAGGTTTGGTGTAGGGTTGGGTTGGGTTTTGCATGGGTAGGGTGTCGGACTCATGACTTATAGGACTGTCTGACCAAACATGCACCCCGTAGAAGGAAGCATAAATTAAGCCATCTGTACTTTTTTTTAATTGTCTGTTTTGTTTTTTAATTGTATTACATGTTTTATTATTGCACTGTGATAGACTACGGTCTACCTGTCCTGGTAAGCACTTTGGGCTGCTGTTGTTTTTAAAGGTAGAGTAAGTGATTTCACTTAATTCAAATAATTATCACTTATTTTTTTGTTTTGTTGTGATAATCCTCCCTACTATAGAGTGTGCTGACCATAATTATAAGGAGTTCCTCCCTGTCCCCAGTTAACCCCTGGGGGTCAAAAAACCTTAGTTTTCGTTTTTGACTCTCTATCCTGATTGGACGAAGGCTTAGGTCCCACAGCCAAAAACGAAACCTAAGGTTTTTTGAGTGAAATCACTTACTCTACCTTTAAATGTGCTATATAAATCAAATTGACTTGACTTGACTTGGAAGGGCACCGTGAGGCCGAGGTCCCTGGAGTCGGACCACCCCGGTATTAAGCATTATCCACGAGAGTTATACGTGATGAATAAAGACGCTCGTATACAAATAAAGACAAATATATACCAAAGAACGCAAAGAGTGGACATAATATACAGTAGGAAAGAAATGCGAGACCGACCAGCGAACACAACTTTCCGGTTTGTTACTCACGGGGGGACACGTGACGGTGCTTCTCTGCAGCTCTGCTCTCTAACCCATTCTGAACGGGAACCCATTTTGTTGTTAGCATCATGTTATGCTTTCGCTTTTGAAAAATAGCAGATCTACAAGCTCATAGGGCGCCACCGAGTGGCGCGCTACGAGCTTGTAGGTCTGCTATTTTTTTGAAAAATCGAAGAACGACTGACATTTTTAGAATCTGATCTCGGGTCAGAATGGGTCAATCGGACCAGTGTGTGTCCAGTGGAAACCTCGTATGGATCTGATCTCAGGTCAGAATGGGCTAATCAGCTGTGTGCTGCAGTCACAACAGTGGAGGCCGCGCGTCTCTGACGCCTCCCTCCGCGGAGCGCTCCTCAGAATCACTGTGTCCTCTCATGCAGAAGCACAGCCCCGATGACAGGGAGACGCAGAGCGCAACAACACAAACACAGCGACTCTCGCTAAATAGAATTCACATCGCATCAGCGGTAGGCACGTCAACAGACCTCTTCCTTTGCACGCGTGCGTGTGTGCGAGTGTATGAGTGTAATACATTATATTTACATTGCCCAGCCTTGCTTTTTAAAAGTATAATCTCTGTGACTGGTAGTGATTTGGGGGCTGGGGATGGATAGAGGTTTCTATTCAAAAAAGAACAGCTCAGAGTTCACAACAAACTATGAACTAGTTTGTTTTAATGTGTGTGAACTTAACTTGGAGCTATACTGTAGCTCTCGTGAAGTGTAAGCCTTTTGCTTTGTCACACAGACCAGTGACTCTCAAACATTTTCATGTCAAGGACCCCAAGTTGATTTGTATTCATGCTGTGGACCTACTTTTTCTCTCTTTCATTTGTTTGACCATGCAGAACGTTGACTCACCTACTACTGGTGATGACTATACTTTGTAAATTGTAAACGTGTAAACTCTGTAAATTGGGGTCTGGTTAATTGGGTAATTGACACGGAGGTCCGATGGGAGGCTGAACGAGGTTTGGAAGACCTTCAGCCTGGCTGACATTCACAAGACTGAATTAGTTGTTGGCTTAATTGGACGCACGCACGCACGCACGCATGCTTCTATACATAGATGTGAATACTCCTTGATGAACAGCTGCTTGTGTGTGTGTGTGTGTGTGTGTGTGTGTGTGTGTGTGTGTGTGTGTGTGCACGCATGCATGCATGTGCGTGGATGGGTGTGTGTGTGTGGCCCCCTATTCGGAAGCTATAGGGGAATCATATAGCTGCTAATTCCTCTTTGAAGCATTTAATTGGTACTGTAACTGATTGCGCTTGGTTGTGGCGTGTGTGTTTGTGCATGTGTGTGTGTCTGTGTGTGTTTGTGCATGTGTGTGTGTCTGTGTGTGTTTGTGCATGCGTGTGTGTATACGTGCATTTGTGCATACTGTATGTGTGTGTAAAGAATCCACTTTCAATCCTGGTCTATTTGGTTTCATTTTACACTCTCAAGAGTTAAAGTCATATATCCAACGATAAGAACATTCTTTAGTTTTGGGTCAGCTCAGCACGTCTAAATCTCATCAAATAGTGGTCTGTGGCTAAAATGCTGGAAATAATAACGGGCCTTAGAGAGAAAAGAGGAACTAACCAGGTGCTCAATGGAGGCAGCAGGATGTGATCATGATGAAAAGAGGAACTAACCAGGTGCTCAATGGAGGCAGCAGGATGTGATCATGATGAAAAGAGGAACTAACCAGGTGCTCAATGGAGGTAGCAGGATGTGATAATGATGAAAAGAGGAACTAACCAGGTGCTCAATGGAGGCAGCAGGATGTGATCATGATGAAAAGAGGAACTAACCAGGTGCTCAATGGAGGTAGCAGGATGTGATAATGATGAAAAGAGGAACTAACCAGGTGCTCAATGGAGGCAGCAGGATGTGATAATGATGGAAAGAGGAACTAACCAGGTGCTCAATGGAGGTAGCAGGATGTGATAATGATGGAAAGAGGAACTAACCAGGTGCTCAATGGAGGTAGCAGGATGTGATAATGATGGAAAGAGGAACTAACCAGGTGCTCAATGGAGGCAGCAGGATGTGATAATGATGGAAAGAGGAACTAACCAGGTGCTCAATGGAGGTAGCAGGATGTGATAATGATGGAAAGAGGAACTAACCAGGTGCTCAATGGAGGTAGCAGGATGTGATAATGATGGAAAGAGGAACTAACCAGGTGCTCAATGGAG
>NC_137881.1:6036762-6049262 GCF_963924005.1 Protomyctophum bolini
ATAATAAAGAACCATGAACCTTGAAACTTCTACCAAAAGGTCTTTAGCACAGAGTCATTTGTCCACCACTGCAGGCGGTTGGACAACAAAACAAGAGAGCAGGACAGCGAGTTTGATTTCTCCCTCGATCGGGACGAGCGATGGACGGAGGAGGTGTTGTGAAACTAATTAGGTTTCATGGAACAGCGCCATTCATTAGCTCAATGCTTCCCCCCACATGATGGATTCTCAGCACGCTGTAGACGGTCGCCTGCAGATGAAATCCCTTGGAAGTCCAGAAGGAAACTTTCAGAAAGAACATTCTAGACTCCGCTAGAATGTTTTATCTTAAAAGAGCAGTGTCTCTTTTTCATGTTATTTTTTTTCATTATTCAGCTTCATCTACATATGTACAGTATGGTCTTATTTCCGTTAGAGAGGAGGCACGGTGGAAATAGGTTCTGGACATTATTGTGTTTTATCCTAAAATGTGTTTAAGCAACATGTATGATTTGTGGGTTATTGGCTATTCTAACTTACTGACTGGCTCGGTGTCTTCTCTGGCTGACTGTGGGACCTCTAATCACTGTGGTGTCATTTACTGTATGTCTACAGTGGCTTCTATTTAAGCTTAATTGCAAACATTCCAGGAAGACAAAGGCTGTAGTTTCTATTAGGGTTTTTTTAATCGTGAAAATGTGGCGCAAATATCTCAGAATATATATTAAACTCAAATCTGATCCCTGGAACAACATATTTTCAGATGGGGGTCCGCAGCCAAATAGAGATAATTCCGGGGGTCCTTGACATGAAAAAGGTTGAGCAGCACTGACATAGAAAAATAATGTTTTTCAGACAAACTTTTAGGATTTAGAAGCCATACTTTTAGAATAGTCTAAATGGGTTAAAGCAGGATATTTTTGGCCACACAGACCATCAAGTCCTTTGAAATGTGCCGTGTCGGTGCTTTGAACAAGTCCCATGGCTTTAAAAAGGTCACAGCACGAGTCAGTGAAACAGAAATGATGGAAAAGTGTCACTACTGCACAGTAGAAATACTACAGTAAAAAGTAAAATTCCGGAATTCAAAATGATGTGATGTCGTGACAACAGAGTGGATTATTGTGGGTATTTAGGAGAGCCTGTATTCCTGTCCCTTGTTTCACTTCATTTATTTCCACATCACTCATCATCGTCATCCACACACACACACACACACACACACACACACGCACACACACACACACACACACACACACACACCCTCATCCCCTCTTTAATTCAAGCACTGCATCCTCTACAAAGGACACACACACACACACACACACACACACACACACACACACACACACACACACCACAACACTAAATGGTCGCTGGGGCGGAAACATCATAATTCCATATTTCAACTCAAACTTCAAATGTTTTCATACATTAAACACAAAATAGCACAAATAACTGATATATAAGCCGACAAGTTTCTTCAAGTGAAAGCGGTTAAATTTGTGCGTTTTATAAAGAGTGAACCAATGAAAAGTATTAACAAGAGCTTGTGACTAAACAATACACTGTATAAGTGTATTGTATGTATTTAAACCTGCAGCGTCGTTTTTGACAGCTAATTCGTTTTTTGTTTTGTTTTATGTCATCGGAAATGTTTTAGATATACTCGACTACATTTAGTCGACTATATAAGATTTTAGTTGACTAAATCTATAGTTGATTTTGTCACAAAAAACATATTTTGGAGGGTTTTGATGGCAGATTTTACACTTGATTGCATGCTGAAAATAGCTGATCTACAAGCTCACAACATGACATGTGAGCTTGTAGATCGACCCGACCACAGTTTTTTAGTTATTTAGTTCCCTTCTCCACTAGACAGTCCATCCCTAACATTTTTAGTCTGGTTTTTATTTGTTGATGAAATTATCAATATATCTGGTCTTAGTTTTAGACACCATAGCTTAGTTCTAGCAACTCCCGGGGCCCTAGACAGTCGCATAGTTTGTGTATATGGCGGGCCGGCACTATGGTTGCTTGCAACTACATTCAACAACTAAGGAGTTGCATGGCAAATCATGTGGTTTGGGCTTTAGTCAACATTCATCAACATGAACACTGATTGGAACCCGGATATAATTATTTTCGACATTTTCTAACTGTCTAATTGTTTTAGCCTTACAAGGTTTCCACGTGACGGCGACGATAACAGACACACTAACAGAAACACACACGTCACACACAGAAAGACCCTCCAGTCATGCAAGGAATGTTGCTGGGCAGGATTATTGGCTGTGTGTGTGTGTGTGTGTGTGTTCTTATCAGATTATACAAGGGGCAGGTTTCGTCTCATGCTATTGCGACAGATTACTCACAAACTCAGTGCCACGGGATGGATATATAGGATAGAGCAGATTGGATCTGTCTGAGAATGCCATGCACACCACCATGATGGAGAGGAGAGGGGAGGGGAGGGGAGGGGAGGGGAGGGGAGGGGAGGGGAGGGGAGGAGAGGAGAGTTTGTCAGTGCAGAGCGAGCATGGTCAGCAGAGACAGACAGACAGTAATAAAGAGTTAATATGGGAGAACCGGGGCTGATGGGAAATGGACAGGGAGGAGGTGACAGGATAGGAGTGATGGGAGAGCATAGATCAGGGGTGGGCAACTGGTGGCCCGGGGGCCACATGCGGCCCCCACCTTCACTCAATGTGGCCCTCAGGTTAATGTCAGAATACTGATATAATATTGGTTTCAGCTGTATAATTAAAGTATAATTAAAGGCGTTTGAATTATTATTTTTTGTCTCAAGCAAGGGTATTGGAGAGAGAGACAGACAGACAGACAGACAGACAGACAGACAGACAGACAGAGTAAATTAGAGGCCGAGCAGGGTGGAGGGAGGGAGTTCATGACAGGGTTGGTGAAGAGAGGGAGGCAGATGGAGAGTGAGGAGGAACCCATTTGAACCACTTCAGCCTGTATCTGGGTGGAGTGTTTGCCCAAAATAGTCCTATACCCCCCTGCTGAACGTTTGACCACTAACTGAACTATTAGAGCAGGGGTGCCCAAAGGGTAGATCCACCAGTAGATCACATGACATGTGCCTAAGGAATATTCAATCGAAATTCAAGTGGCATCTGCCACTTGAATTAAGGTGACTTGATTGATTGACATCGAAAGGGTCAGCGCCTCAAACCCACAATGCAATAGGCCTATTTTGTTTTCAAGAGTTGTTGTTGTGTACAAAAACATTGCTAGCATTACAATTTACAAATTAATACAACAAACCCCTACCTATTCCATTTCTCCCGCTCTATTCCGCATTCCAAGTGCATTTTTGTCTTATTATGCAACGCCAGCTCCTGTATTCCAAAGCCCCCTCAGATACATATATTTAAACTATTTTCAGAAATGGTTTAATTGTTTTTTTTGGTGGGTAGATCTTGTTGAGCTGCATGGTCATTTTGAAAGTATAGCTCTCAAGTCCAAAAAAGTGGGCACCCTTGTATTAGAGCATGCTTGCTAGCTCGCTCTCTCTGGGGAGAAATAGAATTTTCTTATTTTCTTATTTTCAAAAACAGAAACGGGATCGTGTCGTCCAACAGGATTTAAATGTCTCACTAGAAGTGTAGGGAGACCAATTACAACTATCCAGATTGTATATATAACTTATTATAATTATTCTATTAACATATACTCTACCATACAGATTGGTCAAAATAACATTTTGTTCACAATAGTGTTGATTTTGTCGACTAAAGGTATGATGAAAAATGTTTGTCGACTTGCCTTTTTAACTGAGGACAACTAAATAGAAAATAAAATAAAAACTAAGCTATACGATGACTAAAACTAAGACTTAATATACTGACAATTTCGTCAACAAATAAAGAAAAGAGACTAAAAAGATCAAGTACTACTAAAAGACAAGTGAGTCATTTTACACTTGGTTGCATGCTGAAAATAGCAGATCTACCAGCAGATCACGACAGCGCAGAGGTCTTAGAGATGGCTTTGCTGCTTCAAAGTCAGCCTGAGCTGAGCTGAGTCCAACCCTGGGGATCTGACTGCGACGCAGCAGAGGAGGGACGGCACAAGTCTCCGGAATGACAAACAGATTCAAGACCAATAGGAGGATAATTGTATTTCTTTTTTTTTTAAGATTAGTTTTTTGCCTTTATTGATAGAGGATAATTGTATTTCTTCTTTTTTTTAAGATTAGTTTTTGGGTTTTTTTGCCTTTGTTGATACTGGGAACAGTAGACAGACAGGAAGACGAGAGACATTGAGAGTGACGCGCGGAAAAGGCCGTCGGGCTCGGGAGTCGAACCCGCGGCACGCCGTCCGGCTGGCTCGGCAGCCTAAAGGTGCCCAGACGGTTGAGCTAATTGTATTTCTAATTTGGTCGATCCTCCCCAGCCTTATATATATATATATATGTATTTAAATATAGGCATTCATTTAGCAGACGCTGTTATGGGTTGTGACGTACAGTAAGGAAAGTAATCACAGACAGAAGGCAGAGTGACCTCACAGTGGATCTCACGGGTAAACCAAGGACCCAGTGTATCTACAGTACAGTGTAACTATAGTACAGTGTATCTATACAGTACAGTGGAACTACAGTACAGTGGATCTCACAGTAAACCAAGGACCCGCAGCGTCATCTGTCTAAACAATATACTAATAATATCAATAACCTTGTGAGTGTGAAGCAAACAATGGAAATGTGTTGTCCTTATCCTCTCTCTCACTCGCTCTCTATTCAATACAATTCAAAGGGGCTTTATTCAGGCATTAGTAAACATACGTTTACATCGCCAAGAAAGCAAACGTTGAACGAAATGCAATGCACAAATGGGTAAAAAATATAATGTGTAAAACGGACCTGTGATACATTGCAACAAAGACAAATATATCTTATGCAACCATAAGAATTGTGCATTTTTGCATCTTTCTTTCTTTATACATATATAGTATGAACATAGGATAGGTTGGGTAGGGATAAACTTTTGGAAGAAATTACAGCAGCATTTCAATGTTTTGCATTCACTTGGTATAAAACCTTTGGGCCAAATAGGAGAAATATCTCCCTCTCTCTGTGTGTGTGTGTGTGTGTGTGTGTGTGTGTGTGTGTGTGTGTGTGTGTGTGTGTGTTCATAAATCAATGCAGCTTGACTGCTTCCTCTCCATTCGGAGGCCGTGTCAAACTGTCAGGATTCAAACCATCTCTGCATTGATCTATAAACTATGACAGGATGCAGCGACAACATCCCTGGGATAGAGTCACAAGTTCACAACGCGCACGCACACTCGCACGCGCACACACACACTCGCACGCGCACACACACACACACACACACACACACACACACACACACACACACACACACACACACACACACACACACACACACACACACACACACACACACACACACACACACACACACACACACACACACACACACACACACACGTGAAAATGGCTGATGTATGCACTATGAGTGTAGAAAGGCTAACCTCTAAATGTGTCATTCTAACCGCAGGTCTTTTCCTAAATGTAATGCTATAACTCGATCCCCACATGTTTTGAAACCATAAGACATATTGTGAGGACCAGGAAAATTGGTCACCACAATGTCTATTTCTCAACTTTCACCGATACTCGGATGGGTGGAAAATTGGAAACACAAACACAAAGTCAGACACCTCCACAGACAGAACCACAGACAGAGACACACGTGCAGTTTTTGGCCTCATCCACAGTTCATTCCACACGTGTGCACGCCTGCATTGGTGTGGAAAAAGCATGTTTTACTTATAGTTGTAAGTAAAAGTCCATAATTCTAAATTTACTTGAGTGTACGTACAAACGTATTGGCATCAAAATGTACTTTATGTAACAAAACTTAGAAATTTCAAGTTTTCAAATGTTTAAACATCTTTCGAAAACAGCAGAGTGAGCTTGTAGATCGGCTATTCTCAAATGGCTGAAGTGTTTATTGTTGTAATAATAATCAAAGTAGGCTAACTACTACAGTGACTAAAGTTTCCAAATAAATGAAGTGGAGTAAAAGTACAATATTTGTCTTTGAGGTGTAGCGGAGTAGAAGTAAAAGTATTGGAAAAGTGAAGTACAAATACCTCTAAATTGTACTTAAGTAAATGTACTTAGTTACTTTTCACCACTGCTCACAACTATAGTAATATATGCACACTCGCACGCGCACACACACACACACACACACTCGCGCACACACACACACACACACACACACACACACACACACACACACACACACACACACACACACACACACACACACACACACACACACACACACACACACACACACACACACACACACACACACACACACACACACACACACACACACACACACACACACACACACACACACACACACACACACACACACACCATGCATATTTGGCTCACACCTGTGCACTGGGTTCTTGTCCTTTGCTGAGGTTACTCATCCAGGGTCTCTGTAATTTCTATTCCTAGCAGCAGCTGTGCCTCTCTCTCTCTCTCTCTCTGCATAGCGATGGGCTGCTCATCCTTAAACATCACCTGGCGGTAATAGCTATTGATAAACCCATTGTGTCTACTCTAGCCTAAGCAGCGTTATGTGGGTTCACGCGCCTAACGGCGTACGTGTGGCGTTTGTCAATGAGTGTCTGTCTGTACTTTATGTACTGTACCTACAGTACGGCTCTGTGCGTGCGTGCGTGCAACACGTTTTCCTTCAAAGGAAGTCATTAAATTGGGAGTAGTTCTACATTGCGCTGCAGTGTTGATAAGGTATCTTCAGTGATTTCACTTAATTCAAATATCTTTTTTTTTTTTAATAATCCTCCATACTAGTATAGTGTGTGCTGACCATATAAGGAGTTCCTCCCTGTCCCCCAGTAAAATAAATAGGTTTCGTTTTTGGCTAGAGGGCCCATCCAATCATGATTGAGCAAATCACTGAATGATCCTTTAAGTAAAAACACGCGAGTACTTTTTCCACAACTGAAAGTGTGAGAGAGTGAGGAGTGAGGAGTTTTAGGATTGGATCTCTGAGCCGCGGCGTATACACTAGAGGACACTAGACTGATCTTGCCATTTAATCTCTCTCTCCGATCTATAAGCTCAAAGCACATGAGCGAATTGATCTGCCACGTTCAACACACACACAGTCCATTTTCATACAACAGGGCGAATGGTGGTGAATGAATGAATGGACGTCCAACCTTTCAGAGCAGTACGTGGGAGTCATGGTGGGATGAATGCGCGGACGTGGGGCCGTCCCGCACGGGCCAGGTAGTATACCTTCCAGAGCATGTCCCCCTGTCTGCTCCTATACCCAGCATGCCCTTGGGGCTTTCCCTCTTCTGTTCTAATGATACACTGGCCCTCAAAGTGGGGTCTGGGGGACCCCACTTTGAGAGGGACTACTCTTTCTACTTTCTAAGCTAATAGAAACTGCAGGCTTTCTAGTCCTGAAAAGTTGCAATGCGAAAATGGAAGCCATCGTTCTCACGATAATGAAAATCTAAACATTTTTGTAAAAAGAAAATCTGCCTAATGATGATGTCACCGGAAGACGGTTTCTGAACTGCCCACAGCCCTCCTATGAGACACAGACCGAGTACAAAAAAATCAGTGTGGTAATCAAAATGTAAGTATCAAGTACCAAAAGTTAAAGTATACTTTACTAAACAGCAGATCTACAAGCTCACAATGCGTTGCGATGCGACCCATTGTGAGCTTTGTAGATCGGCTATTTCCAAATAGCCGAATGAACAATACGTTGAAAAATGGAGATACAAGGTTTCCGCACAGACAACAACAATATCATGTGGGATTGTATTGCTGTACATATTGGATTGCAATAATCTGATTACAAGGTCGGAGATGACATACATTATATGTCTGTATTGTACATGTATGGGATTATACTCAGAATAAGTCCCTGTATGCCAGCGTCACCGTCACGGCACATACGTGAGAAATAGCATATCTACAAGCTCACATGTCATTGCGGTGCAATATATTGTGAGCTTGTAGAGTGTTCTAGGTTTAATAAGTTCATTTCATGAGCGTGCAATTTTGTGCTTTGTGGTCTGGGTGAGTGTGGTCAACACTAACAGAAGTACTAAACCTATAGCTTGTGACGCAAGTCCAATAATTCACACGATGTCACGCATTGTACAATACGTTTTTTTAACCTCTACAAAAGAAATCTGTGCCCCAAAACTGTTATAATCATGATCGCCCATGTCTGTGTACTTGAACGTGAGACACAGTGTACCTGATATGTATTGTGTACTGCCTGATCTGTAGCATACTTTATAGTTAGGCTACGAGAGACATCTCAGTGACAGCAAGGTCAGCCTTGCTGCAGTTAGCGGTTATTATGTCTCATATCTTGTTGTCATGTCATTGGGATCCAGCTCTATAAATGTTCCTGTGTGTGTGTAATAAACTGTGTGAACCTTTAGCGTGATACTGTCTCGTGTCTCGTTATTTGTTCTCCCGGGGCCTGCCGCCGCAGTCGCCGTACCAAAGGAATAATTCAACTGGATTATCACACACACACCAACCAGCCTGCACACACACACTACCGGTCTGCCAGAACCAGACGAGGGTCCAATTAGAGTTTAAAACACAAACTATTTGGGGTTTTTTTGGTAGAAGAAACAGATTTTTGTTTGAATATCGAGCTGAATATCGAGTAGGAATCCACGGCTCGAGAGTATAGTTTGAAAAACAAAACGTGTTTACTTTGCTATAAGAGAAACGATATAGGAATACTGCCAGATCCCACCGTTCTTTCCTTCACCCCCCCCCCCCCCCCCCCTCACACCCGCCAATATGTTCCGCGTGGCAATATGGTACACGCTCCGTTCACTTCAACACTCCATTAATCACTCGACGACTCAATTCATCATCGGCCAAGTTTTCCACACAAGAAATAATGAACGGGGGCTTTAATATCAACTCCAGTTCCATGTTTATGGCATGGAACCAAAAGCGCCATTGGGTTTATTTGAAAAACACTTTGGCCAACTCTTGCACATCACATCAAGTTAGTAATACAATTAATAACAAGGTGTAAAGTGAGTCATATTGTAAATGTTGTTTTTGCGAGGGGACGGAGTGTGATCAGCAATAATCTTTATTTATGGCCTTGT
This sequence comes from Protomyctophum bolini, assembly GCF_963924005.1. Taxonomy (NCBI): domain Eukaryota; kingdom Metazoa; phylum Chordata; class Actinopteri; order Myctophiformes; family Myctophidae; genus Protomyctophum; species Protomyctophum bolini. The sequence goes on from NC_137881.1 coordinate 6,045,952, forward strand.
TTGGCTATGGGTTTTTTACAGGCTGATCAATCAGTGTTTACTGTTTAACCTTAATTGGTACATCCTTAAATGGGACGTTTTACGCATACAATACAATCAAATGGACCCACTCTCTGGTCAATGTTCTTCACCAATCATCATAGTTTCTCTGCACTGGGCTTTGTGGTGTATAGAATTACGGCGGGTCTCCACCGTATTCCCATGCTTTTGTTCTTGCTTAATGTAAGTCGCTCTGGATTAAGAGCGTCTGCTAAATGCCTAAATTGTAAATTGTAAAATTGTCCACCGGGCGCGTTGCGTTTCCGTCGCGTACGTCAAAAAACGAACCGGGGCAATTTTAATGCAGTCACGCAACGCAACACAACGCGGGCAGTGGAGCCGCCCTTCATAGATTAAAAAGGGAACATTCCCTGACGGAGACGGAGACGTGACGCTGACGCGCCCGGTGGAGCCCTGGTGTTATTATGTATTAACTTGGGTAAAGGCATCACTGCACCTTCACTTCTCTGTTTTAATGGATTTATGTGAAGTGTACTGTACACACACAGTGACTTGGGAGTAGCTCTGGTCCATAGCTCTGATGCGTTTCATTTAGAGCTATGTTACTCTCAACTTCCGCCGCTCGCATGAATGCAGACCAGCCTCTCGTCTTTAGCATAAATAAAAAGAACGTTTTTGCTATACTCACCAAAACAAAGGCGAGTTGTGACATTAGAAAGCCTACTTTCCTTAGTGGACGCACTCTGAGCCCCCCACCACACGTATAAACGGTACTTTTTGGCCAAAAGGGGGATTTTGGATCTCTTTGGATCGCCTTTGTTTTGCCGAGTAGCAAAAACTTTCTTTTTATTTACGCTTAAGAGGAGAGGCTGGTCTGCATTCATGCGAGCAGCGGAAGTTGAGAGTAACATAGCTCTAAATGAAACGCATTAGAGCTATGGACCAGAGCTAACCTGGGAGGTGATGCACATAATAGAGTGGTGCAGGGATGATGCATTTCTTAGTGAGAAGCAGGGAATTAGCAGGGGTGGAAAAAAATACTCAAAATGTTGTAGTAAAAGCAATATAAAAATACTAAGTACCAAAAGTATTAAGCACTCATTATGACACCTATAAAAGCTTTCAAAAGTTGGGGTATTTAATAAAGTAGTATATGTCATAGAACGAAATGTGATAATCCCCTAATCCTGTGTTAACCAAAGACCATTAACAGGGATTTAACCCAAACACCATGCAGTCACAAAACCCATAGACTTTAAGAGAAGTGCAAAATGATAACTCATCTCCTGGTTTTGGGACAACAAACATTGTCACTCTCTAGTCTCTAAATCAGCCTGCGGTGTCACTTTCACAGGAGGCCGTTTCCTCCCAGTCCTACTACTAAGCAGTCACTTTAATTCAACCGGGGACAGACGAATAGTGCAAGGGAACAAAATCATTTTCATCCCCCCAAAAAACTCTGCTTTAATTCCAGGATGCTGCGTCGTGAGAGAACAGTGGGAGTGTCGGGACCTTGAGGGTCAATGTCAAACAGTCCACGGGAGATGATGATGAAACCGGGCCAACAGCGATTGCAGCGCCGGCCAGAAAAGAAGAAAAAAAATGAGCTTTGAACGCTCCCAATATATCACTGTCCCTCACCATCTATTGTTATACAGACTTAACCCATTTTGTGCGGGAACCCCTTTTGGTGTTAGCGTTGTGTTATGCTTTAGCCATTGAAAAATAGCAGATCTACAAGCTCATAGCGCGCCACCGAGTGGCGCGCTACGAGCTTGTAGGTCTGCTATTTTTGAAAAATCGAAGAACGACTGACACAGAAACATAACTTTTTCAGAAAACTGTCAGGATGTATAAGACATTTTTGGAATCTGATCTCAGGTCAAAAATGGGTTAATTAATCTGCCTCCGATGCAGAAAAGCCAGCAGGCGCTTTCAGAGTCTCATGGCTGTGGATGAAAGCGCTATACAGTACACCGTGCACACTGTACAGAGGATCAAAGGGAGACCTGGAGTCCTTCAGGCCTGCTGATGGGGTAGATCAGTACCTCGCATCACCAGACATTCCGCCTCGGAGGAATAAAGCCTGGTAAACGGTAAATGGTGCATTTATATAGCAGCCTTTATCCAAGGCGCTTTACATAGAATGTGCATTACATTCACACACATTCACACACCGATGGCAGCAGAAACCATGCAAGGCACCGACCAGCACATCAGGAGCAATTAGAGGTTCAGTGTCTTGCTCAAGGACACTTCGACACCAACTCTGGGGGAGCCCACAGGGATCGAACCGGGAACCTTGCGGTTGCGATCCAGCCACTCTACCCCTGAGCCACCGCCGCCCCTGGTCTGCCTCACACTGCATGAGCTTGCAGATAGATAGGCCTGTCACAATCATGAGGCTCGCCTAATCGTAATTATTTCAGGTAATAGCAATTATTTGAGATAATAGCTCATTCTTCTTCATTTGCATAATTGTCATTATCATTTTAATGTGAAAAATGTTTTTTTCTTTAATGACCAGGAGATGCAACGCACCTTTTTGTTTACGAAGGTTAATTGCGACAGCAATTAAGCTTCAGATGAATGTCATAGACCTGGGCACCATATATGGGGGCTTTTCCCATGTATGGGGGATTTTGAGTGATACACTGACGGGAATTGCACGTTTCACAGTAAATACGACCTTCGGTTGCAAATAATGAAAAATGATTAAAGATGAAACATAGAGATTACACTTAAGTAAATGTACTTAGTTACTTTCCACCACTGCTTTTCAGAAAATAGAGGAGAACCTGGCGGTCCAAAAAAAAAGGATCCAATGTAGTTATAATTTAATCAAAAGCTCTTGTTAAAAATATGAGGCTTCAAGGAACACACGGGAAGAGACAAGCTGTGCAGGGAAACTAATGATGAGCGTCTTGGCCTGGTTGTCACTTTAAAGGATGCACCCGGATGGAAAGTCTTGTCTGAGTGGTGCTGATATACCCAGGCTTAAAAGTAACAATTTAGCCGATAGCCGATGCCGATAAGGGAAGTTGTACTATACAACGTAGTTTCGGGAGAAGAGACCTCCTTCCGCTTGACCTTAACCACAACCACTCCTCCCTCATTATCAACAACTCCTCCCTCCTCATCAACTCATCTGAACCACTCCTCCCTCATTATCAACAACTCCTCCCTCCTCATCAACTCACCTTAACCACTCCTCCCTCATTATCAACAACTCCTCCCTCCTCATCAACTCACCCGAACCACTCCTCCCTCATTATCAACAACTCCTCCCTCCTCATCAACTCACCTGCCTT
>NC_137881.1:6054262-6056762 GCF_963924005.1 Protomyctophum bolini
CGCGCTACGAGCTTGTAGGTCTGCTATTTTTTGAAAAATCGAAGAACGACTGACATTTTCTGAATCTGATCTCAGGTCAGAATGGGTCAATCAGACTGCAGTGTGTGTCCAGTGGAAACCTCGTATGAATCTGATCTCAGGTCAGAATGGGTTAAGAGGGCGACATCATGCCCTAATTGTTAATTATTTACAACTACTCAAGAGCTCATCATCATCAACACCATCGCCATGATCGTTCCATGTGATCCACAAGAAATTAATATAGCACCGTCTTCTTCACCACTATTATGTCGCCATTCACACTTTTATAAATAACTGTAGCCTATAATAATTTCAACAGCATCATCACCACCACGGCTATACGCCAATCTCTTCATCAATAATTACACCATGTGCATGAACTGAGAAATGGCAGAGTTGCCGTGTGGGGGTCCCCGGAACATCCAGACCCCCAGGAACGCGCCCAGGTGGCCGTCCCCAGTTCTGAGCCTTCCCGCATCCGAAATGGTCGAGAAATGACAGAGTTACCATGTCGCAGCTTTCCGTGCTCGGACACAGACAGTATACGTGGACATACTGTAGGGACAAACACGTAAGTGGACATATATATATATATATAGGGACAGACAACAAAATGCCGCAAATTATGAATGCAGCGCCCGATTGCGGTGAAACTGCGCACGGCGCATGCACGCACATTCCCACTATATAGGCTACGGAATAAATGCCACTTGACAATTTTAAAGTGATCCTCATGGTTTTTTCCAAACATCACAAACGTTCCTGACCTGGTGGAGACCTGTGCTCCGAGGAGCACTTAGTATAAGCACCGTTATAAGGGTCGTGTATAGCGTCAAAAATCAGTTTCAACACTTTAATTTTGGGTCTCTATATAACATAGCCGATATATAATACAATGTGTTGTTGTTGAAAATAGAAGTTGGATTCTTCTTCTTTTTATTTTATTTTAGGGTTACAGGGACATAACAACACATATTCTCTTATGGGTGAACCCTGGCAGAAAAACTGTTTTCAGATGTGGGGTTTGCGACAAAAATACACATTAGCAATTAATGTTTGAGAAGCACTGACTGTTCACATATAGTGGTAGCCTACTCATGTGCGGTGCTCATGCAGAGAGGACTCTCACGGCATCCCCAGCTCCGTTTTATTATCCCCTGAATGTTAATGGAGAAGGTATACGAAAGCGCACGGCACCATGCTGCAAAAGTCTCTCGGTTATGAAGCCTATACCTATGGCGTCCAATTGGTTGCGCGCTCGCCGGGCAACAAAAAATAGCGGTTTACAAGCCCACATTGCGCTGCAACGCGTTGTGGGCTTGTTGTTGTATAGATCTGCTATGTTCTACTCTGGACAGAGTGGGAGACGTACTGAACTAGGCAGCAGCAGCGACATGCATCGGAGGACTGTCTGGACTCAGAGACGCACCTGAGCCATCTGGTCACCGTGCACGGTCACTGACCGCATGGAGATGATGCAGGTCCCACTCTCAGGTCCCTCGGTGTGCTCAGTGCATCGATGCGTTGTTATGATCGAGCTCGCACAGATGGGGGTATTTTTTTATTATTAATTATTTGGGGGTGGGTGGGTTATTATTTGGGCGTTATAGGTCCACAGCCATGGGAATCCAAGTATAGGCCTATACATTTGCAACTCAGTTGTTTTTGGTTTAAGAATAGAGGGTTATATTAAAGTGCATGGTTTTGGTTATAACCATCAAACTCCATGAGGAACGGCTATAGTGACTTTCTTGCACACGCACGTATAGGATATACTGCCTATAGGCTGGCGACGAAACCAATCACCAAACATGACAGCAACGTGCGTCTCTTCTATCGACTCTCGCGCACGCATACATTTCTGATTCTGAAGAACACACGCGCTCGGGCACACACACGCACGGGCACACACGAACGCACACGCACACGCACTCTCTCTCTCAATTCGGCATTGTCGGAAAATAGACATTAGAAAATAAGCGAAACAATACATACGTTTTTGGCGTTTTCGTCTCACGCGCGTTGGCGACTTCTTCTGCCAGAGAAAAAGATTCCTTATTCGTTAATTCGTTCGTTCGTTCGTTAATTTATTCATTCATGCATGGCTATATTCTATGTATTCATTCGTTGAATTAATCTATATCCGTGCGTTCCACAACGTAATAATGGCACATCAACACATCGCGTCTTCTTAATTCTCTCGTAAAAGCAGCAGAGGAGGCAAAAAGCACGGCGCAATTCACCCGGTTCGTCCTCCTCTCGTGCCTGCCTGCCGTCAGTCACCATACAGTCTCTCTCTCGCGTGTGAGGGCGTCTCTCTCGCCCTCTCTCTCTCTAACTCTCAGTGTCTCTCTCTCTCTCTCTCTCTCTCTCTCTCTCTCTCTCCCTCCCTCTCAGTCAGTCTCTCTCTCCCTCTCTCTCTCACTCTCCCTCTCAGTCTCTCTCCCTCTCTCTCTTAGAGGGAACAAAAAACAGCAAG
>NC_137881.1:6059262-6176762 GCF_963924005.1 Protomyctophum bolini
AGTTGCTCCGTCAAATTTGTACTTTAGTTAAAGACCCAGCGTTGCTTTATAGCAACAATTATATTTTAATTAATTACTTAACTATTATTATTTTTTTCTGTTCTTTTTTCACCTAAACATCATTAGTGATGTTCATTGCAATTTCATTGCAATGCCATTGGTCATGATATTTGCATATAAATACCCCCCACAGAGGCTGAAATTCACACAAATGAAAAATGTCTGGACTCACTATGTGCAATTTTTAACAAATTTTAACCTATGACTTTTGTCCTTTAACCCTAATAAAAGTAAGTAAAATAATTGTAATATATGTTTTTTTGTGATCATTAGAATGTCTAGAACATGTTTTATTCATTATTGTGAAAGATATCCCCCCAATGTATAAATTTATTATATTATTATATAATTATTGTGCATAACATTTTCATCATCAACATATGTTTTTAACCTAATTCCTAGTAGTACAAAGTAGTAGTAAGGTTGAAATCTCTTTTTTGCAAGTAGAAATTAATCCGGGTTTTACAGGGCTAAAGGGATATTTCACTTTGAATAATATACTCTCTCCCTTCCTAGAAATGCAGTGGAGTTCAAAAATCATGTCATGTAGTAGAGTGAAATTCATTAAAAATCTAAAAATCCAAATTCTCAAGTAAAGTGCAGATACTAAAAATATATATATACTCGAGTACAGTACTCAAGTAAATGTACGTTACTGTACGTTATTACTGTCCACCACTACCTACAGTATACCGGCAAGGCGCTGAGCGGTCCAGCAGTTTGCTGAGATTATCCCTGGAGAGACGGCTGGATTCACACAGAGGCCATTACAAGATGGCTTCACCTCTTACAGAGCGTGGAGAAAAATGGTCTCACTCCTGGACATTAACCTGCGTGGGGGGCACTCACATGTGAGAGGACGGCTCTGCCCCTGTACAGTATGTACATACAGTACACACACACTTCAGTTTCTATACGGTATCTATCACACGTGACACCATAACACTTCACGCAGTGTACTATAGCACTTCAAGAAGCAACAACTCGTTTTGAGATACCTCTGTCTGTTTCTTTTCTACTGTTGGGAAATATCACTGAAGAGTTTCTAACACATGATAAATATTTAATCAAGATACTCTTAGCATCAAGTAAAAAAGCAATCACACGACGCTGGTACCAACAGGACCCACCAACGAAAGATCAATGGATGGACATTATTGAGGAACTGTATTCTATGGAAAAACTAACATTCATACTTAGACTACAAGAGGATAAATTCTATAAAAAATGGGAAAAGTGGAATCTCTTCTCTCAGCCTAGCGATATTGTAATAGAATTTCACTGAATGTTTATTGTAATATGAAAAATGCAGCCTTTTTTCTTTTACTTTTTGTCTTTTTTCCTTTTCTTTCCCGTATTGTCTTGTTATTTGAGTCTGTTCTTCCTTCAATAAAAATTAAGTGAAAAAAAAAAAGAACCAACAACTCAAGGAGACTGCGAAGTGCCGCACCGGCAAACAAACATTCGGCCAAAATGTCCTCTCAGTACAGGGCTGTGTAAAATAGAATGGACTTCCTCTGCATATAAGGGATTGTGTTGTGCTACATTTTCCTCTTTTAAATACAATCTGAAAAAAATGGTTGCTTGAAAACCAAAGCTGCAACCATTCATGATTATTTTAGGTGTAGTTCTTTTGTTTTGCTGTGTTAGAGAGATTATTAGAGCAAACCTACCCTAATAATAGTTTAATCTTTTCTTAATTTTGTATTCTTACTAGTCTTATTACGTTTGAAATGTTCTAGGTATTTGTATACTATGTCCTGTATGTCAGTCCTGTTTGTATTGTTTGATGTTTGATGTCTGGGGACTGCAGATGGAAATGAGCAAGTTTGGCTAAATCTGGTATATTTACACTGCATTTTTAATGTAATGTTCATCAATATACTCCAGACCAAAAAAGAAAAGAAAAATACCTGATGCAGCACTGTCAAGCAGAACACCATTGGCAAAGCCATTACTTCTCAGGAAGAAAATAAAATCCTGTGTTCCATCGATTCCAATCTAGTTATTATTTCATCACAAGCTCTTGTTGATTTAAATATTTATAAACCCCACAGCAAGACACAACCAACTGGCATGCCTATTTTCAGGGGTGTCATTATAGGTAAAGAATAGGCATGTAACGATTCACTCAACTCAAAAATTAGAAAACAAATGTTTAAATTGTAGTGAAAATAGCCGATCTACAAGCTCGCAACGTGGCGCGAAGTAGACGGTCCTTCCGGGTGCTTCAAAACGCCACTGAGAAACTTCCACTGACATGAATAGCACCAGATCAGTCTCTATCCTTTTAATACTCTATGATCTACACCAGCGAATGTTTAAATTCAACTTATTCAAGGACCACATAAGTGTGTTCAAATGGAACCCATCAGGGTCCATTTGGTTCCATTTGTACACTTTCATACAGGGTCCATAAGTAAGATTTGTTTATTTGGGACCAAGAGTTAAATACATTTCCATGATTACTGAAAATGTTAGACAATCTTTTTTTTCTCTTTTCTTTTCTCAGTAATGGGTTCTTACAAGACAAGACTATTCTACTCGTTTGAGCGAACAAAAGCTCATTTGTTACTGAGTGCAATCAAGCAGGTGATTGCTCAATTTGTATTCACTTCGTATTCAGCAGACTCAATATGCGTTAAGCACCCTGGAGGACTTGCCATTTAGCTCTGAATGTTAATGCATTCCCAGGATGAAAAAATAAATAAAAATAAAAATACTAAATCACAATTACAATAAAGTCATGCAGATACTGTAGCTAGCATCATGGTCACTGGTGGGAAAGGGGGCTGCAGTTTCCGATCCGACCGATATGCCCATATATGGAGATCACTGATGTCATCAGTATAATTGCCCTTATATGGGTATGCCCCCTTTTTGTGCCCATTATATGGCGCTGATGCCATGATGACACATTCAGGTTGGGCAACACACTCCATATTTGGACGTAGCTGCATTGGTAACTCCAGTCCTTATATGGTTATGGCTGAGTCATATAGTCACATGCAGCGTGATGTCATGTGACAATTTTAATACATAGGATGCCAAGAAATACAGGTAATTCAGTGGTGGAAAAGGTACTCCAACTTGCGTCAAAGTATAGATACTCCTGGTCAAATATTACTCAACTAGTGAAACATTCTCGGTCAAATTTGAGCTGGAGTAAAAAAAAGATAATATATTAAAATACTGACGTATTTGAAAGTCCAAATTACAAAGTAATCATTAATAGTGAAAATAGCCGCTCCTTCAGCTCGCCCTCCAACAAAACAGCAATCCCGTTTTAAAGTACCGCCTAGCGTCACCTTTTAATCCCATACAATGGCCGTGCCTCCCTCGTATGGTGATCTGGGCAAGTCTGCAAAAGACATCTTCAACAAGGGCTATGGATTTGGCCTGGTGAAGCTGGATGTGAAGACAAAGTCAGCATCAGGAGTGGAATTCAGAACAGCCGGTTCCTCTAACACTGACACCAGCAAAGTGGCCGGCAGTCTGGAAACCAAATACAAAAGGTCAGAATATGGCTTGACCGTCGCCGAGAAGTGGAACACGGACAACACCCTGGGAACAGAGATCACTGTTGAAGATCAGATTGCCAAGGGACTTAAGCTGACCTTTGACACAACATTCTCGCCAAACACTGGCAAGCGGAGTGGAAAGGTTAAGACTGCCTACAAGCGCGAGTACGTGAACCTGGGCTGTGATGTTGACCTTGACTTCGCCGGGCCCACCATCCATGGAGCTGCCGTTGTCGGCTATGAGGGGTGGCTCGCTGGTTACCAGTTGTCATTTGACACGGCCAAATCTAAGATGACCCAGAACAACTTTGCTGTCGGTTACAAGACGGGAGACTTCCAGTTGCACACCAGCGTCAACGACGGTGCAGAGTTCGGAGGATCCATCTACCAGAAGGTGAACGACAAACTGGAGACGGCAGTCAACCTCGCATGGACCTCTGGCAGCAGCAGCACGCGCTTTGGCATCGCAGCCAAATACCAGCTGGACAAGGATGCCGCCGTCAGTGCTAAAGTTAACGATACTAGCCTTGTTGGTATTGGCTACACCCAGACACTTAGACCAGGTGTGAAAGTCACCCTGTCTGCCCTGGTGGACGGAAAGAGCATCAACGCAGGAGGCCACAAGCTGGGTCTGGGGCTGGAACTGGAGGCCTAAGCCCTCCCGTCCGTGAAGGGGACGAGGGAATATCAGAAGAATCGGGCCTTAAAAAAATCTTGTATTTCCAACTCAAACCAACAAACAAACAAGGAGGTCCTTATGTGTATGTATAACTTTTCAATAAAGTCTTTGAACTAAAAAATAAATAAAAAAAATAGTGAAAATAGCCAATGTACAAGTTCACAACATGTTGTGATGTGAGCTTGCAAATCTGTTACTTTCATAAGTATTAGTCTCTCTCTCTCTCTCTCTCAATTTCAAAAGGCTTTATTGGCATGATAAATATATGTTCTACATTGCCAAAGCGTACATACAACAAAACAAAAGTCAACATTGTGCACACAGAGACAACTCTGCGCACACAGAGACAACAACAAACATCCCAACATCTCTCTCTCTCTCTCTATCTCTCTCCCCCTCTCTCTCTCTCTCTCTCTCTCTCTCTCTCTCTCTGATGCATGATCATCTGGCAACAGAGGTGGCTTCCTCACTTGCCTATGCCAAGTGTTACACTGCAGGGTTGCAGGGTTGGGCTCCTGGCGCTGGTATGGAGATGTGGGCTGCTGTGCTTGGTGAAACGTTCAAGGTGAAACGTTCACTTTTATCCAGCGCAGCTGTCGATATTCACCACCACGTACAGTAGCCTCCATGTGATCCAAATACAGTACCTTTGTTGTCTCCACCAGGCCGAAGGCATGGGGAGAGAGTATGTTTGTCTCCACCAGGCCGAAGGCATGGGGAGAGAGTATGTTTGTCTCCACCAGGCCGAAGGCATGGGGAGAGAGTATGTTTGTCTCCACCAGGCCGAAGGCATGGGGAGAGAGTATGTTTGTCTCCACCAGGCCGAAGGCATGGGGAGAGAGTATGTTTGTCTCCACCAGGCCGAAGGCACGGGGAGAGAGTATGTTTGTCTCCACCAGGCCGAAGGCACGGGGAGAGAGTATGTTTGTCTCCACCAGGCCGAAGGCACGGGGAGAGAGTATGTTTGTCTCCACCAGGCCGAAGGCACGGGGAGAGAGTATGTTTGTCTCCACCAGGCCGAAGGCACGGGGAGAGAGTATGTTTGTCTCCACCAGGCCGAAGGCATGGGGAGAGAGTATGTTTGTCTCCACCAGGCCGAAGGCGTGGGGAGAGAGTATGTTTGTCTCCACCAGGCCGAAGGCGTGGGGAGAGAGTATGTTTGTCTCCACCAGGTCGAAGGCATGGGGAGAGAGTATGTTTGTCTCCACCAGGCTGAAGGCATGGGGAGAGAGTATGTTTGTCTCCACCAGGCTGAAGGCAAGGGGACGAGAGAGTATGTTTGTCTCCACCAGGCCGAAGGCATGGGGAGAGAGTATGTTTGTCTCCACCAGGCCGAAGGCATGGGGAGAGAGTATGTTTGTCTCCACCAGGCCGAAGGCATGGGGAGAGAGTATGTTTAGTTGTCTCCACCAGGCCGAAGGCAAGGGGAGAGAGTATGTTTGTCTCCACCAGGCCGAAGGCAAGGGGAGAGAGTATGTTTGTCTCCACCAGGCCGAAGGCATGGGGAGAGAGTATGTTTGTCTCCACCAGGCCGAAGGCATGGGGAGAGAGTATGTTTGTCTCCACCAGGCCGAAGGCATGGTGAGAGAGTATGTTTGTCTCCACCAGGCCGAAGGCAAGGGGAGAGAGTATGTTTGTCTCCACCAGGCCGAAGGCATGGGGAGAGAGTATGTTTGTCTCCACCAGGCCGAAGGCATGGGGAGAGAGTATGTTTGTCTCCACCAGGCCGAAGGCATGGGGAGAGAGTATGTTTGTCTCCACCAGGCCGAAGGCAAGGGGAGAGAGTATGTTTGTCTCCACCAGGCCGAAGGCATGGGGAGAGAGTATGTTTGTCTCCACCAGGCCGAAGGCATGGGGAGAGAGTATGTTTGTCTCCACCAGGCCGAAGGCATGGGGAGAGAGTATGTTTGTCTCCACCAGGCCGAAGGCATGGGGAGAGAGTATGTTTGTCTCCACCAGGCCGAAGGCATGGGGAGAGAGTATGTTTGTCTCCACCAGGCCGAAGGCATGGGGAGAGAGTAGTTTGTCTCCACCAGGCCGAAGGCATGGGGAGAGAGTATGTTTGTCTCCACCAGGCCGAAGGCATGGGGAGAGAGTATGTTTGTCTCCACCAGGCCGAAGGCATGGGGAGAGAGTATGTTTGTCTCCACCAGGCCGAAGTCATGGGGAGAGAGTATGTTTGTCTCCACCAGGCCGAAGGCATGGGGAGAGAGTATGTTTGTCTCCACCAGGCCGAAGGCATGGGGAGAGAGTATGTTTATCTCCACCAGGCCGAAGGCATGGGGAGAGAGTATGTTTGTCTCCACCAGGCCGAAGGCATGGGGAGAGAGTATGTTTGTCTCCACCAGGCCGAAGGCATGGGGAGAGAGTATATTTGTCTCCACCAGGCCGAAGGCATGGGGAGAGAGTATGTTTAGTTGTCTCCACCAGGCCGAAGGCATGGGGAAAGAGTATGTTTTGCCTCTACCTTTTATAGCGCCACCAGGATGCCGACTTTTGTAAAACGCATTTTCTTTGTTATTACTCCTCCAGATTTTGTCCAAAAATCCCACAAATCGTTACACAGTATCTGTATAGTCATGTTCCCAAGATGGACCTGTCCAATATTTCATATTCCATCCTGATTGGCTAACATTGGATTTCAAATTTTGCAGGATTGGCCCGTTTTGAACAAAAAGCCTCTAATCATGATCGCAGCGTGAAATTTACGTGAAATGTTTCACGCACTTATCTACTAGGCTGAGGAATATATCCCACTCTTTTCACATTGGCCTGTTATAGCCAATTGCACCACCAACAGGTGGATATTTGCAAAACACATTCTGGGAACAAAATGCCTCAAATCATCCAATTGCCATCAAAGGCGTAAGAAGAAATGGCACCCTTTTCACATTGGTCTATTATAGCGCCACCAAGAGGCCACAACCTGACAACCTGTGCCCTGAGGGGTTTCAACTAAAGACGTGCTGGTTGGCTGGTTCTTCTTTGCAAAAATCGCAGAATGGAGCATTGTTATGTTTTTATATATATTTATGATTCCGGACATTTACTTAATGTAACACTGCAGTATTGATACTGATTACTTGAGTACAAAATGTGAGTTTTTCTTCCATGCATGGGATCTACATAAGAGAGAGCGAGAGAGAGAGAGAGAGAGAGAGAGAGAGAGAGAGAGAGAGAGAGAGAGAGAGAGAGACACAGAGAGAGAGAGAGAGAGAGAGAGAGAGAGAGAGAGAGAGGGAGACTGGGGGAGTTGGAGTGGGTCAGGTGTAAGTAATGACATGAGCAGCTCAGAGAGAGAGAGAGAGAGAGAGAGAGAAGGGGGGAGTTTTAATTATAATTATTTTTTTTACACACAATTGATCAGAGTTATGCTCTGCATGAAGGTCCTCACCCTGAGGGAAAAGCACAGGCACACACACACAGGCGCACACACACACACACACACACACACACACACACACACACACACACACACACACACACACACACACACACACACACACACACACACACACACACACACACACACACACACCACATAGAGTGAAACATATTATAGCCATTCCATTCCAGCCATGTGCATAGAATACTGCAGGCAACATGAGGAACACTATATATGCAACACAGTGTGGTTTGTGGAACTGTCAAATTCAAAGACGGCAAATAACAGATCTACAAGCTCTAAACGTGCCGCTTGGCCTAATGTATAGTGGGGCAGCGTGGCTGCAAGATACAGTTTACGGATAGTGGAAACTGTTTAATTCACAGGTTGTGACCTGCAGCAGGCAAGGTGTTAGCATTATGTTATGCTTTAGCTATTGAAAAATAGCAGATCTACAAGCTCATAGCGCGCCACCGAGTGGCGCGCGACGAGCTTGTAGGTCTGCTGTTTTTGAAAAATCGAAGAACCACTGACATAGAAACATACTGTAGCTTTTTCAGAAAACTGTCAGGATGTAGAAGATTTTTTTTATAGAATCTGATCTTGGGTCAAAATGAGTTAAGAAAAAATGTGCCCGTAAATATACCTGCAAACCTGTGGATATTTTCTTTTAGTTAACCTATATTAGATTAACCTAGATTAGCCTGTATTTCATTTTCATATATACATATCACATGCATGTCATTTCAATGCCCAGCTCCCAGCACTATACTTCAAAGGATTCCCGATTCCACCCTCCCCCATCTCTTTGTAGTGTGTGCGTGTGTGTGTGTGTGTGTGTGTGTGTGTGTGTGTGTGTGTGTGTGTGTGTGTGTGTGTGTGTGTGCACGCACATGCACGTGTACGCGTAAAGCCTTCCTGCTGTGCGCCGCCAAACAAGCCTCATGCAGCAGCGATATCGTTGGAGAAAGACACAACTTCTCTACCCAGTTTCTATGGCAATAAGCGCGGAAAGCTCAGCCTGGTGACTTTACTATTGCCAGAGAGAGACGTCATAATGCTTCGGGCAAAGCACACTATAGGCTGGCCGTGTTTTGCAGATGAAAAAGAAGGACCCACACAATCCAAACTAACCCCCAAAACTGGGCAGTTGATGCTGAACGAAGAACAGCAACAAAGACACGCTCACGCATTGGTTTGGGCTCCGTTTCAAATAATTATTTAGTGCACTTGTTTGAAAGGCTGCTGCTGTGTTAAGCGGTCCGGTCGGATGGGTGGTCCGTGTGCGTTTCCAGAACATGTTTATTTTAATGGTGAATCAATCGATCGAGTTCGGCTTTGATCAATGGAAAAATGTTGTATACTTTATACCGGTACATATTTATCGGTATCACAAACAAAAAAGGTTTTAAAGAAACAATATATTCTTTGCATGATATCCATCCATCCATCCAACCATCTTATCGCTTGCGGGGGCAACAGCTCCACCAGAGAGCTCCAGACTTCCCTCTCCAGAGCAACATAAGTGACTTCCTCCTGGGGGAGATCCCGAGACGTTCCAAGGCCAGTTAGTCGATGTGTTTCCTCCAACTGTGCCTTGGTCTGCCCCCGGGGGTCTCCTCCCAGTGGGACGTGCGTCGAGATGCATCCTAACCAGGTGCCCGAACCATGCATCTATAAGCATCCTTTCCAGGCGAAGGAGCAGCGACTCTACTCCGAGTCTCTCTCGTGTGACTGAACTTCTCACCCTATCTCTAAGGGAGACGCCAGCCACCCGTCGAAGAAAACTCATATCGGCCGCTTGTATTCGCGACCTTATTCTTTCGGTCATGACCCACACTTCATGACCACATGATATACTGTATCAAATACTAGTGTATGGAAATTGTTTGGTGGCAGTAACCTCACGGCCCACTAGTGGTCCCCAGCCCACAGGTTGAGAATCACTGGCAAATGTGACATATTGACCCCTTTCCCACCAGTTGGTTCCCAATGGAAACCGGTTCAGTTCTTTTTGGTTCTTAGTCCATGAGAGCCAGAGCTCCAAAATTGAAACGTAAATTATTAATTGTTTGGGCAAAACTATACCTATATAAAATTGTTTTACTAAACTAAAACTAACTCAAATCAAACCAAACCAAACCAAACCAAATCAAAGTAAAGTGAGTGTATATTCCTCACGGGATTGTCTCTTGTACAATTTGAACTGTTGCCAAAAGTGAAAATAACTCAGCATTCTTTGCATAATCATTACGACCCTATATGTGGTATTGCAACATTCACATCCCTTTTTTCTCTCCACGCCCACCCACAGCGATATCCACACGCGCAAAGTACATTGCAACATTACCGTAAATGATTTACTGTCGATAGATGGATAGTATATACAGTATATTCCTCAATCATCCACACATGAGCAGGCTCACTCACACACATGCGTGCCATCATGCACACATATCCTTTGGTTAACTACAACCACATCTTCACCATCATGTAATGCACCTGCTCTGCATGTGCACAAGCGCTGCACGCACGGGTCAATACAACTCAAGGCGGTGCAAGAAATGGGTCCCAAAGTGTAATTTATCACTTCCCTCAAACTCACACCCCCGTTCCCCCCCTCAAGCAACAATGCTGACCTTCTGTGTGATTCATCACACACACACACTCTCACGCACACACACTCTCACACACACACACACACACACTCACAAAACACACGCACACGTGCATGGACGTACGCACACACACGCACACACACTCGTGCCTTGCAGACCCTGGTGGCCTCAGTCAAGCGTCCTCATATGTTCTCAAAGCCTTCTCAATTCCTGTTTTTTTGTTCATTACAGAGGAAAGCACACGCTGACCTAAAGTAAAAGACATCATGACCTAAAGCAGGGTCAGAGAAGGGAAGATAAAACCTCATGATCAGCTCTGTATAGCAGTGCACGGCCAGCGAAATGTGTTCTTACACGGGGGAAGGTTGCCGTATATTAGAGAAGTCCATGGGTGGCTCTTCCAAGAGAGATGTTGCGCTCTCATTAGAAGGCAATTAAGTGCCATCCAGCCGTTTCTCGAATGTCTTTGAAAGTGTCCATGTCTCGGAGCGATAGAGTAGATTTATTTTTTATTTATTACTTTGAACCTCTTACTAAGCTGGGATGACCAGATCTTATATGCATGTCATTGCAGGCTGACCAGGCCATACCCTTCCTAGTTTAAAAGTCCTTTTAGGAAGAAGATATTATATAATATAGTGTGTAACATGAGAGCTCCCCATAGAGTGATATACAGTAGCAGCATAGAGTGATATACAGTAGCAGAAACTGCTCATGCGGTTCTTGTTGACTATACCCCATTTTGACCTGAGATCAGATTCTAAAAATGTCTTCTATATCCTGACAGTTTTCTGATGTTTCTATGTCAGTCGTTCTTCGATTTTTCAAAAATAGCAGATCTACAAGCTCATAGCGCGCCACTCGGTGGCGCGCTACGAGCTTGTAGGTCTGCTATTTTTCAATAGCTGAAGCATACCATAATGCTAACACCAAAAGTGATTCTCGAACCCTTCTCATTTCTAGGACCCACAGACTGAGACGCATCGTCAGGCCAATTTGCTACCATGTCCTTTTTATCCCATTCTGACCGGGCACCCATTTTGGTGTTAGCATCATGTTATGCTTTAGCTATTGAAAAATAGCAGATCTACAAGCTCATAGCGCGCCACCGAGTGGCACGCTACGAGCTTGTAGGTCTGCTATTTTTGAAAAATCGAAGAACGACTGACATTTTTTTTAATCTGATCTCAGGTCAGAATGGGTTAATCAAGACCAGTGTGTGTCCGGTGGAAACCTCGTATGAATCTGATCTCAGGTCAGAATGGGTTATGTAACACTGACAGCGACAGAGCGTACAAATGGGACCAAATGGAACCGCAAGGGAATCTCTGGGTCGCTACATGACAGCAAGTGATGTTCTCAACCCAGCATTCTTGTGGAAGCGGTAACCATAGCGACGATGAGTCCATAGTGGTCCTACGTGTGTGTGTGTGTGTGTGGGGGGGGGGGGGGGGGGGGGGGGGGGGGCTGCGTGCATGCGTGTGTGCATAGTGGCCACCTGTCAGAGCTTAACAAGCAGCTTGTTTGGATCAAACAACAGCATCAATTAAACAGGCGAGGATGACGCCTGGAGCCAGCCAGCCATGTCTTCATAAACTAGTTCATCCCAAGACCCAGATACACCAGAAGGAAGGATGGGGAGAGAGAGAGGGAGAGAGAGGGGAGAGAGAGAGAGAGAGAGAGAGAGAGAGAGAGAGAGAGAGAGAGAGAGAGAGAGAGAGGAAGAAGCGACGTCTGAAATTTGCATACATTTACTCGAGCCCTGCCTTTTCCATCTCATGTTGACCGCCTTATACACTTTGATTGAACCTGAATAACTGTCGCCTGACTGGCCAACCTGTCTTGTCTGGATGATGTTTGTGACCATGATCTGCTATGTACGTATATTGACTATATTGGAGTTTTATTTAATTTTTTATATATATATATTTTATATTGTTTTTACTGTTTTGTTGTGTTTAGGTTGTCTTGATTTGCAGGAGTTTGTATTTTGTTATTGTGTGTGTTTTAGTTTATTTATTTTTTTGTATTTGTCACTCTGTTTTTATTTCTCAAATTTACTTCTATATTTGTAAAAAAAATAAAAATGAATAAACAGAACATAAAAAATAAAATAAAATAAAACATTTACTCGAGCCCCAGATGAGGCAAATTTCATTTGATGACCTATTCTGGGGTGAACATTCTGTGAAAAGAGCCGAGCTATAAGCTCACAAATGTTCTGTGAAGAAATTCAGTGTAGAGAGGGGGGGGGGGGGAGGAGCGAGAGGTCCAACTACAGAGCCCTGGGGGACCCCAGTGAACTATAGCATTAAGTCCTGTCATGAGTACATGCTTAAGTTGACTATTAATTGTCACAGAAATAATTGCCATTAACGATGTAATTGTGTTTTTGGTGTTAAACATTGGAATGTGACAATTTGTATTTCTGTTTGCCTTTTAGGTTTTGTATTCACAAATAGCACAGGGCAGATATGACAAATAATTCTGACACATCATTTTTAATATTGTTTTCTTTCCAAAAACATTGCAAAATAGCGGAAATAGCAGATATACACGCTTAAAACACATGATGTGTTATAAGCTTGTAGATTGCTATATTTCAGCTAGTTTTTTTAAATGTATGGACAGTTTTCAACATGGAAATGATTGACGATTATGCAGAAATAATTGCGATTATCTAAAATAATTGCGATTAGGCAATTATGTAAAAATTGCCCATGCAGTTAACTGCATCTCCTGTCATATCGTACATTTGGACCATAACAGAGTCACGGACAAATGCATTAGGCTCTGCACGATATGGACAAAATGTCATATCTCAGTATTTATGCCAAATATTGCGATATCGATATGATATTACTGTTAAAATTTTATATTCTATATTTTAACCCATTCTGACCGGGAACCCATTTTGGTGTTAGCATCATGTTATGCTTTAGCTATTGAAAAATAGCAGATCTACAAGCTCATAGCGCGCCACCGAGTGGCGCGCTACGAGCTTGTAGGTCTGCTATTTTTGAAAAATCGAAGAACGACTGACATTTTTAGAATCTGATCTCAGGTCAGAATGGGTTAATCAGACAAGTGTGTGTCCAGTGGAAACCTCGTATGAATCTGATCTCAGGTCAGAATGGGTTAATCAGACCAGTGTGTGTCCAGTGGAAACCCTATATGAATCTGATCTCAGGTCAGAATGGGTTAAGTGTTGCAACATTGAACACTGGAAAACTTTCTTGTGACCACCGCGCTCTGACTTCTTATTATGCTGACTAAATCAACATAATAGAAGTTATAGAGAAAGGTCACACACACCAAGGAACAAATGTCAGAGTCAGCAGGTTTCCTTCTCTACTTCATCAGGACAAACAATTGGGCTAACAGCCTCCGCCACTCCGTCAGTGTCAAACAAAAAAAGTGTGTTAGTGACTTTGCAAACGCACTGGACCAGGGCTAACAATGCAACGTATACAGCACAGTCATGGCTGACCCTGCACACCCAGGCCACGGTCTTTTTTGCCCCGCTCCCCTCAGGCAGGAGGTTGCGTTCCCTAAAGACTATATGAAGGCCCGACATTCGAACAGCTTTTTCCCCACGGCTATCCGGCTCCTCAACGCTGCTGGTGCCCCCCCCCCCTGACCCCCCTCTATCCTCCCTCCACCCCCACTCAGAGGGGAACGGGCTGACTTGTGCTCTGAACTGATCACTTGAACTCTCTTTGCACTGTCTTGTCCTGTTTTGCACTTGTCCTAATGTTGTTGTAACTGCACTCTGCTGTCCCACCAAACCAAATTCCTAACATGTTTAGATGTCATGGCAATACAGTCTTCTGATTCTGATGAGTCCACACCAGCAGGAGCATGAAAGAGTGGTGGTTTATTTTCTGAGGGTTACAGGATAAGACAGAGGGATGTTGCTGGCTTTAGAAGTGAGTGTGCTGTGAACAAAACAAAAACTATACTGCCTTTTTCTTCTACATGCATGCCCTGCATTGCTTTAATATTTTTTGTTCAAATGGCAGTGGGGCTCTAGTCTACATATATTTTAATAATATAAAATAAATATTAGGCTTTCTTTCATGCATCTTGACTTGAGAATGAGACAACACGAGGAATAAGCAGTTAGTTACTCACACATTCTACTGAGAAACAAACAGCTCGGGTTTGCTTTAAAAAACCCAAAAATTGCATGAATCTCACATGAATATTACTGCATGGTGGGCCATAAATAATGCATTTTAGGAAGGAAGCCGCGGGCCGTATAAAGTCTGTTATACTGTACATGAGCACGAGGTTCTGATAGCTCAACAGCAGGCATGCTGGTGCACATGCAGTGGACCTGGGTTCGAAGAAGGACATCACTTTGCTTCATGTCGCATTGTGAGGTTTGTATTTCTTTAATGTTTTGGACTAATAGTATTTCCCAGTGTTGGGGAAACAGTGCTTTAGTAGAACCAGTACACTGAACTCTACAGAAAACTATAGAAAATAAAACCCAGGAGTCTTCCTTGATCTACGATCCCCCTCTGTGCACATAAGCACGGAAAGAACACTTGGGGTGAGGAAATATTTATTCTTTGAATAAGGCAATGCATTGCAATACATTTATAATGAGAGTGCTTAAGAAGTGATTTATTTTGCCATGCTTCTCTGCACTACTGGGGATCAAAGATCAGAAGCAGCACTGCCAGATTTAGTTTTAAATAGAGACGTTTGAGGCCTGACGACGAAATTTCAGTTTTTTGTTTTTCAGACAATTTTCTGAAAAACCTTATGTTTCTGTATCAGTGCCAGTGATGCTCAATATTTCATGTCAAGAACCCCAAAAATGATATGCAATATGCCTCCGCCCCCCCATCTGAAAATATGTTATTCCAGGGACCTCCCCAGAAGCAAAGATACGAGTTAAAATGTTCACTCCGTAATAATATATATTCAAAGATTTGAGGCACATTTTGACACATTTTCAAAAATAGCGGACCTACAAGGTCTATGAACTTGTAGATCTGCTATTTTTCAATAGTTAAAACACCGAAAGGGGTTCCTGCCCCCAAAATGGGTTAAAATGCATCAATTTCACTAGTTGTACCACATGAAACCGAGGTGAACGTTCGGTGGAAATCAGATCTATAGATCTATACATAATGCAGATCTACACAAGCTAACATGAAAAGGACTGTTTTTGTCTCAGCGGCGCAAAAGGCACAGTTGCACCTTGACTGGCTGGCCAGCCAATCAGGAAAAGGTCACCACTACATCGATACTTGCGGCGGCTTATACTGCTGCTCTGGGTGGTTGTTGACGTAAGAGGTGTGAGAATCCACTTCAAAACACTCCTGACCACCTACAAAGCACTAAATAACCTGGCTCCCCCATACCTCTGTGACCTCCTCAAACGCCATGCCCCCTCTCGCTCCCTCAGGTCCGGTGATGCAAACCTCCTCGACGTCCCCAAAACCAAATGCCGTAAATGGGGGGACAGAGCTTTCGCCTTCGCTGCCCCAACCCTGTGGAATGCCCTCCCTAAGGCACTCAGAGATGCCCCCACCCTTCAAACCCTACCTCTTCAACACTGCCTTCCCTAGCTAACCCTTTTCACTGTCTTTTAATGTTCTTTAGCTTTTAGTGTTATTTTTCCTTTTTCTATTAAAGTTGTTTTTAATTTGTTGTTACCTCTGTAAAGCCCCCCCATGTAAAGCGTCGTTGGGTAAAAGCGCTATATAAGTTTGAGAGATATTATTATTATTATTAATAAATACCAGCACTCACGTTGTATGCAGGTTGCCTATAATGATTGCATGCGTATATTATTGAACAAACCAAGGTGGAGCATGAGTTATTCTGTAGTGTGGGAGTTTATACACCTTTCATGCCCTACTGAGAAACTTGATAATTTATGTGTCGGCTCAATGAGTCTCAAAACTGCATAATTATGCTGCTACTGTATGTAACCCCAGCTGCAGTAGCACTAGGTATACCGGTCTGCTTTTTGGAAGCACTGGTATGAATGTTTATTGTAAAAATGATGTTTTTATGCGTTAGGGGTGTTTCTTCTCTGTATGTATAGTGTTTTATGTTGTCTGTTGTTTATTGGACCCCGAGTCTGAACAAATAAAGTTGATTGATTTGATTGATTGATTGATTGATTGTCCTTTTAGGATTCCTAAGGATACAACGTGAGTGCTGGCATTTATTCTCACAGTGTATATCTTCCAGAACCGTGCACCCGTTACACCGTTACGTGGAATTATTCAACTGAGTGCTTGCTCTCGCTTTCTTCTTCTTTTTTTTGTGTGGCTTTCGCCTTTATTTTATATATTTTATGGAGGGACAGACAGTAGGAGAGATGGGGGGGAGGAAGACACGCAGTAAAGGCCGTCGGGATCGGGAGTCGAGCCCGCGGCACACTGCCAGACTGGATTACCAGCCAAGGTGCCTGGACCGCTGAGCCACGGCCCAGGCCTCTCGCTTTCTCCTTTAAGTGACTTAAGAGGTGGCCATGCATGGACCCCTGGGGTCAACAAAGCACAGTGGGGGGAAATAGGTATTGAAAACGTCATCTTTATTCTCCAGTAAATATCGTTCAAATGAAATATTTTCTGATGATGCAATTCACATAACAATTTGACCAGATTAACGGTATTAACTCAAATCAAAGAAATCACTAAAGTATAAAGTCAATTAATAATTGTACGTGGAAGAAAGTGGGATCACACAGGAAAATAGTATTGAACAATCACTATAAGGAAAGGAAATGAAAGGCAGGGGCAACAGCAACAGAAATCACAAGTTATTCGTATATATACCACCTATCTGTGCAAATGAATATCATCTGGATTAATGAGATTTGTATTTGTATTATTGTTTTACCATCCTGTCACACAAGAAACACCTCACGATGGTACAGAGCAAAGAGCTCTTTCAAGCAAACGGATTGTTGCTCAGCATCAAAATGGAACTGGTTACAGGTGTGTTTCAAAGCATCTCAATATGCAGTGAACTGATATGGGCGACTACAGAGTCGTAGTGACTACTGACTACATCTGTCATTTTTTTTCAGCGAGGGTAACTGTTGTATAATTGCAATATTACATGAGAGGGTGTGGTTTAACGTGATTATTGACATGACAGTGATGCGGTAAGGAACGAGACGAAGTCGAGTTCCGCAAGCTTCACTGAAGAAATGACAGATGTAGTCACTATACGACCACAAATGTCCCTAGAAACTAGTTAGACTAGCCACCGGGTTTGCTAGCGCTCTGGGAAAACAGAGCAGCTGAATTCTTTGTTTTGATTAGGTGGTGAACGGTGCTGGTTTGATCCACGGCTAGAAGCCGTTTCTTTTTTTTTTAATATATTTTTATCCCACGATTTTGTAACCCATTTTTCACCCCTGTGTCAATCATCTAATGTGATCCTGGGCTCTACACACCCTCCACCAACCTAGTCCCCATATATGGGGGACAAGGGGAGAGCAACGGACTTGAACTCATGCTTCCTTCATGCCTGAGTGTCCAAGTTGCTCCTTTACAACCTGACAGGGGGGAGTTTCCCTGGTTGGACGTAGCGCGTGGAAGGAACACGCTATTCCAACCAGTTCCTTTCCCCTCCATCAGGCGCCCCGGCTGGCCAGGGGGAGGCAGTTTAGTGACCAGGATTACTGCATGTTTTTTGTGAGGGTACCCTACCCTAGGGGACACGGGGAGAACATGCAAACTCCACACAGAAAGGCCCTTTCGCCAACCCCGACCTTCGGGTATGGGCACTGATGACGCGGAGGAGGAAACACGCCGCCAGCACCCACAGCGTCCCGAGCGGGAATCGAACCCAGGACCTTCTAGCTGTGAGGCGACAGCACTACCAACTGTGCCACCGAAGCCGTTTCAACCAATCAGATTGCTTCCTCACCGGCTTTCTGACCAGGGAGTCAGAAGGATAAAAGTCAAAGTCGTACGATTAGTCACACACGTTACCCTAGTGAAATTTATTCCCCACATTTGACCCATCTCTGGGAGCCGCAGCGTGCTGCGCGGCGCTCGGGAATCATTAGTAGATTTGACCCCCCAATCCAACCCTTTGATGCTGAGTGCCAAGCAGGGACTGACCCCCCCAATCCAACCCATTGATGCTGAGTGCCAAGCAGGGACTGACCCCCCAATCCAACCCTTTGATGCTGAGTGCCAAGCAGGGACTGACCCCCCCCAATCCAACCCATTGATGCTGAGTGCCAAGCAGGGAGGCATTGGGTCTTTGGTATATGACCCGGGCCGGGGGATCGAACCCCCGACGACCTCCCAGTTTCAGGGCGGACACTCTAACCACAAGGCCACTGTCTGGTCAGAAGAGTGGCCAATTAAGGACCACTCCAGAAAACACTTGGAGGCAGCAGGTACACCATGCAGTGTTACAGAGGAAACCATGCACGTGCCAAGGTCGCGACTGTCTTGAGAGACTGTCTTGAGAGAGCCTCTGTGTTTCACGATTCATAAGAGGATTCTTGTGTGACACAAAAAAACATTCTTGTTTTACAAGAGAATGTTTTGCTGCACGGACTCCACACAATATCTATAACGGCAAAGGTGGCCGTTTGGCACGATACGGTTCGTTCATATAGTATAAAATCAGACTATTCATTGCCTTATATCATTAGAAATTATAATAACAGTTATCTAGCGCTGTACGTATACGGTCGTACGCCCTGTAGTTGACATCTGCCGTACAGATGTTAAAGATCACCACTGACACACACACACACACACACACACACACACACACACACAGTCACACACACACACACACACACAGTAGCTGGGGACAAGCCGGCAACACCCTCACACTCACACACACACACACACACACACACGTTCCTTCCTGCCCAGCCCCACCACATGACAACACACCCATGGAGGGCCCGACCACATTGGCCAATATTAGAGGGAGTAGAAGGCGGGGCAGGGTGTGTATGGCTCGCTGGCAGGCTGAGTCCACAGCATCAGGCCGGTGATGTGTACTACTGTGTGTGTGCGTGTGTGTGTGTGTGTGTGTGTGTGTGTGTGTGTGTGTGTGTGTGTGTGTGTGTGTGTGTGTGTGTGTGTGTGTGTGTGTGTGTGTGTGTGTGTGTGTGTGTGTGCGTGCGTGCGAGCGAAGGGAAAATATAGTGGGAAGAAAAGAGAAAAATCAGACCCGTCTGAAGTGAGTAGTGCTGTACTGTACTTGTGCTGTACATACTGTACAAGCCCCCATCCCTGGCCTTTGTGTGCGTGCGTACATGTGTGTATAACGCTGTGCTCGGACAGACCCAGCCACCCAGCCAGGGACAGACCCAGGGACCCACATACAGTAGCTGTCTATAGGAGTGCAGGTTGCAACACTTAAAAACATGCAGTAGGACAAGACAAAGAAGGCTAGACACGCACACACGCACGCACGCACACACACACACGCACACACACCCCCCCGAATCGATGGGTAGATGAAATGAATAAGTATACCGTACACTACCAGCGACGCGGACTGTAAATGAAAGGCGATGAGCCGTGGAGCTCAATATATGCACATTACCACTAGCCTTGTTTCAGCGTGCATGCAGCACGTTTTAATGTGAATTTATGTCCCCTGGATCTCTTCAACTTTTTAATTTCAAGGATCCTCAGTTTGATATGCATTAGGGCCGTGGGGAAATGGAGCCAAATCGACCCGTTGGGGTCAATGATTCGCTGCCGTTTGCACACTCTCAGAGTTACGGAACTGTAATGGGACCACCTAACTATATCTCTGCATGGGGGGAGTGCAGATTTTATTTGTTATTAAGAGCGTCTGCTAAATGCCTAAATTGTAATTGTAAATTGTCGAAGGTTCTCCATACTAGCCCGGAGCAATGCTAAAAGGTAAACAGACGGACGGCGTGTTCATATATGGTTGTCTACGAACGTATACACGCAGATAGCACCAGTAGGGACCATTAGCCTAGCTACGTTCATAAACATGGGAAAAGATGGGACAGACAAAGTTAATGTTTTGTTATAGAGCACTTTAAACAAACATTACCAGACGCCCCTCACTTCACACGAGTGCGATTTAAAAAAAATCTCTCTCCCTTCCCCTACCCCTCTCTCTCTCTCCCTCTCTCTCTCTCTATCTCGTCCCCACTTCAACAGAAGCAGCCATGCAATTATCCGCCATTTACGCTGTATACAATATCTATTGCTGTCTCTCCCCTCCCTCTCTCTCTCTCTCTCTCTCTCTCTCTCTCTCTCTCTCTCTCTCTCTCTCTCTCTCTCTCTCTCTCTCTTTCTCTCTCTCTGAAACGGGAGCCAAAGCCTTCTTTTCTGCCATGTCACAGAGTAGGAAGAGGGTGAAGTTGAGGCCACACTGTGACAGCAGCCAGCCATTGTGATGTATTGTTATATGCGGTATATAAGGGAAAGGGGGTATTTTGGTTGCAGTACATTTGCACATACATTAACTATAAGTAGCCTTGCCGAGCCATGAGGCCCATAGGGCAGGAGGCCAGGAGCCTATCTCCTGTTTCTGTAGCGTGAGGCAGCTTAATGTACAAGTACACCCCCTGGACATGACGCTAGTATGTCGCAGGGACTTACCCCCAATCCAACCCTTGATGCTGAGTGTCAAGCAGGGAGGCACTGGGTCCCATTTTTAGAGTCTTTGGTATGACCCGGCCAGGGATTGAACCCCAACCTCCCAGTCTCAGGGCGGACACTCTAACCACAAGGCCACTGAGCTGGTACACATACATTAACTATGGGTGCTATTAATACAGAATACAGCACCCGGGTAGCAGTTAGGGGTTAAGTGTCTTGCCCAGGGACACTCGGACACATCAGTCCAAGTGTCCAGTCAGTCCACTCCAACTAAGGGCAGTAAAAAGTGATTCCCAGGCGGCCACTCTACCCATAGTAGCAGCTATAAAGACAGGAGGACAACCCTGGGTCGCAGCAGTTGGCAGTGGCACAACTAAATAAAGTGCATTGGGAGAAACAATAGCATAAAACACATCCAGGACAGGTATGGAGTGTGCCCACATGGCCTATAGTGGTCCAGGCGCATATGTCACATAATAGGCTCTGGGCCTGACAGCGCATCGCGTGTTCGAGTCCCGTTTGTGACGACCTTTGCTGCATCATGTCTCTCCCTGTCAGTCAGTCCCTCCCTCTTTCCTGTCCGTCTTCACTCGAAACTATCAACAAAGGCAACAAACAAACAAATCTAAAATAAAAAATAAAAATCAGACCCGTCAAACGCTATAACGCTATTTCCGTGCTCGGACAGACCCGGGGACACACATATAGCCGTCAATAGGAGTGGTTGCACCACTCAAAAATAAACACATTCTGGCCCTGGGCCGTGACTCAGGCACCTTGGCTGGTAATCCAGTCTGGCAGTGTGCCGCGGGTTCGACTCCCGATCCCGACGGCCTTTACTGCCATGTCTTCCTCATTATACTCACTACTCATTCCTCTCTCCCCATTTCCTGTCATATACTGTCTGTCACTCAATAAAATAATATAAACTAAAAGGCAAAAGCCACAAAAATAAATAAATAAACACATTCAGGTATTAATCTGGACGGTGAAGTTGGAAGTTCTCGAAAAGTCACTTTCAAGTGACTTTTGAAAGCTGAATATTTTTAGAATTTAATATATAAAACGTGAATTTTTGCTTTGGTTGAATTGTGCGTGAGCCAACTGTGTGTGTGTGTGTGTGTGTGTGTGTGTGTGTGTGTGTGTGTGTGTGTGTGTGTGTGAGAGTGTGTGCTGTGCACAGTCCGGTGCGTAATCGCATATACAGTACTGTAGAACTTTGCAGCCTCTACTAACACCCATGAAATTACCCTCCCTGTACCCGAGGGAGCAGGAGGAGACCAAAGCCACGCGGCCAGCGCTTAACCGTTTTCATCCCACATTATGTA
This sequence comes from Protomyctophum bolini, assembly GCF_963924005.1. Taxonomy (NCBI): domain Eukaryota; kingdom Metazoa; phylum Chordata; class Actinopteri; order Myctophiformes; family Myctophidae; genus Protomyctophum; species Protomyctophum bolini. Next base: position 6,081,455 of record NC_137881.1, read on the forward strand.
TATACAGTATGCACCGTCGCAGAGACTCGTGCACGGCAGAGTCAATATATAAACCCTGCCTGTATTTGAATGTCATTTAGCACAGCCATACAATTATCCTCCATTTAGATCTCCCTGTACCAACCTCGCCCTGCCTCCCGGCCACTCATCTGGAGGCTATTTCAAGATCCGGAGGCGTACACACACACCCTCACTGTCTCCTAACCACTCTCTGTGTGTGTGTGTGTACCAGTATGTGTGCGTGCGTGTGTTTGTGCGTGCAAGTGAGCTGTGTGTGTGTGTGCGCGCACGTAGCCTTGTGTGAGTGTGCCTGTGAGGATGTTTGAGAGTTGGATGGCATACAGTGTTCCCAAACGTCTCCCAACCACCCAAAATAAATGTTCCTTCGCGTCTCCCTATACGCTGCCATAGCCAGGACCGTTTCTCTCGCTCTCCCTTCAAATCTTCCTCCATTTTGCTGACACAGCCGAGAGGAGAGAGAGAGAGAGATACATACAGTGGCTTGCTCCGAGAAAAGATTAGAAGCGCATCCTTCCATCGTGCAAGATAGCGCCAGGGACAGAGAAGAAGAAAGAGAGAGAGAGAGAGAGAGAGAGAGAGAGAGAGAGAGAGAGAGAGAGAATGGGAAACTGAAAACACAGCAGAAAATGAAAAATGAAAATAGGAAGACACAGAAAAGTGCCAGCGAACGCACGCACACGCGCGCACATGACACGCGCGCACACACACACACACACACACACACACACACACACACACACACACACACACACACACACACACACACACACACACACACACACACACACACACACACACACACACACACACACACACACACACACACACACACACACACACACACACACACACACAGAGAGAGAGAAAGATAAAAAGAAAAAATGATGAAAGAGACGACAAGCAGATAGGAGAGACCATGCAGGAGAGGAGACAGAAAAAGATGAAGTCTCAGCAGAGATTTTCAAATCACAGGGAGGGAACAACAGAGGTATAGAGACAGACAGGGATGTGAAGTGAGCACACACACACACACACACACACACACACACACACAGCCTCTGCATCTGAGAAACTCCACCGACCGGCCCTAGCTCTAAAACTGCACTCCAGTCTTGTAATCAGCAGCGTATAATTGCTACGTGCGTCCTATACATATCGACCGCTCCCATATAGCACATGCCAAAGTTACTCTGTGATTTTCCAGACTGCATGGTGGTGGTGGTGCTGGGGCACCTGACCACACCACCACCATGCAGTATGTACTCTGCTCCATGGGGCCGTGCACACACAGACATCAAAGGCCCTCAGTTGTTTTACCCTTCTGTAAAACAGCTGAGAGAGAGACTGCCCTCTCCTCTAGACCACGAACACAGCATTTACAGTACTATGGTGGAAAAATGCCACTCCTTTCCATGCCATACTTACTGGAAAGGCAGCTTTCAGGAGAATTGCTATTTTCTGAAGTCTCCTGAACTATATTGGACTGCAGCATTTTGTGTTGAACAAATTTGTTTTTCGAAATCCATGTCGTACACTGCATCTCCAGTAGATAGAGTGCTAGGTTGAGCCACCGAAAATAGCTGATCTACAATCAGCCCCTACCTCTCGAACACTCTCTGCTAAGCCCTATACTGTACCTACTGTACATCCAGTGGTGGGGAAAAAGTAGCCGATACTACTCAAATGTTTTACTTAACTTTTTATGTACTTTTATGTAAAAGTATCATTACTGCCGCATGTAGAAGAACTCTGTTACAATTAAGTAAAAGTCCGGAATTCAAAAGTTACTTGAGCAAAAGCATATTGGTATCAAAATGCACTTAAAGTAATAAAAGTAAATGTACACTAGTATGCAGAATGTCCTATTTCAAAATGGCCGATCGTATACCGAATGCATTGTGAGCTTGTCGAGCTGCTATTTCACATTAAATGGTTAATGTATGTTTTGTAATAACAATCAAAATGTACAAAGTAACTAAGTTTCTGATAAATGTAGAGGGGTACAATACAACATCTGGATCCGAGATCGAGATGTAGTGGAATTAGGGATGCACTGAAAGGGAAATTCTTGGCCGAAACCGAATACCGAATATAGGAAACAGTTTGCTGAAAACCGATCCGAATATGATTAATATTATATATCTTTTTTCCTACCATTGCTGTCATGGCCGTACCTTAAAGTTACTGGATTTATTAAAATAAATGGTTATTACTTATTATGGCAAAACTTAACTTAAATAATAATCACTATTATGGGTCCATAAAACATTTATTCAGCTCTTTTGAATGCATTAATTGCATACACTATTCGGTGATATATTTTCTGCCTAATTAGGCCGAAACCGAATAGGACGAAAATAAATTTTTAGCCATGATTTTCTGCCAAAAGATGAGTCCTAGACAGTACCTCATTTTGGGAAAGAAAAATGATTGTATTCATGTTATATTAATCTTGAACAAGTTCACACACACCTTCATTACAATAGTTTCACATCTGTGCTGACATATGCAGAGCTGCAGCAGGCACAATGTTGAATGTAATTTACCTTCAGAGATTCATGTCTATCTTTCTTTCATCTCTCCCCGTGTCACAAACGTCACGATTTCTTAACTTTTCAGGCAATAAAAACACCTGGATGGTGTTCTGAACTTCTGATTGATTCCAACTCGTTGCAGCGTTGACATTTAGCAATAGATTTATCTTGGTGTCAGTGACAGACAGGGTAATAGAGAATTTCTTATGTGAGACGGTGCTGCCGTCCGTGACATTACAGTGATTCTCAACCTTTGGAATTTCAAGAACCCACAGTTTGATATGATATAAGTTTGCAAGGACCACTCAAAGACTGATGTGTCCTTCGATAACAGGAATCCGAATGTGGAATTCTCTGGATGACAATTTAAAGGGTTGTACAAATATTTGCCAATTTAAAAGAAATTACATAAATCTAATATTTAGGCAATAAGGAAGACGACGAATAGGTTAACTAGAGCTATCATTTCTTACACGTGTCATTTCTCAACTTATTTTGTTTTGCTCTTTTTTGTTTTTTTTGTTTAGATGTGTATGCGCCAATCATTAAAGTAAACTAACTTTTAAGTGAAAAGGGGGCAGGTATTTATAATAATGTATTCTTCTTCCTGCTCCTTTTCGTCATGGGTGTATCAGATACACCCATGTATACCCAAGTATGAAAGACAAATGAATTGTTATCCATTATGATTTGTACTGTATTGTGATACACTATGTGCAAAATAAAATGAAAGGAAATAAAATATGCAGTAGCCCCGATAGACCCTGATTTCATACCATTTTATTTTAATCTATCTACGGGACCCTTGTCTCTAAAATCCTCAGTGTTCATGTATCTCTGACAGTGTACAAATGTAAGGGTCCGGTCGGACATGCAATACGAATGTAAATGTAGCATAACATTAGACAGGTGTGCCATGTGAGCTTTGTACAAGACATGATGGAAGGAACACAGGATGAAACGGCTCCACATCTAGCTCAGCCTAGGTCAGGATTGTGTATATAGTGTTTCACAATAACAATATGGACATTTCTAGTCCTGTTTCTCCATCTGCTGGTCATATACAGTATGTGACAATCTGTGTGTGTGTGTGTGTGTGTGTGTGTGTGTGTGTGTGTGTGTGTGTGTGTGTGTGTGTGTGTGTGTGTGTGTGTGTGTGTGTGTGTGTGTCTGTCTGTGTTCATGCAGGTTTCTCTCTCAGAGAGAGAGAAACCTGATCTCAATATGTAATTATCAAATATCATGTTATTGTGTGCCCTGAAAGGTGAGGTTTCATTGTGATACGGATGCATATAGGAACTTAAAGTAAACTTAAAGTAGTTCCATTGATCCGAGCCCAAACTCAATCCATTGATTCATCATTCAAATAAACGTGCTATGAAAATGCACAAGGCCCACCCATCTGAACGGCTGCCGTGGTACGTGTTGGGTGGGCCGCGGATGCTTTTGAGATTTCCAAGTGGGCCCTGATCCACAAGAAGGTTGGAAACCAACGGGTTTAAATTAATGGGGGAAAACGCTGTGCCACATCCTCTCCTTATCCGACCCGACAGCCACCCAGAGATTGAGCTGAGGCCAAATCTCAGGACAATGAACAAGGGGGCACTGGGCCACACATTATGCTACATGCAATTTGCCTCCCTGGTGGTGGTGTCAGACAGGAGGGTGTTGTGGGCTTACAAATACAGAATACAGGAGCTCAGAGGATGTCCTTTTAAAGCACTGCATGGTGTTCAACCCTTTTCATCTCAGGGCCAATTATCTGCTCGCCATTTGAGCCACGGACCACCGTTTGACGACCTTTTGGCCTCTCAGACCCAAACGTGGAATATTTTGTTGTTCGAGTGAGGTTTTGTCCACTATTCCATGCTGTATTGATACCATTAGGAGAGATACGTAACAGGCAGACGTTGACCAAAATAACAATTCTTCTGCATTCTCCAATTGTGTAGACTTCTTGTAAATTAAGTAATGCAGATGTTTAACAATAGTTTAACTCTTGGGAGCATGAAATGAAACCAAATGGATTTGGTTTCATTTGACTAATTACATAAAGTTACATAAAATTAAATTAAATCAAATTAACACATAAGATCTATTTGGTTCCATTAAAGATCTATAGGGGTCCATTTGGTTACCAACTCTCCATCATTTCACTGGGGACGACCACCTAAGGACCCCTGGTGGTTCCCGGACCACTGGTTGAAAACCACTGCCTTAAAGAAAAGAACTGTATAGGCTGCTGTTCTACAGCTCAAAATAATCACTCAAAATAATGGATTTTGAGTGATGACCTAGTGCCCTCTAGTGGCTGCATGGTGCAGTGACCAGTTGAGTCCACTGTCTCAACCAGAGGCAATTTATTGGTAGCCTGGTAGAATCACAGTTTCTCCCTGCTGGACAACATTTTAATTCTGCCAGGAGGGAGAGAATGAAAATCTGGCGAGGGTGAGAGGTTGGAGGGGTTTACCCAGGGTAATGTATTGGATATTACGGTTTCAGTAAGTTTCTGAAACCGAAATTAAGCTGTTTTGCTCCGTTCTGATTAGTGATTACCTCGTCTACTGGCCACCTTATATGTTCAGTGGTTGTCAAACTGTATTTACTAGACGCTATAGGCCAGGGGTGCCCAAAAGGTAGATTGTGATCTACCAGTAGATCACAAAGCCTGTGCAGTTAGACCACATAAATATATATATAAATTTAATATGTTAAAAAATGCATGTATCTGCCATTTGAATTAAGGTGACTTGTTTGATTTACATCAACTCAGCTCAAACCCCACGAAGCAATACTTTTTCAAGAGTGTTGCGCCCCAAGCGTCAGTATTACAAAGTTATATACAAATAAATCCTACCAATTCCATTTCCCCATTCCATGTGTGACTGTGTGGTTTGTCTTATATGTAACGCCAGGTATACAGTTTAAACTATTTTCAGCAATGGAATAATATATATTTTTTGCTGGGTAGATCTTGTTGGTAACAACTTAGACTACTCGCCCCGTTTCTGTTTTCCTCCCAGAATTTTCCCCAGTGAGGGGTGGGAGAGGCTGGACAGCAGACGGCTGGACTTTGAATTTCTCTAACTATAAACTTTCATGACAGCAGAACAGCCTAAGTACAAATATAATTTATGAAAAGCTACTACAGTGAAGTCTGTTCACAGAAGTTGTTGTAGGATATGTGGGGATTATCTGACGAGGTACCATTTGAGGGGGCAAAACCTTACATATACTAAATAATACTAAATTGTTTATAGGTTCAATATAAGTCAAATAATATAGCCTTTCCACATTCGCCCTGATATTAATCCATTTCCTTGTGTCTCGTGTTCTCCTTCTTTGTCCAAAAACTAAACATGTTTTCCTTTCTTTTCTTTCTGGGTACCACTATACTACTACAGTACCCTATTTCAGCACTGGTGGAAAAAAAGTACTCACATCTTACTTAAGTAAAAGTATCAATACTGCAGTGTATATCTATCTTGTCTGTCCATGAATACGTACTCTGCTGTTGTTGCGTGTGTTTGTATTTTAGGTTTTATGTTTTATGTGTCTAAAATAAAGTACTGATCATAAAAATACTGCAGCGTAGAAATACAAGAAAAGGCCTGAATTACAAATGTTAAGTAAAAGTAGCCTACAAAAGCATTGGTAATGCCATTACTTTTGTACTTTTACTCAACATTGGTATCAAAATGTACTTAAAGTACAGAAAGTAAAAGTATTCATTATGCAGAATGTCCCATTTCAAGTTTTCAAATACATCTTTTGAAAAGAGCTGATCGACACACTCAAGCTTGTAGATCGGCTATTTTCAAATGGACGAAATGAAGTGGTTAATGTATGTTTTGTAATAATAATCAAAATCTACAAAGCAACTATTAACTAAAGTAAAATTATTGGAAATTGGAAATACTCCAGTAAAGTACAAATACCTCAACATTGTACTTAACCCATTCTGACCTGAGATCAGATTCATACCAGGTTTCCACTGGACACACACTGGTCTGATTAATCCATTCTGACCTGAGATCAGATTCTAAAAAATGTCAGTCGTTCTTCGAATTTTTCAAAAATAGCAGACCTACAAGCTCGTATCGCGCCACTCGGTGGCGCGATACGAGCTTGTAGATCTGCTATTTTTCAATAGGTAAAGCATAACATGATGCTAACACCAAAATGGGTGCCCGGTCAGAATGGGTTAAGTACAGTACTTAGGAAATGTATTTAGTTACTTTCCACCACTGCATTTCAGAAACACTGATCTGTGTACTCCCAATCCAATTTACGTTTAGTAGTTAACTAAACTAATGATGACTTTGTGAGCCATGGTTTCCTTGACCTTTGTCTCAGGTTATAATCAAGCGTAGGCACCGAGTCCCTTCGTAGTTCGTGCGTGGGAGGTTGGACTTGATCGACGGATGTCCACTGCCTCTAACCATGAAGTTGGAAGCATGTCAGAAAGGCAGCGCTCTCTAAAGTTCAACAACACTTGTGACTTTCCTAATGTCCACAACCGTATTACTTTTGGCAGCAAATTTTGTCATTCGATGAAAACTCAAAAAGGTTTACAATATTAGGCATGAAACGATTCACTCAACTCACGGTACGATTCGTATCACGATATGAGGTTCAAGATACAATTTTTCACAATATTAAGAAGAATTACAGTTTTTTTAATTTTATATAATTTATCTTCCCCCCCTGAGATTTTTTATTTAACTACATTGCAAAAGAAGTAGCATTACTTTTGACAGTGCAGAAACATAATTGCCTTCCTTGATGAGCATCAACGACCATCATCACCTGGGTTCAGTCACAGACACACACAGCTCCCCTCTACAGTCACAGACACACACAGCTCCCCTCTACAGTCACAGACACACACAGCTCCCCTCTACAGTCACAGACACACACAGCTCCCCTCTACAGTGCTCTACTACTGAAAGTGACTATCATTTCTCATTTCTCTCCAAAAGCACTTGAATATGATGGAATATGACTAAAGCTCACATTTCACATCACACACTAGCCCCCCTAAAAAATGCCTATACAATATACAAGCTGTATTCACAGGAGCATCCAATTCCAAAGCCAGTCAATGAACATGTTGGGCCAAAATGACAGCAATAGCTATAGTAATAGTATACACATATAGTAATAGTATACACATAGCATACAACACAAACAGCAGCAGCAGCAAAAAGAAATAAAGGGAAGAAGAAGGGGTGAAAAAAGCTTCCTACCATGAGCCGTCTTCTACTTGACTTCAGTGATGGCCGCCATGGTCAAACTTTGGAGCCGATGGATTGAGAGCCGCTCCCTGGATGAGCCGTCCAGCGGTGTAGCGTGCCAGTCCTTTCCTCCCCAGCTGGCCTGCAGGGAGCTGAGGAGGAAAGAGAAGTGATGGATGGGAGCCACCGGTGGTCAATGGCAGTGACCGGCCGGATCACAGAGAAGTGATGGATGGTGCGGATGTTCTTCCTCCTCAGTGAGCGACCAGACCCATTCTCCTGGCTGCCTAGGGCTGTCACCATTACACATTTAAGTTGACGATTAATTGTCACACGAATGAGATTGTGTTTTATGCATCGAACACTGGAACGTTAAGACAATTTGTATTTCTGTTTTGCCTTTATTAAGGCTTCGTAATCACAAATTGCACAGGGCAGATATGACAAATAACTTAAATATACAAAGAAATCTCTGACACTTTTTAATATCGTTTTCTTTCCGAAAAATTACAAAATAGCGGAAATAGTCAATCTAGAAGTTTACAACACGCCACGAAGTGACGTATTGTAAGCTTGTAGATCTGCTATTTCTGCTATGTTTGAAAATGTATGGACATTTCTCAACATGGAAACGATTGACGATTATGCTAAAATAATTGCGATTCCCTCAAATAATTAGGCGATTGTCTAAATAATTGTGACAGGCCTACCGGTATCAATGGCAGTGACCGACGACCAGCCCCATCCTCCCGGCCCGCATACAGATGAATGTTGGTAACATGTTCATCCTGGCTGATGTTTGGCACTGCACGTAGCATTCTGGTTGTAGCACAGTCAGTGGCTTCTGTAGAGCAGGCTTCATGGTCCAGCATTCACAGCTGAAAACAAAAGAAGAGAACGGACTCAGGACTGAGAAGAAGCTGGTTGGGGGGGGGCTGTGACGAATACCGGAGAATAATAATAACAATATCTGGGATTTATATAGCGCTTTTCTTGACACTTAAAGACGCTTTTACGTGTTGGGGCCAGGGGGGGGGGGGGGGGGGGGGGGGGGGGGGACAAGAAAAAGGACAACTTTATCAGAAAAATAAAACAATTAAAATAATAAAACCAATAAAACAGTGCATATGACAAGTTTTAAAACATCAGCTTGGGAATGCGGTTGTGAACAGGTGGGTTTTCAGTGAAGATTTGAAGGTAGGAAGTGATGGTGCATCTCGGATGTGTTTGGGGAGAGAGTTCCAGAGGGTAGGGAACTCGGGTTTAAGGGAACGTTTACCAACTCGAGGGAATGTTTACCAACTCGAGGGAATGTTTACCAACAAGAGGGAATGTTTACCAACTCGAGGGAATGTTTACCAACAAGAGGGAATGTTTACCAACAAGAGGGAATGTTTACCAACTCGAGGGAATGTTTACCAACAAGAGGGAATGTTTACCAACTCGAGGGAATGTTTACCAACTCGAGGGAATGTTTACCAACTCGAGGGAATGTTTACCAACTCGAGGGGATGTTTACCAACAAGAGGGAATGTTTACCAACAAGAGGGAATGTTTACCAACAAGAGGGAATGTTTACCAACTCGAGGGAATGTTTACCAACTCGAGGGAATGTTTACCAACTCGAGGGAATGTTTACCAACTCGAGGGGATGTTTACCAACAAGAGGGAATGTTTACCAACAAGAGGGAATGTTTACCAACAAGAGGGAATGTTTACCAACTCGAGGGAATGTTTACCAACTCGAGGGAATGTTTACCAACTCGAGGGAATGTTTACCAACTCGAGGGAATGTTTACCAACAAGAAGGAATGTTTACCAACAAGAAGGAATGTTTACCAACAAGAAGGAATGTTTACCAACAAGAGGGAATGTTTACCAACTCGAGGGAATGTTTACCAACTCGAGGGAATGTTTACCAACAAGAGGGAATGTTTACCAACAAGAGGGAATGTTTACCAACAAGAAGGAATGTTTACCAACAAGAAGGAATGTTTACCAACAAGAGGGAATGTTTACCAACTTGAGGGAATGTTTACCAACTTGAGGGAATGTTTACCAACAAGAGGGAATGTTTACCAACAAGAGGGAATGTTTACCAACTTGAGGGAATGTTTACTAACTCGCCGCAGTGAAAAGTGGAGAGAAACAAGTTTCGATGTCTTCATCGTTGTGCTAACATGCAGTCTTCATCAGTGTAGTACTGTATGTCAAACCCACAGATGTTACAGTTCATTTACAAAGTGATAAAAACATATTTAATGCAATTAAATGGTCAGCTAGATAAATGATTAAAAGGTGTGCATGTGAATACCAATGATAGTAGGCTACCGATGATATTGTTTACTAATGAATTACATTGTTTCGGTACTTTGGCGTTTAAACTTTAGCATTCCTACTTCATCTAGTGTAAACTCTCTAAACAACTATTTTCTCTCTCAATTCAATGCAATTTAAATAAAGGTGAAGAAAAACTAAAATGCACTAAACCGTGGCGAGACAGCAAACCGGCGAGTTCTCCGGTTACCGCTGTGACACCCCAACGAAACATTGTGTATTTATTTATGAAATTTATGAAATTCTTGTTTGTGCAGGCTCATCATTGCAGTTAAAAAAAAAGACAAAGTACATGACTAATCTACATGGTACAATATGTATGCATATAAAAATAAATTAATAATAGTGATGTAGCCTATGTGCATATATATAAAGTAGTCTCTACTAAAATGAGACCAATTCAGTTCAGTCTGTGTGGTGTCACGACTCACGAGTCCTAGTTCTTGTTCAGCAGTCTAATTGTTGACAAGTATAGAAACTGTTCAAGAGTCTGGAGGTGCTGCTCTTGATGCTCATTTAGCGTTTGCCCGGCCGTGGGCGCGGAAGTGGCTTGAACAGGCTATGGCTGGGGTGATGGATGTCCCTGATAATGTTTTCAGCCTTATAGCCAGTCTGTTTCTAGGGAAAATCTAAGCAGTAATATTAGTGTTTTCGCTCAGTCAGTTATTCTTCAAGTCCATCTGTGAAACGGATGACCCCTACAATGCAAATAAAAAGTAGGCATGCAAGACATGCAAATCCCTTGACTCCTTCAAAACTGCTCTCAAAGGGCACCTAGGGACGGCTGCAATTCGAAACTGGCCCCCGTAAAATCTGAATCCCCCCCACCGCCCACCCCATTTCCCCTCACTGTATATGTATCTTTTCCCTTTTTGCTTCCTATATGATGAATTCCTGTTCTGTTCTTTAGCTACATAGTGTATTTGTATGTCTCTAAATGTTTTGATGAATTGAACAATGTGGACCCTGTTGTAAACAAGTGTAATGCTTAATTGGGTCGTCCACTCACAGTTAACAGTCTTTGTATTGAGTTTGTGCTTGAAATGTAGTGTAATTCTGCAAACTGTTAATAAATATTTCAATCAATCAATCAAGGGAAAAACACACACACTCTCTCCCCATGCCTTCGGCCTGGTGGAGACAATAAATCAATCATCATCGTGCGCTACTTTCCCGCTGCGCCTCTACACGGTGCATTACGGGGAGCCGGCGAGAAAAACAAAGCCGCAGCCCAGTCCTAGCTCGCAACAGTGACGTCAGCAACGCCGAGGCTGTCCACGGCCACGACGCGATTGGGCGAAGGAGAGGAGCGACCCCACATTACCGTGTATTGTACCCACGGTACGGACTCCCCGAGACCCGAGTCACGTACCAAAACAGCACACCAACCAGCCGCCAGCTAAAAACACACACACACATCCGCGACGTCGTTCGGGCTCCACACGACAAAGACCGCGGGTAAGGACAACTATTACATTACTAATACTACTGTTTGATGACTCCCACGTTCGGCGGCATCCGCCCCACTCCGCGCAAGTTTCTTTTGTCCTCTCACAGTCAACAACAACAAAACACAACAGTCAGTCAGTCAGTCACAGCGCGTGGAGTCCAACAACAACACGCTTGTTACACTGTTTTATAATGCACTGTCTATTACACTGTTGTAACGCATGGCTGGAACCAGTCGTTGATTGTGTTACTATACATCAGGTGTTTAATCAAAACGCACGTCGCACCATCAGAAGTGATCACTTTATCTCAACGCGTGGGGGCTCCATCATGGATATACCTTTGGACCGGCGAGTATAGGAGTGACACTGACAGAGATGGCCATTTGTTGCGTTGTAGTTGTATAGCTTAACTCGTTTTAGGGAATGTCAGTCTTATCTTATTAAAGCTTTCTGTGATGGCTAAAGACAATGAAACCAGGATAGCTAGTTATGCATGGGGGGGGGAGAGATTTAAAGACAGCATACATTTGTAGTACGTAAAGTAATATGCAACATTGTTGTTGTACCGTTGTGCTAGTACGCTCAGTCATGTGTGTTTCACTCTTTACCTCCCTAGCAGGCATGGGCGCATATCTCTCATATACTTCCCTATCTTGCATAAGCATAACGCTTGCATTATACAAACATAACTCTTGTAAGCAGCCTCAGCATTATGTGTGTGTGACCCTCAGACCCAACAGGCATATATATATAGGACTGCCATGTCTATATATTTTTTTGCTTTCTTGTAAATATTAGGCTATATACAGCTATTTACAATTTTAGGCATTTGCCTCTACCCAGGCATTTATTTCCGTTCGCATTCAGCAGGCATTTAGCAAGTGGATGCTCTTGATCCAGAGTGATCTTAGGTTACAGTAATCAATAACAACACAAGGTAATACATAAAATGCATAGAAATAGTAATCTATAGGATCTTCAGTAAACTAAGAACCTATATCGTCAGTAGAATATCCATACATTGAAACCATAAACACTATAGGATGCCAGATCGATAATGACCCCATGCATCCGTCTACATAACATGCTATCTAAATTACATTATTTTAGCCTTTTCATATAGCCTGATGACCTATATCTCCCCAGAGTCATGGGGATATCCCTTTAGCTTATATAGTCGTTAAGATGTTGGCTTTCCATGTGTGGGAGACCAGGGTTCGATTCCTGGCTGTTTCAAATTGTGCCGTGACCCGGATCCGGTTTCCCCATGGGAGGTCGTCAAATGGGCGGCGAGTGTATAGCAGAGTGGCTCACAGCCTGAGCCTGATGGACTCAAAAGTCTATAATATCTCCCCCGAGCCATATAGGCAATTGCCTTTGGCTTAGTGGTTAAGATGTTGGCTTTCCACGCGGGAGACCTATGGTTCGATTTTCCTTGCGTGCGCACACGCCACCCAAGCACGCGTGCACACACACACACACACACTAACTCTTCAAGTGACTGTGTCCTGCCTGCAGATGTCACCATGCAGGCCGCCCAGTTCAGCATGTCAGACAGCGAATCAGAGCCCTCGGAGGAGGTAGAGGGGTCAGAAACCGACCAGTCGCCGGGCGAGCAAGTGTTCCACCGCGTGGCAGTTCCACCACATGACAGACACACCCTCATCCTACCCGAGCCCAGAATGTCAGGTAAAGAACATTCTATTTTCATATAGCCGGTGTATATAGTAGACAGTCCAGAAAAACGTGGGCAAAAATGCTTGATTTTGCTTTGAAATATGCAGGCTTTTATGTGATTATATGCGGTGGAATATGCGGGAAGTTGCAAAATATGCGGTTGAACAATTATGCGTCCTTTTAGAAAAAATGCATAATCTGTGCCTTTTGGCTGATTACGCAGGAAATTATGTGACCGCATTTTCTTTTACAACAGCCACGGATAAGTTTGTTATTATGAGGGTCGGCTTACTCGGCTAAGCACTTGACACATTTTGTTGACCCCCTCGGCGTGTTGCCCTACACAGTGCGTATTGCGCATATACGTAACTGTCCAACAGCTATTTATGTGAATCAACCTCTCATCCTCTCTCTGTCTGTGAATCACACCCTGCAGCGGGCGGGCGGATCAGACTGAATTCAGAATCCAACGCCGCCATCGCCTCCAGAGACGATGACCTCGACAGCGAGGACGGCGTCCCGTTCCGGGGCCGGTCGTTGTCGGCACCGCCCGCCCTTTGGGCAGCCCAGAAATACGGCCGGCAGCTCCGACGGATGAGCGACGAGTTTGACAGCTTGCTGGACAAAGGGGTAAGGCCTGAGAGACAGTGGACAAAGGGGTAAGGCCTAAGAGACAGTGGACAAAGGGGTAAGGCCTAAGAGACAGTGGACAAAGGGGTAAGGCCTGAGAGTCAGTGGACAAAGGGGTAAGGCCTGAGAGTCAGTGGACAAAGGGGTAAGGCCTGAGAGTCAGTGGACAAAGGGGTAAGGCCTAAGAGACAGTGGACAAAGGGGTAAGGCCTGAGAGTCAGTGGACAAAGGGGTAAGGCCTAAGAGACAGTGGACAAAGGGGTAAGGCCTGAGAGTCAGTGGACAAAGGGGTAAGGCCTGAGAGTCAGTGGACAAAGGGGTAAGGCCTGAGAGTCAGTGGACAAAGGGGTAAGGCCTAAGAGACAGTGGCGAGTGCCCGGTGTTGTTTCATGTTTCATGGACTGAAATATAAATGGAGAAAGAGGAAGATGGCAGAAACCGCAACCTTTTTCAACCCAACTTCAACTTTATTGTCACATCACAAGTATACCAGTGTAAAAGAGCGGGTACAATTATTGTTTACCAGAAAAAATAAGTTTCAGAACTAATAGGCATAAGAATGGAAGAGAGTATGCCTAGAGAAAAACCAATATATACATGCATACTATAAGGTGCATGGTCAAATGGAAGACAAACAGTCTCCTGGGAATGTAGAGACAGCACTTATAGTTATATGCAGATATATCATCATATGGGATACACTGAATGGACACTGGGTCATACTGTATGCTGGATGTCATGTTAGAATTTAGATGGACTGGTCGATCGCCGCGGTCCTTTTTGGTCGACCACGGAGCAATTTGAAAACCCAGCCAAAAACGGCCATTCGTTCAATCAAGCACAAGCTTGGCTGGTTTAAATGTGAACACAAACGAAACGTTGTTGTATTAGGTTGAAATAAAAAAGACAGAGCTTTTTTCTTCATTTAGTCATTTTTTGGATCCAGCACCGTATTCTGAAACTGGGATCTGCATATCGTTGTCCTTCTTTACACAAACGAAATCATGTCAGTGAAGCAGCTTGGCACCAATTATCACAGATTTGACCCTGGAATCATTAGCATACCAATGATCCCATGTGTGTTGAACCGTTTATTACCAGGCTGCTACTACGGACACATCACAATGACGCACGCACACACACTATCTTGCAGATATTCTTTCCACCACTGGTGATGCCTATAAAACATTTATTTTGGGTTTTCTCTGTCCATCTCAAGCACAGCTCAAGACCCACTTCTACACCCTTGCTTTTAATTGATCTTTAATTTTTGTGTTATTCATGTCCTCCCTGTATTGCATTACTGCTCTTGTTTTTTAATGTTTATGCCTTGCTTTTCTTTTCTTTTTTTTCTCCATTGCTCTGTAAAGCACTTTGAGTTTGAGCTGCATTTCATGTCATG
The DNA here is from genome assembly GCF_963924005.1 of Protomyctophum bolini. Classification (NCBI taxonomy): domain Eukaryota; kingdom Metazoa; phylum Chordata; class Actinopteri; order Myctophiformes; family Myctophidae; genus Protomyctophum; species Protomyctophum bolini. Next base: position 6,096,744 of record NC_137881.1, read on the forward strand.
AAAGGTGCTATACAAATAACGTTTTATTATTATTATTATTATCTTGCAGGGCATAAGGCGGGTGAAGAGCTCCGGGAACACAGGACAGATGCACCACTCTAAAAGCTGGTGGAACTACCTCTTTAGTCACCAGGAGACAGAGGGAGAGAACAGCCACAGCCACGACAGCCACAGTAGTCGCACGGAGTAGACACTCCCACATCAACCAGGTTCATGGACACCTTTTCTTTAGTTTTATTTGGGGGTTTTTTTTGGGGGGGGGGATGGTTGTTGGTTAGAGGCTGAACAAGTGAAATTCATTGCCACCAATGCATTTCCACACAGAGTGAACAGATGGAAGTCGACTGTCGAGAGAGCAAAAAGCAGGGTACAATCCAGTTATTCTCAAACCATTTTAAATTTTGAGGATCCCGTTAATTCTGAGAGAAAGTACAAAATGTACACTGTACATTTGTACACTCTCCGAGTTACAGACCTGTAAGGGTCATTTTGAGAACCACTGGTCCAATCGCCTCCTGTCTGTATAGATTCCGCACCATATGGTCTCATATATACAGTGATATAATCACACTGTCTGAAGTAAATGTCTTTTTCTTTAGTTGTACTTTTTGTTGACCAGTCACATTAATGTCAGGTGTGTCGACACATTTTGCTCACACTTGCATGCGTGTGGCTGGTTAAATTGAAGGTGATTAATAACTTTGTCACCATACTCTGCCTGTGAAAAAAGGTAAAGCTCTGGAAATAACTGCACTGAAATTGACTGAATATAGAAGGGGATAGAAAGGGAGAATTATGGGAAAGAGGAAATACTTGGCAGCAAAAAGAGGCTTTCCATTTTGATGCGTCTCTCCCGTGAACGCTATACGCAGCATAGAGGGAGAGATAAAACACTGAAATATAGCTATTTACGCCTCTTTTTGTATAATCCCCACAATGGGCTGCCGGTTCTTCTCCTCGTGTTGTTTAATAATTCAGTGGTGACGTTTGCGTTCGGGAAACGGATGAACTGGAGCCGGGGAGTCTTATTCAGAACAACAGTCAGGACATGGCACAGGACTGGCCGTGCAATAAAAGCTCAGTCGCGTTCATGCATGTTTTCATTCTCATCACATACAAGCACATGAATACTGGACAACTCACCCCGGTGCTTTCCCGATTTTCCTCCCGGAATTTTCATCAGTGAGGGGGATAACTTTGTAATATACTATTGGCTGTTTGTATTCTTTTTGGAAAAATATAAAAAGATACTCCTGTGGAAAGGCTATAGTATTTTACTTATATTGACGGCTATAAACAATTTAGTATTATTTAGTATGTGTAAGGTTTTGCCCACTCAAATGGTACCTCGTCAGATAATCCCCACATATCCTACAACAACTTCTGTGAACAGACTTCACTGTAGTAGCTTTTCATAAATTATATTTGTACTTAGGCTGTCTGCTGTCATGAAAGTTTATAGTTAGAGAAATTCAAAGTCCAGCCGTCTGCTGTCCAGCCTCTCCCACCCCTCACTGGGGAAAATTCTGGGAGGAAAACAGAAACGGGGTGAGTTGTCTTGTTACCAAGCACATTATATTACTATGGAGAACACTGTGTATGCATGGAACAGGCCGGCTCTCCCGCCTGGCTTATGAAGTGCCCCCTCTGATAATTCAGAGGACAAATAAGAGGAAAGAAAGATAAAGTAATCAAATGAGTCCTTTATCTCTTTTTCCCATTAAGTTACAGACAAGCCAAACACCATCTTTATAGGAAAGAAGAAAAAATAACTGCAGGAAGACTATCATCAATCGATTTGTAAAAAAAAAAAACAATCTTGTACACACAGACAATCTGATACTGCTGGAATAGTCTTCTTGTTTCTACTTTGCGTATACTGAACTTCAGGGTTTAGATTTCTATCAGATAATAGTGTCAAATTAAATTAGATGTATAAAAAAAAAAGCACAAACCAGCATGAATATTATCTTTTTAAAGGCCTTGAATCACCAACAAATCAAATAAAAAGGTGGACACCGGGGTTTTAACCACTTAAGCCCTATATATATATATATTACGAGAAAATAGTGAACATAGCTGGTCTACAAGCTCAGAAACATCACAACATGATGCATTGTGAGCTTGTAGATCTTCCATTGCCTCTTTAAAAAAAAAAGAAAAAAACATGAATCCCAAAATTGAGGATTAATGTGGTTAAACTGTAAATAATTAGTTTGAGGGTGTTGAGGATCACAAGTTAACCAGAATCTTTATATTATACACGTTTTGGCCAAGCTAGCAATAGGCAGTGTACAATCTTTGGGTCTCTTAGGGGTTGATGTTTTGTGAATATTTAAGAAAAGACTTAAGGTGGTAATCAATTAACTGCTGTATAAGGAACCAAACACAACGGCCTTCGGCCTCATTTCTCCAATGCAACAGACGTCGCTCTGTGCTGGGATTTGACTGGCAGGAGTAGATGGAATGGTTTATCTATCGGGGGGTAGATGGAATGGTTTATCTATCGGGGACCTCTGGGAGTAGGAGTGCTTATCTCTGGGCTCAGCCTAACGGTGGCTTTTACATCCACACTGTATATTCTGAATGACAGATATACCGTAGGCTCTGAAACCACACTCCAATTTGCGAGATCAATAACCGCAGGGCTTAAAGCAACTAAAATAAATCCCAAGACTGAAAATGTTTTGGCGTTTTTTGCAAATCTGCACTGATCTCATTAAATGACCCCTATGAAACCCTCAAGACTGAAATCCGTCCCTATAGGACTGAGAACTTTAAGCCCTGTAACCATTTGTCTCCTCAGATCTTAAACCGTAAATTAAATTAAAATGGAATCAGGTCCCATAGCCAAAAGATCCTGTGTGTGCAATCTGAAAATATTTTGTGCCAGGGAGACGGGACCCCCATACAAGATTTGGGGTCACGTTCTTTCCAGATTTATTTGCGAAAATAGCACATCTGCAAGATGGCGAGTTTGGCAACACATTGTGAGCCTGTAGATCTGCTATTCTTATATAGCCAATGTAAGTATATGATTAAGTAAATAGATTTTGATGCTACATGAACTACTTTAACTGGGGATCCCCCTGTAACCCCCTCAAGGACCCCTGGGGGTCTCCGGACGCCATTTTGAGAAGCGTTGCTAGTGTACAGTAGATCAGATCTGAGAAAACAATCAGATTTAGCCTGCAGTTCTACTCTAAACTAAAGCCTATAAATGAAGACCCTGGCCTGACCTGGGATCAGCACTCCTACTCAGCCAGAGACCAGAATACATAGGGATTGGCTTATGTGTGTGAAAATTGTAAACAATACGTGACTGTTTGAAGGTGGTGGTGATGCAGTGGATTTGTTCGACGTGTCTTATTCAGTTCCACTCAGCTTGTGGGGATGTGATGCAAGGTGTTCAGGTGCACACGCAGGTACAAACAGGCCACATCCCTTTTCTTTTATTAAGCAAATGCCTTATGTTAGTTACCAGGTTAACGAATGGTCCTAAGATATCACACTGTCTTTTCTTGGTGCAGTTTGTTTTGCATGAATTAACCACTTTAGCCGATCTGCAAGTTCGGCAATTTTGTTTCTTTTAATGGATCATGAAAATTACAGGAAGGAACCGTCTGTCCACAGCTCACCAATGAGACACAATGAGTAGAGTAGTGGTGGAAAGTAACTAAGTACATTTACTTAAGTACAATGTTGAGGTATTTGTACTATTTCCCATTTCCAAATACTTTTACATCTACTCCACTACATCTCAACTCAATTTGTAGATTTCTATTATTACAAAACATACATTACCCACTTCAGCCCTATACATTTCGGCCATTTGAAAATTGCCATATTCAAAATAAATACGTTTTATTATTATTATTTTGTTTTAAGAACTTGTGAAATGGGACATTCTGCATAATGAGTACTTTCTACTTTTGATACTTTTAAGTACATTTTGATACCAATACTTTTGTACTTTTACTCAAGTAAATTTTGTATTCCGGCCACTTGTAACAGATTGTAACATATTTTTTACATTGCGGCATTGATACTTTGACTTGAGTAAAACAAGTTGAGTAATTTTCCACCACTGGTAGAGAAATGGTGCTATCTTATAATGAGCATTAGTGAGGACCAATTATATGAAGATAAAGTTGAAAAAGTGCTCCTTTAAACCATTTTGGACTGGAAAGAAAAGTCTTCTAAAAAACCCATGTTTCTATGTCAGTGGTGCTCAGCCTTTTTCACGTCAAGGACCCCCAGAATTAGCTCTATTGGGCCACGGACCCCCATCTCAAAATATGTAGTTCCAGGCAGGGACCCCCCCCAGGAGGACAGATTTGAGTTAAATATAACTCAAATCTAGTTTTCAAAAATAGCATACCAACAAGCTCGTAGCGCGCCACTCGTTGGCGTGCTATGGGCTTGTAGATCTGCTAAATTTAAAACACCAAAATGGGTTTAAGCAACAGTTCGTGACAGTAAACTCCATAGAAAACCCCATGCCTGTCTGTGTGCACCAGTTGCTTTGCATCAATCCTTGATATTACTTGAATCTAAAGATATGTGTGGAGGAGAATCTCCAACTTTTAACTTTTTTTTTTTTCTCTTCTTCTTTTTGTAATGACTTTTGTAAATGTATTTTTCTCTACTATTGTGCCACTGCTGGTATATCCTGTGCTGAACAATAAAGAATTTTATGAAACATCTTATAAAAAGAGCATGTTTTATATTTGTTAAACCAATAGTGGTCCAAGAAAAAGACACGATGGCGTTGCAGAAAATATTTGTTCATGATAACGTCAAGGCAATTCCTGGACAACTGTCAGTAAGTATTAAACGCGATGGGACTTCAAATCAACATTACAATTATTCTAAACTTTTGCCTCGATTACGATTAACGAACGATTATTTTTGAAATACCGGTAGTGAAATTAGCGTATGTACAAGCTCACAACGGGCCATGATGTGACGCGTTGTGAGCTTGTAGATCAACTATTTTCACCATTTAATATGTTCAGGGTTAAGTACTTAATCAGACTAATTGATTTGGTCTATTACAAAAATAATATATTTGAATTTCTCTCTTGTTGATTCGAGAAAAGAATAATTTTATTATTGGTTCTAAACATCAGTTTTGAGTTTGACACATTGTCAGTTAATTTCCCAGCCCTAATTGTAAATGTAGTGCAGATGAGTAAATATTCTTATGGTGACGCATGGGAAGTTTCGTAATTTTTCTCACTGTCCATATGAGTCAAACCACCATGCTCCTTTGTTTATTTTTGGAATAAGAAGTTCTTATATGATGCAATTTTAAACACATACTGTATATGGGGTTTCAGAAAGACGGGGCTTAAAGACTTCGGTGTATTCTGAGGTCTTAGAGGCACCGGCTAGCCTGCTGCACTACAAAAGAAGGCTGCTTTGTTACTGTTGGCAATTATGAAAACATGGCAGTTGAGCGATATGACTTCAAAGTGACATCACAATCAAAAAGACAAAAGCCGGCGGTGCGTCACGCCACCTCCGAGGGGTCCCAGCAGTATTTGTGCCCACAGTCCAGAGACGACAGTGTGTCCATGTCTGTGTCCCTCAGTGTGAAGTCAAACAGCTTGGTGTTTTCCCCCAGTCTGTCGGGGTGCGACGACTTAGGCAGCACCGGGACGCCCTGCTGCACCGCCCAACGCAACAGAACCTTTGGGGTGAAAACATACTGCGTGTGTCAATGGGAGTCCCCCGGCCTAGCGCTTTGCACTGGTTTTAGTATAGAAATATTTAGAAAATAGCAGATCTACAAATTAAGCTTGCACATGTACTTGAGTAAATGTGCTTAGTTACTTCCCACCACTGGCACTTGTTTTATGTTTAGGTCTAAGTATCGCTTATTATTTTATCAATTACTTTTTCGAACATCGAGAAGCGTATTTCTTTGTACATGTGTGTGCGCCAACAAATCAATTGACCACATTATTTTATACTTTGTTGTGCGAAGAAAATAGAAAATGTTCATTACAAATCTTAGATCTCCAACTGGCTTTTTAGTTGTGATAGTTTAACCACATAAGTTATATATACTGTAGACTACGATCCCCCAGAGCCTATAGCTCTGAACTCCATTTTCCCCTCTACACCAAATCTCTTAGTTGTGAGCTTGTAGACCTGATATCTTGTCATACCCAGAAAACAGAGACTAGGTTTCATGTGGTTAGCAGCAGTGAGGAGCAGGATCACATAATTCACATTGATTCACTTTAGTAGAGGTTTTGACGAATGTGGTTGACAGTAGCAATTTTATTTTTAAAATGAAATCAAATCATGTCCGTCAGGATCCACATGGAAAAGGCGTGGCTCCCATGTGGATATCACAGTAGTATTATTTTGTGCAAGGTTTCAACCAGGTCCGAATCCCACTGACTTTCAATGTAAAAATTAAGCATAAAATATATGTGTGAACAAGAACAATTAAAGTCCAGTGGACATTAACCGCATATAGACTTGCACATACAGTATTATACACATACTGTATAGACGTTCTCGCCACTCCAAAAGCCCAACTAGTCTTCCCTTTTACCTGAGAGATAGCCAGCACTCCGAAAATCCATTTAAGGTATATTTATTGCATTGTGCAGCACGGACAGACAGACAAAACACGGACGCGTTTCGGCGGTCAAGCCTTCCTCAGCGTGTATAGGATTGATGCCATAACACGTACGTGTTTTGTCTGTCTATCCGTGCTGCACAATGCAATAAATACACCTTAAATGGATTTCGGTTTCCTAGCTATCTCTCCATTACAGTGATTCTTTGTGAGCCGTGTACCCGGTAAACTGCATGTTTTGACTGAGAGTGCTCGTTTTTCTCTTCTTCCATGTTCTCCTTTACCTGAACCTCATAGTAAAACGTCCCTGATGAGCTTTGACCAGACTGCATGATATTTAAATTTAATATCAGGAGCACAGAGTACCCATTACCGAAGTCCGCTGGGTCACGGAAGTAATTTCTCTATGGAGAATAACATTGTGTTATTATCTTAAAACCGTCTCATATAAGCTTTGTGGTCCAAAACGAAACAAAATGTCCCGGCGATATTGTCAGGGAGGTGGCTCTGTATCGTTAACGATAGTCACTCATATTTCATTTGTTTATTTCTGGCAAAAATGTAATGAATTCAGCAGTTTTCTCGCTGTCCATATGAGTCAAACCACCATGCTCCTTTGTTTATTTTTGGAATAAGAAGTTCTTTATATGATCTCCGAGGCGTCCCGGCAGTATTTGTGCCCACAGTCCAGAGACGACAGTGTGTCCATGTCTGTGTCCCTCAGTGTGAAGTCAAACAGCTTGGTGTTTTCCCCCAGTCTGTCGGGGCGCGACGACTTAGGCAGCACCGGGACGCCCTGCTGCACCGCCCAACGCAACAGAACCTTTGGGGTGAAAACATACTGCGTGTCTTGTTTTATGTTTAGGTCTGCAAGTATCGCTTATTATTTTATCACTTACTTTTTCTAACATCGAGAAGCGTATTTCTGTGCGTGTGTGTGCCAACAAATCAATTGACCACATTACACTGCAATTCTCTTTTCTCTGGACTCCCAAAAAAGTCTATCAATCGCCTTTCAACTAGGCCAAAACACAGCAGCTTGAGTGCTTACAAAAACCAGGAGATATGACCATATTACTCCCGTTCTCACCTCACTGCATTGCATTGGTTACCAGTCGTGTTCAGAATTGATTTTAAAGTTGACTTGACCCCTTCCCCAACACAAAGCTGGTGACTCAAGGTGGCAGAGCCTTCACTGCTACCTCTGGAACTTAGACAGACCACTTCAGTGTCCACTTTTAAAAGACTCTTAAAAACCCACTATCATAGAAAGGCTTTTAATATTTTGTATTTTATTAATTTCCATTGTTGATTTGAATTGCCTGTTTATGTATTGCACTTTGTAAACTTGTTTTTGAAAACTGCTATACAAATAATGTTGTCACATACTGTAGCCGTGTAGCGTCACCCTGGGCAAGACCTACTGTACGCTGAAAAGACTATCATCGGAAGTTGCGGGATTTTAGCGGAAGTATCGCCGAAGGAAATGACGTTGATGCTTTACAAATCAGTTCACATTCTCCGCGAATGAAACAAGTGTTGTGATCGGTCGGGAAAATATCGTATCCGGGGGAAATCGTATCCGACGGATGTTCCGGAGGATACATCCGCCGATAGCTTCTCTGCCTTACGTTGTGACCAGGCTTTTCTTTTCGCAGATAAGTAAGCCTGGGACCGAGGCTACTGTAGCGTTGTTTCAGAGGGTGCTGTGGGTGCTGTGTGTGTGTGTGTGTGCACGTTCACATACCTGCGCAGCAGTGTGTCCACAGCTCCGTGCCACCTCCATCACCACAGGGTCACTAAGCAGTTCTCCTTTTCCTAGAGAGGAGTAGGCCTGGAAACACACGCCCTGCTCCTCACACAGTCGCCTCAGCTCCTTCTGACACAGCCGTGGGTGAAACTCCACCTGGACACACACACACACACACATGTTGATACATTTTGAAATATGTTCCCCCCTCCCCAAACGAAATAGCCTACAGTATATCTACAACAGGGTTGGGTTCCCACACATTTTTAACAATGAATTTTCCAAACTTATTTTGAAAATATTATACCCTATTCCAGGCATTCTAGCAATCATACGATGCAATATTGAGTCTATATACACCAGTGTTCCATCAATGCACCAAGACACCAAGACTTGTGCAAATGTTGTCATGTGATGAACAGAACAGATCTACAAGCTAACAACGTATCACGGTGCAACATACAGATGCACCTTGTACAGTAGATCTATCATTTTTGTAATGTATACAGTACATTAGGCCGGGCACACATATTTCACATACAGTACAGTAATGCTACACATGGGACATGGACACATTTTTCATTTGATTCATTCCAAACCTTTTCCTTTTCATTTTTTAATTTTATTTGTTGTATATTTCCAGGAATTTAATGGCCGTGGGGCGTGGGAACCCTGCTACAAGCTCACAACCCCGTCGCATGCCTTTGTTTGGATTTGAACTGTGACTAATATACTGTAGCCCCAAACCACTGATGGACTAATATTTGGCAGCGTGACCATATATTATATGGCATGACCATAATGGTTGTTTTGTTGGTTGATTCACAGACGTGTGACACCACGTCATCCACTATTCTACATTGTGAATGATCTTCTGATACAGACGTGTGACTGACACCAGGTCATCCACTATTCTACATTGTGAATGATCTTCTGATACAGACGAATGACTGACCACGTCATCCACATTGTGAATGGTCTTCTGATACAGACGTGTGACTGACTGACAACACGTCATCCACTATTCTACATTGTGAATGATCTTCTGTTCTGATACAGACGTGTGACTGACTGACACCACGTCATCCACTATTCTACATTGTGAATGATCTTCTGATACAGACGTGTGACTGACTGACACCACGTCATCCACTATTCTACATTGTGAATGATCTTCTGATACAGACGTCGGTGTGACTGACACCACGTCATCCACTATTCTACATTGTGAATGGTCTTCTAACCTGCAGCACAGCCGGAGGGACCTTGCAGCCGAGCATCAGTTGTGTCATGTGTGCTGCGGTGTAGTTGGACACTCCGATGGCCCTCAGTCGGCCCTGCGCCTGCAGCTCCTCCAGAGCAGCCCAGCTCTGAGCCCTGTTCTCTGGGGAACAGAGAGACACGCATCAGACCCAAAGCAGACGCCAAAGCACAAGGGGGCGCTTGCCTTTATAAAAAGAGCATGTTTTATATTATTTTGTCAACCAATAGTTATCCAAGAAAAAGACAAGATAGCGTTGCAGAAAATATGTTCATGATAATGTCAAGGCATTGAAGGCAATTCCTGTACAACTGTCAGTAAGTGTTAAAAACTGTAAACAAGGTTGGGCGATGGGACTTCAAATCAATATTACAATTATTCTAAACTTTTGCCTCGATTACGATTAACGAATGATTATTTTTGAAATACCGGTAGTGAAATTAGCGTATGTACAGGCTCACATGTTGCTCAATAGTTGATCTTGTAGATCAACTATTTTCACCATTTAATAAGTTCAGGGGTAAGTACTTAATCAGACTAATTGATTTGGTCTATTACAACAAAATATATTTGAGAGAAAATAATAATTTTATTATTGGTTCCCAGCCCTAATTGTAAATGTAGTGCAGAGGAGTAAATATTCGTATCGGTGATGCATGGGAAGTTTCGTATTATTTTTGGAATAAGAAGTTCTTATGTGATGCAATTTTAATATAAACACATATATGGGGTTTCAGAAAGACGGGGCTTAAAGACTTCGGTGCTCTATTCTGAGGTCTTAGAGGCACCGGCTAGCCTGCTGCACTACAAAAGAAGGCTTTGTTACTGTTGGCAATCATGAAAACATGTTTCAAAACATGCTTGCCTACTTATACTGGATGTTTAGCAGCTAAGCTAGTATCTCTATAAATCTAAAAAAGAATATATAAAACTGTTTAACAAATGCAATGTAAGGATATTCTATCGTCTGGCTTGATTTGTTATTTTGGTTGTTTTTTTTACCCCAACAACCGCAGCCAAACAATGGTTGTAGTCGACAGTAAAAAATACTGTATGTGAGATGACTGCCTGATTTAATGGCTGACCCGATTTTCTTCTGTCACACAGCTGCACCGCAGGAATAATGCAAATCAATATGATTGACTGAAACATTGCAAATGGACGAACAAATCTTCCCCCCCGAGGCTCTATGGACCATATTCACTCTTTCTTCACTCATTGCAATTTGGTGCCATTTATTCACATAACTCTTGGTGTATAAATGCCTTTATTGTGCATCATCCTGACCTGGGTTCCGCTGGTCAGACACCAGCAGTCCCTGTGTGCCGGGCCAGTGGATGAGGTAGAGGTCGATGTAATCCAAGTCCAGCTGGGACAGGCTGTGCAGGGCTCCGTCCGCGGCCTTCACACCCTGGTCCTTGGGACCCAGCTTACTGGAAGCAGGAAGGAACAGAGAAACAGGCTGGAAATGAGCCATGGAGATCAGTGAACATGCCAAAATGGACAGTATTCTCTGGTCTTTCGGGGCTACAGACAGACGGAATCTCTTTGACATATCATGGGTCTGATGAGCAGTGAGCACACAGGGTTAACAGTCTTGCTTGGGACACTTTGACATGTCAGCTGGGCGAGCAAAAGGGTCGAACTGTGGCTACCTTCTGATTTCCAGAGAGCCCAATCTGTGCGTTCACGCGGGCAGATGCAAAGATACTTCTTTATTAGCCACGGATCCTTTTAAGGTTTGGACTTTATTCCAATAGGAAAATTCACATTTGTTTGCATTAAAAAAAAAAACATATTTGATTATATATGATATATTGATTATATTTATTTTACTGAAAAAATCTAAATGAGGTTTTTTTTAGGCAAAATCGTGCAGAACTAATATATACTGTATATATATAGCACAGCACACAATGGCTGCTATGCTCACGGACCATATATATATATTTACTATCTCAGGTACCAATGTGTGTAATTTTCTTTGTGGAAAAAAGACAGTATGGTGTGACAATAATAAAGATGACGTCTGATTCTATACCTGGTAACAAACACATCCTGTCGGGTCAGCTGGTGTTTGGGCAGCAGTTCCCTCAGAGCTCGGCCCAGGTCGGCCTCATTGCGGTAGACGGCGGCCGTGTCGAAGGCCCGGTAGCCCGACGCCAGCGCGGCGTCCACCGCCGAGCGGACGTCCTCGGCGCCACACAGCTTGTAGGTCCCCAGGCCCAGGAGGGGCATCCGGGCCCCGGTGTTTAGGACCACGTAAGGGCCCCCCGGGGCGGAGGAGGAGGAGGTGGAAGACATGTCGGTATGGATTGGACACTTTTTCAATTACGGCACCTTTTCCTTTGACTGCCGGTCTCATTGACCACTGCTCATCCACCTAGAGGGTTTAGAGAGAGAGAGAGAGAGAGAGAGAGAGAGAGACATTGATTGATTGATTGATTGAAATATGTATTAACAGTTTGCAGAATTACAGTACATATCAAGCACAAACTCAATACAAAGACTGTTAACCGTGAGTGGACGACCCAATTAAGCATTACACTTGTTTACAACAGGTTCCACTTTGTTCAATTCATCAAAACATTTAGAGACGTACAAATAGACACTTCTATATAGTTAAAGAACAGAACAGGAATTCATCATAAAGGAAGCAAAAAGGGAAAAGAAACATACAGTGAGGGGAAAGGGGGGGGGGGGTGGGGGGACACACATGTAGACACAAACACAAAGAGAGAGAGAGATTCTTTAATGTGTGACTGTGAGTCTCTGACAGGTAAAGGACACTTTGACATGATACATTGGTGCCACCCAGTGGAACAGGCTGGACACTGCAACCAAACTAACTTTAAACCTGAGAACTGCTGAAGTAGGGAGTTAGAATTTTAGTTAGTTAGAATTTTAGTAGGGTTTGTGTCTGTTTGTGTTGTTTTTATGTTTGTTGTGGGGTTTATTTTATAGGTGATGTTTCTTCTTAGTGAAGGTTTCTTGTAGTTAAGTAATGTTTGAACTGGAGTATAATTTTGACTCAAGTACTGGAGGTTCACTACTCTGTCTACCACTCTACCAGACTACCACTGCTAGAATTCAAAATATACTTGAGTAAAAGTACAAAAGTATTGGTACCAAAAGTAAAAGTAGGCCTACTACTCATTGTGCAGAATGTCCCATTTCAAGCTCACGCATTGTGAGCTTGTAGACTGCATCCCTTTTGTTTATACGTGTGGTGGGGGGGGGCTCAGAGTGCTTCCACTAAGGAAAGTAGGCTGTCTAATGACACAACCCTGAACCCGCCTTTGTTTTGGTGAGTAGCAAAAACATTCGTTTTATTTACACTAAAGAGGAGAGGCTACCTTTTAACCTAGTACGTGTCCCCTCTTCCACTGTTTGACAAAAACAAGCTCTCGTAGATGACATCTTGTGTTGTGTTATGTTGTGTGTGTGTGTAGAGAGAGACAGAGAAAGAGCGGGAGATGGGTCTGTACCTGACTACCTGTACGTCTGGTCTGGACCAGCTGGGCTAACCATTAGCCAGGCACTGGCTGAAGTATAGACTATAGCCCCAATATGTTCCCTCGGTCCCTACGCTCATTCTGAGGGAACATACTGGGGCTAGCTGAAGTAAAGACTTACTTTCAACGTAATAAAAGTAAAACTGTGCTTTGGTTTGAAGTTGAATACTCACAATTCGTTCGCAGGCTCGCAGCAGGTTTAAACGAGTGTCTATTGTTTACGTCATCAGTCCATACGTCGTTGTCACGTGACAGTCATGACTCATGCGCCGTGACCCGTGTTGCCAGATTGTGTGAGAGAAATAATAATAATAATCAAATATCAATTTAAATTAGGAAACACACAGTTAGATCATACCCTGTCTGTATTATGATTACCTGGGACTAAAGATTAGTGCCTCAGGTAATTTTGGTCTGGCAGTGAACGCACTGAAAGAGAAAGCATGCAGAGCCTTTTATGCTATTAAAAGAAAATTCTACAAAATTGATATCCCCGTTAGAATTTGGATAAATCAGTCACCAAGACTACACTAGATGGGACAAACATCCCATAGAAACCCTGCATGCAGAATTCTGTAGGTCCATATTAAACATCCAAAGAAAAACACCAACCAATGAATTGGTGCAGAATTAGGTGCAGATTCAGAATTAGTGCAGAACACCAGTGCAGAATTAGGCCGTTACCCATTAATTATTAACATTAGGAAAAGAACACTAAAATGTTGGTTACACCTTAAATCAAGCCCCCAAGATTTGAAAATAGCAGATCTACAAGCTCACAACACGTCTCGATGTGACGCGTTTGTAGATATTCTATTTTCAAAGAATAAATCTTGGGAAAAAGTGACAAATGTACACAAATCTGGTATGGGGGTCCCTAGACTCCCTACTCCCTGGCACAAAATATTTGTACATGTTGTGCAATTGTGGAGTCCTTGATATGAAAATGTGAGAATCACTGGTTTACTTTAAACAACCCAAAGCCCAAAGTCGCTTATAAAAAGCAGACATGGCAAGCAGATTTCCAGATTCATTCATGAGCTGGTAGAGGGTCAGCTTTTAGACAGACTAATATAATATGATGGGTTGCAAAATCGTGGGATAAAAAAATTTAGAAAATGAAGGATGTTTATTTTGTGCTGGCTTTTCCTTGGTTTCCATTTGTATACCTCTGAGCCTTGCAGCTATAAGAATACTCTTCTAATGTGGAGTGCATCATATGTTGCAGGTTTTTTTGCTTCTGCAGTTTTGGCCATGCTGAAGGAACCTGAGCATAACCCTCCCCACCTGCCTTCCTCCAAACATGGCCATGCATTTTAGTTGTTATCCGTGGAGGATTTGAAACCCTAGTCTCTGCAGCGAGGCGCGGAAACTTTACCCTGTGCCACCAGAGAGAATCCTAGGGGTCCTATTGGTCAACACACACGCACACGCAAACGCACACACACACACACATTATTTTTAGGAGCCCAGCTACTGTGTTCAGTCCTGACCATAGTCTATTCATTAAACCCACTTACTCAAGTATCTGCATGTTTGATTTGATAGGCAAGCTGTGACAGCAGCGTACCTTGGACTGTGTCAGCTGTGTGAGGCTGTGTGTGCAATTATCTGTCACTGAGTCTGCTAATAAATGCATTTATGATGAAATGTAATGCTAAAATTAAATGTGATGAGTACAAGGAATGGAAATAAAGTCACGGGCCAGTGAAGGATTAAGTGACGGTGCCCGGCCCTACAGTGAAGCAAGTCCCGTGAAGTCAGTGCCAGACTATTTGTTGGAGCAGTTAACAGCTCATTAATCTCATCTGGACTATAAAAACACCAACGCATATAAACATAAACGTAACTAAAGATGACACATGTTACAAATGTAGTGACTTTCCTCCTGAAATGCAGTTGGGTGGACGTGGAAGTATGAAGTATGAAGTAAAATGACAACTAGCCTATATAGGCCTACCATACTATACTCAAGCACAGTATTTGAGTAGCCTACTAACTTATTTACCTTATTTACCACTGAATATTAACAAATAATAATAATAATAAGTATTAATTAACGCCTCTTGTGGCCTGTAGAGCGGCTGGATGGCAACAGCAAGGTTCCCAGTTCGAACCCGGGCTCCCCCAGAGTTAGTGTCAAAGTGTCCTTGAGCAAGACTCTGCCATTGGTGTGTGTGTGTGTGTGTGTGTGTTAGGGTGACCAGATGGCCCTCTTTGCGTGGGACAGTCCCTCATTTCCAATACTTTTCAGGCGTCCCACAAATTCAAATTGAGACCCTGTCCCACATTGTGACTGGCAGGCATCAGTGTTCAAATGCTCTAATAGTTAGTCCCCTAATAGTTGGCCTTCTGTTGTAAAGCTCTCTCATTGTCTCTTCCTGCAAGATGTGTTTTTAAGCCTGTTAAAATGGCATAAAAGAGGAGTTTATAAATGCCAATAGGCCTATGGTCGAATATGACACCAAGGCATTTAATAGCAACTCAAGTAGTAAGTTGCTAACCCGGTACTCCAGTATCACTTGTGTGTGACAAGTGGGATGGGGGGACGGTGTCCCCCCATCCCACTTGTCCCACACAAGCGATAATTCTGTCCCTCAAATTAACAGTTTGGATCTGGTCACCCTAGTGTGTGTGTGTGTGTGTGTGTGTGTGTGTGTGTGTGTGAGAATGTAATCCACAATCTATGTAAAGTGCTTTCGATAAAAGCGCTATATAAAAATGCACCATTTACCATTTTATATAGCGCAGATTTATATGGCACTTTGAAGTACCCAAAGTCATGTTATAGAGATAAGGAAGGAACCAACTGTATTAAAAATAAAAAATAAAGAAGAAAACAAAAGATGAGTGGTAGCATAAAAAGTTGGCGGAGACATCGTAACTATAGACCATCAGCAAACGTATCTGACAAGACGGGCAGTAATGCGACGACTTTACCAGATGAAGAAACCCAGCACCCTACCTCCACCCTGCCAATACTATTTGTATACTATAGCCACTGGCATCGACATAAAACCCTATATGCAGGAAGCAACTCCTACTTTTACTTTCTGCATAGCCTGCAATTAACACCTAATATAAACATGCTGGGATGCTTGACATGAACCCATTGCAGAGGAGTGCAACGTTCCATTTGCTGGTGAGTGACTTTAATCTGTGTCCATCATAGTCATATAAATGTTTTAGTGATGTTAGTCATGTATAGACATGCCAGCTATTCATTTTTAGCATTATTAAGTGCATAGTGCCACATACAGTAGCTATGAACCATGGTTACACATGCAGCATGATTTATGTTCTATTGTGTATTATTTTATTTATAGTGATATGGGTTTAGGCCAGATTGGAATTTGCTTTTGTTCGTTCATTTCTATTTAGACATTTCAATGATGTTACGGTTATTTAAATAATAATTTGCATTGTATGTGTTTTATACCAGATACTTACTTACTCTTAATCAAGTATACTTCTTTGGAAGAGTACTTTTACATCTATTAGAGTTACCGTATTATTATTTTAAAGTAACAATAGTTTTACTTGAGTACAGATTGGCTAGTCCACCTACCTACCTCTGAATGTATAACCTCACTTCATATAATGGAATAAAAGTGTAATAAAGAAATCTAGCATTCCTTCAGTAAAAAGAAAACTAAAACAAGAAACATGGCTATAATAACTTGGTGAAATTAAGAATAAACAAACAAACAGATTGAAAATATTGAAATGGATCACTCTTTTCAGATATGGAACCAAGTGAGACATTTTAACATGCCTCTCTTACAAAGTGGTGTGTGGCAGCAAGAATGAACATTATAGGATTCATATAATCCAATTTAAATTATGAATATAAATTGTATTAAATCCTTCATGTCAATGCCCTCAAAATGAAGTGTTGTTTTCCACACTTAGGGGTTGCTCAAAAGATTTCACTGCTTGGTAGAGGAGTGAAAGGTGAGTGTTCATATCTTTTTAATAATACAATAAGCTATAACCATAAGAATATAGTCCTACATACAGTAGTCCTATAATTAGGCCCATCTGCTCAGATCTCCGGTCAGAAAAAGGCATCAACGCCTGCATCTATTTGTCCGTCTACAGAAAGCCGCCACCATGAGTACGGACGCTGAGATGGAGCAGTATGGCAAAGCCGCCATATATCTCCGTAAGCCAGAGAGGGAGAGACTCGAAGCCCAAACGGCGCCCTTTGATGCCAAAACGGCAGCATACGTGGCCGACAAGGCAGAGCTCTACGTCAAGTGTAAGATCATCAGTAAGGCGGACGGCAAAGTCACCGTGGAGACGCTGGAGAAGAAGGACGTAAGTAGAGCCGTGTCTGAAATCCGGTAGTGGCAGCATAGTACAATTGTAATCGGAATACATTCTGAAGTTCTGTGTTTGTTTGTTGTTGTTGTTTTTACATTTCTTAGACAAGAACTGTCCCTGAGGATGATGTGACCCCTATGAACCCTCCCAAGTATGACAAGATTGAGGACATGGCCATGATGACCTACCTCAGTGAAGCCTCTGTCCTGTATAACCTCAAAGAGCGTTATGCAGCCTGGATGATCTATGTAAGTACAGTACAGTACAGTACAGTACAGTACAGTACAGTACAGTACAGTACACACTACACATGCCATGATGACCCACCTCACTGAAGCCTCTGTCCTGTATAACCACAAAGAGCGTTATGCAGCATGGATGATCTATGTAAGCTTTTCTACACGCTGAGAGCAATACACTATTTCACCTTTTGATAGCAAAGAAAGAAAAATAAAGAGTACACGCTACAGTATGTCAAGTGAAAACCATAGAAATTAACTTGCTCATTAGTTCATGCCACTTGCAACTCGTGACTGTAATCAGTTGTCACAGATGTGTGGCATAGTCGGTGCTATGTATGTTGTATGATGTAAATGTTCTCTCTCTTCTTCCCTTCAGACATACTCTGGCCTGTTCTGTGCAACTGTGAACCCCTACAAGTGGCTCCCAGTGTACGACCAGGAGGTTGTGAATGCCTACAGAGGCAAGAAGCGTATTGAGGCTCCACCCCACATCTTCTCTGTCTCTGACAACGCCTTTCAGTTCATGCTGATGGGTACGTACTAGTCAGGACAATGTAAACAAATGCAGAACTATAATGGTTTTGGGCTGTATCCATGACTAAAAGTTTTGCTTTACATTTTACAGATAAAGAGAACCAGTCTGTCCTGATCACGTAAGTTTCCATCATCTATACTATAAATATTTAAAAAATAACATTGTACAGTACACAAATTGCAAGTGCATTTCTCTGAATGTACGAATTTATAACCAGTGGAGAATCCGGTGCTGGAAAGACTGTGAACACCAAGCGTGTCATCCAGTACTTTGCAACAGCTGCAACTGCCTCTGGAGAGAAATCGGCGGCTGATAGCGGTAAAATCAAGGTATATTGTATGTTTTTAACTTTAACAAATACATGTTTTGGAACATAAAGCATTTATATGCAACATAGCAATTCAATTTAAAAGAATTCAGAGCTAATTCTAAACTGGGCGATGTCTAAAACATTCTAGGGGTCACTGGAGGATCAGATTATTGCAGCCAATCCCTTGCTGGAGGCCTATGGTAATGCCAAGACTGTGAGGAATGACAACTCCTCTCGCTTTGTAAGTGTAAAAGAATGTAATTTTATGAGAAAATCTGCAATAATTCCACAATGTAGAGGGATGCAACAAATTGTGCTGTATCAAACAGGGTAAATTCATCAGAATCCATTTCAACAATGCGGGTAAATTGGCCAGTGCTGATATTGAGACATGTAAGTATGAAGTTCACAGATGATAAATTGTATATTCCTCCATGTAGATTATTATTAATAAGAGTTATGTACAACCCATATAGATCTGCTGGAGAAGTCCAGAGTGACCTACCAGCTTCCTCTAGAGAGAGGTTACCACATCTTTTTCCAGATGATGACAGCCCACATCCCTGAGATTATTGGTAAATGGAATGACTGATGATGCAGTGAGAACATAAATAAATGAATAAAAACACATGCTCACCCATAGCTTTGTAATGCCTTTTCAGATATGTGTCTGATCACCACCAACCCCTACGACTTCCCGTTGATCAGCATGGGTCAGATCACTGTGGCCAGCATCGACGACAAAGTGGAGCTGATGGCTACTGACGTGAGTCTTCCTACTGCTCACTGTGTACTGCACAGTCAGTTGCTTTGCACAATGTCTTTTCTACAACACCTCCCAAAAGAATCCTATTTTAACTTTGCATTGCATTTAGTTAGTTTATTTACTTTTATTTTGACGCAGTAATGGTCTTTAAAATGTTTAGGTATTGAAAGGTCTTCTTAAAAGTCACCTCAGAAATGTGCAGACACTCCTATGCAGTATGTTGGTTTGTTGACTGCTGAGTTGTAGACCGTTTTAAAGGATGTTTGTTAATCTAATGCTTAATCTCGTCTCTGCTTATTTCCATCAGGATGCTATTGACATCCTGGGCTTCAACAAGGAGGAGAAGCACTACATCTACAAGTTCACCGGTGCAGTGATGCATCATGGAGTCATGAAGTTCAAGCAGAAGCAGCGTGAGGAGCAGGCAGAGCCAGATGGCACAGAGGGTGAGAGGAATGAAATGAAATAATGCTGACTTTGTCACGCGTATTGAATTTACTCATATTACAAATGAATTGTCACACTTAGACTGATTGTTTGGATTTCCTGTGTTACTATCTCTACGCATTAATTTGACGTACCTTGCGTTTAACTTCCGTACTGTAAGTCACTCTCTGGATTTAGAGTGTTTGCTAAATGCCTAAATTATAAATGGCAAATTGTATGAATATTTCAGAGGCTGACAAGATCTGCTACCTGATGGGTCTGAACTCAGCAGACATGCTTAAGGCATATTGCTACCCCAGAGTGAAAGTGGGAAACGAGTTTGTGACCAAGGGCCAGACTGTGCCACAGGTGAGTAGTACCCCTCCCACTCACCCAGATCAGCTAACGCAGGGAAGCTGTCAGAATCTTCCCTAAAACACCCGGGACAGACTCTTCTCCCTTCTGGCTCCCAAACTGTGAACTCCCTATTGCAGTTAGAACTGCAGACTCACTCCAAATCCTCCGCCGTAATCTGAAGACTCCACCTTAGCCCGTAGCACTTGCCCTAGCCTTGACACCATTACAGGCTTATGTAAAGACTAAAACGTTATTTTGATAGCATGTTATGTAGACAGATGCCATGTTAATTTTGTAGACCTGGCATCTAGAGTGTAGCCTATATAGTTTCAAGACTGATGATAGTTTCTTGGTTTACCGATCCTAGATTACTATTTCTATGCATTCAATGTTGTTTTACTTGCTTACTGTAAATCACACTGGATTTAGAGCGGCTGCTAAATGTCTAAATTGCAGTTTGTAAATTGTGTAACTCACACTTCAACTAATAATGTTCCTATTTCCTTAGGTAATGAACTCAGTTGGTGCCTTGGCCAAGTCCATCTATGAGAAGCAGTTCTTCTGGATGGTCATTAGGATCAACGAGATGCTGGA
The DNA here is from genome assembly GCF_963924005.1 of Protomyctophum bolini. Lineage (NCBI taxonomy): Eukaryota > Metazoa > Chordata > Actinopteri > Myctophiformes > Myctophidae > Protomyctophum > Protomyctophum bolini. Next base: position 6,117,424 of record NC_137881.1, read on the forward strand.
CACCAAGCAAGCGAGAAACTACTACATTGGTGTGCTGGACATCGCTGGTTTTGAAATCTTTGATGTAAGTATAGAGTTGTTTTAAATGGGGGACTTATTATTTTTTTCATAATTACAAGAGATTGGGCTAATGAAATGTCCACTCCACTCACAGTTCAACACCCTGGAGCAGCTGTGCATCAACTTCACCAATGAGAAACTGCAACAGTTTTTCAACCATACCATGTTTGTCCTGGAACAAGAAGAGTACCTGAAAGAAGGAATTCCCTGGGATCTCGTTGACTTCGGCATGGACTTGGCTATCTGCATTGAGCTCATTGAGAAGGTAGGTACATGGACTTGGCTGTCTGCATTGAGCTGATTGAGGATTATTATTATTATTATTATTGCATATTATATTATATTGTCATGTCTGTCAGCATTGCGTTCATTGAGAAGGTATACTATTATTTTGTGCTTTAATGGACATGATGTAAATGTTGTTTTTGTTGATTTGTCTGTTTTGTTTCCTTTCCAAAGCCCTTGGGCATCTTCTCCATCCTTGAAGAGCAGTGCATGTTCCCGAAGGCTACAGACAAATCCTTCGCAGAGGCGCTGCTTTTAGCGCATCTGGGAAAGAACAAGGCCTTTGAGAAGCCCAAGCCCGGCAAAGGCAAGGGCGAGGCTCACTTCTCCCTGGTCCACTACGCTGGAACGGTGGACTACAGCATCACAGGCTGGCTGGACAAGAACAAAGATCCTCTTAACGACTCTGTCATTCAGCTGTACCAGAAGTCTTCATGTAAACTGCTATCCCTGTTCTATCCCCCACCTGAGCCTGAAGGTATGTTTATTAATATAATATAATGTGTGTTCTATCCACCTGAGCCTAAAGGTATTGTTAAATGAATACTGTTATCATTCTGTATAACTAATGATAAATCATGATTCCAACTAATATAAACAGATACGACAAAGAAGGGAGGTAAGAAGAAGGGTGGTTCCATGCAGACTGTGTCTAGTGCTTTCAGGGTACGAATATTTATTCATTATTATCAACATTGTATCCATGATCCATGTATATTTAATAATTGTAGTGGAGAGAAAAGTTCAATATTGTAACCAAGTTTTACTAATAAGCCTAATTGGCTCTTTTATGTCTCAATAGGCTAACTTGGGGATGCTGATGACCAACTTGAGGAGCACTCATCCTCACTTTGTGCGTTGCCTGATCCCCAACGAGACCAAGGTTCCAGGTAAACACAGAAAATATATAACTAGATAAAGTGCCCCTTTGGTCACAGGTCTCCACCAGCGCAGGTCAGGTTGTGGCCTCCTGGTGGCGCTATAATAGGCCAATGTGAAATTCTTGCCTTTGATGGCAATTGGATGATTTGAGGCATTTTATTCCATTAATGAGTTTTGCAAAAATCCACCTGTTGGTGGCGATATAACAGGCCAATGTGAAAAGGGTGGGATATATTCCTCAGCCTAGTAGGAAAGTCTGTGAAAGATTTCACGTAAATTGCACTCTGCGTTCATGATTTGAGGCATTTTGCACCAAAGAAATGTGTTTTGCAAAAATCCACCTGCATGATTTGAGGCTTTTTGTTCAAAACGGGCCAATCCTGCCAACTTTGAAAGCCAATGTTAGCCAATTAGGATGGAATATGAAATATCGGACAGATCCGGCTTGAACACATGACTATAGAGATAGTGTGTAACGATTTGAGGGATTTTTGGACAGAATCTGGAGGAGTAATATTAAAATAAAATGTTTTTCAAATGTTGGTGCTATAATCAGGCCATTCTGGAAAATTTGGGCCAGAGGTTTGTTGGCATCCAGGGAGTGTGTGTGCAAACACACACACACACACACACACACACACACACACACACACACACACACGGAATGCAAAACATACTCTCTCCCCATGGCTTCGGCCTGGTGGAGACAATAATTATATTATATGAATCCCAACGAGACCAAGACTCCAGGTAAACACAGTAAATAGCCATTTAAACGATGACAGTGAGGTGGTCAGTGAATGCAACTTTGGTCAGTGTGTAACTATTTAGTAATAATGAAGCAACATCTTTACAGGCCTGATGGAGAACTTCCTGGTCATCCACCAGCTGAGGTGTAACGGTGTGCTGGAGGGCATCAGGATCTGCAGAAAGGGCTTCCCCAGCAGGATCCCCTATGCTGACTTCAAGCAGAGGTATTCATTATTTTTTCAGACTGCTTTATTGTCACATGATACATCACAGGTTTACAAGGTAAAGGTGGGAAAGTGGGAAAGCAGATTAACACAATATCTACATATAGTACCAGAGAGAAACTATAAAGGCTGCAGGCACGTGAGCATAGCAGCAGATATGCTGTGCATTATGGATGTTAGTTAAGGTGCTAGAAAAAACACAGAAATGGCATGAAGTTGCCAAAATGACAGTGTGTGTCAACCTAAATCCGCATAAGGTTGATTGACTGACAGTGGTATAATATGCAAGTACAGTAGGTCCATGAGGAAGAGCAAAGAAAAGACCCTTGTCCCTGGTATAATCCATGGGTGTCCAAGGAAGAGCTAAGACCAAGTCACTATATTCCAGCAGCCTGATGACACCCCTGTCATCAGGCTGCTGAACAAGACTCATGCCTTGTTCAGTTGAGAACTGTTCATGAACCTGGTGGTGATGCTCTTGATACTGTGGCAAGGCCCCTTGCCCGGCCACGGTCGTTGTAGTAGAGGGTTGAACAGTTTTTGTGTGACTTCGGTGGGGCTTGTCCTTGATTCTTTGACTACACACCGCGTTTTCTACAGTCCCTGGAGTGCGGGCAGCTTGCCTCCCATGATGTGCCCTGCCGATCGCACTACTCGCTGTAGGCTTATCTTTTCTCGGGCAGTACAGTTTCCATACCAGGCCGTAACACAGCCTGATAGAACGCCTTCAACTGAGCTTTTAGTTCCGAACCGATATGCAAAATGACCCTCTTTTACAAAACAGGTACAAAGTACTGAATGCTGCCGCATGTCCCGAGGGCGCGTTCATGGACAACAAGAAGGCCTCTGAGAAGCTGCTTGGGTCCATTGATGTTCCCGTTGATGATTACCGCTTTGGACACACCAAGGTAAACACACTGACTACCTCATGATGAGTATACAAGTTAAACGCACTGCAGATCTGATTTAACGTTATCCAGAGAGCATTAAAAGTCGATCTTACGGTTGTTTAGTTACAGTGTTTGTAACATTATTCAGGTGTTCTTCAAAGCTGGTCTGCTGGGTGTCCTTGAGGAGATGCGAGATGAAAAGCTGGCTGCTCTGGTCGGCATGACTCAGGCTCTCGCAAGAGCTTACCTCATGAGGAAGGAGTTTGTCAAGATGATGGTTAGAAGGTACTTTGAAAACACCAATTCAATATTAAGTACAATGTGTCATGTTGTACTTAATATTGTGTTGTCATTGCTGTTTAATAAAATAAGTGTAAAGTCACACTCACTACTAGTAATACAATAGCAAAAATTGTTAAGCAAGATTGTGGTGATGTTGGCAAGGATAAAACTCTATCCCCTTAAAAAGAAGAAACCTCAAGCAGAACCAGGCTCTTGGGTGGAGCACTTTGCCGGGGGAAACAACAGCAATAACAACAACAACAATATTAATAATAATGACACAATAAGCTATAATAATAACGCCCTGCAGTCATATTTCATGGAAACTAGATCTGCAGCTCAGGGGGATCCTCAGTCATGATCCACTGTTTTCCACAGAGAGGCCATCTTCACCATCCAGTTCAACCTCCGCTCATTCGTCAGTGTGAAACACTGGCCATGGATGAAGGTCTACTACAAGATCAAGCCTCTTCTGCAAAGCGCCGAGACTGAGAAGGAACTGATGAACATGAAGGAGAACTATGAGAAGATGACCACTGACCTGGCCACTGCCCTGGCCTCCAAGAAGACACTAGAAGAGAAACTGGTGGCTATAGTTCAGGAGAAGAATAGCCTCGCAGCAGCATCGGCATCAGTAAGTAGCTACACTTTAAAGGAAATGTTTGCTAATATTTCATATCGTTTATCATCTTAAACCTTTTATCTAATGTAGAATGTAGATGTATTGTAGACCAGGGGTGGGCAAATTTGACGATGGAGATGGCCACTATATTTCCACTCTCGCTCAAGTGCCGATCTACAAGCTCAAAACGCGTTGCAGTGTGACTACTGACTAACTATAATTATAGTTATGTTAACTGTTAACTAAATACAAAAATACATTGGACATTAAAATAGACTTAAATGTAATACTACCGTTTACTCATAAATTAAGCTACTAATTTAGACGGAAGTAATTAAAGATGTTTGCATGTTTGGAATCTTAACAGCTGAAATTGTAATTTAAATGCCGAATAATGTTTTTCTATTTTTTAATTGGAATCCTGAAAAGTGTCATTTTTATTTAATTTAGTTATAGTTATGTTAACTTTACGAACTAAATAAAGAGAGGAACATTTTAGTACTATAGTAATATAGCTGAAATCAATAATATATCAGTATTCTGATTCATTAAGTGATGGTGGGGGCCACGTACATGTGGCCCCCGGGCCCCAAGTTGCCCACGTATTTTGCAGAGTAGACCGTCGAATGGCCGTTGGCATCATACAATGTAGACCCAATTTGTGGTTATTTTGTGGGGGAGGGTGTATGTGCATAATGCCACTACTATAGTCCATAGTATATCCTTTTAGAGGAGGTTGATAGCCTTTTCAACACCTTGTTCAGTCTACTAATGCCCCCCCCTCCCAGGAAGCAGCTGGAACTCATATATCTCACCCAGAACAAACACTGAAATGTTCACTCACTTATCTTTTTCATTGACAACCAGGGAGATGAGGCTCTCAATGATGCTGAGGAGAGATGTGAGGGTCTCATCAAAAGTAAGATCCAGTTGGAGGCAAAGCTCAAAGAGACGACTGAGAGACTGGAGGACGAAGAGGAGATCAATGCGGAGCTGACGGCCAAGAAGAGGAAGCTGGAAGATGAATGCTCTGAGCTCAAGAAGGACATTGATGACCTGGAGCTCACCTTGGCCAAAGTGGAGAAGGAGAAACACGCCACTGAAAACAAGGTTCAACATTATACACTCTAGCCGACCGTCTCATCAAGTTATACAACAATAATGATCCATTCATTCACAACTAATCTGTTCTGCTTCTTTAGGTGAAGAACCTGACTGAGGAGATGGCCTCCCAAGATGAAGGTCTTTCTAAGCTGACCAAGGAGAAGAAGGCTCTCCAGGAGGCCCATCAGCAGACCCTGGACGACCTGCAGGCAGAGGAAGACAAAGTCAACACTCTGACCAAGGCCAAGACCAAGCTGGAGCAGCAAGTTGACGACGTCAGTATACATCAAGTCAATTGGGTGTTTTGAACTATATATTGTTGTACTGAATAAAAACACAAACATATTGTTGTGCAGTTGGAGGGTTCTCTGGAGCAAGAGAAGAAGCTCCGCATGGACCTGGAGAGAGCCAAGAGAAAGCTTGAGGGTGATCTGAAACTGGCCCAGGAAAGCATCATGGATCTGGAGAACGACAAACAACAGTCTGACGAGAAGATAAAGAAGTAACGTGGACCACGATATGAATAAAATTATGAATAATAATGATTATTAATAATAATAACAAAATATGAAATGCAACGGAGAAAAACTACCACTAAAATATGATGTATGATGTACTGTATTCCACAGGAAGGACTTTGAAGTAGCCCAGCTTCTCAGTAAGATTGAGGATGAGCAATCTTTGGGCGCCCAGCTGCAGAAGAAGATCAAAGAACTCCAGGTATTTATGTAGTGTATTGGAGCCCAGACTTTAACAATAATACACATAAAATATAGAATAGTGGTAAAAGGCCACAGAGCCTATGTCTATGTGAGACTGAGTGAAAGATGCCCTGGTTACCTAAAATATGTGGGGTGAAACCATTAGTGAACGCATCTGGGCTGCCTTAAGTGGGTATGCAGAAGAGACCATAACCACCCCCTGCCCTAGGCTTTTCCCCTTTGGAGAGAGAGAGAGAGCCTTTCATCTTTAGTATGTTATAATTGTTTGATCAAGTCATGAATATACATATAGGACACCTGTACTTACATCCACAACATAAGACCTGATTGATATGACATGTAGTTCACATCTAGTAGAAATTGTCGGTTAGGTGAAGGATATAGGTATGTCACATTAAATAAGCCAAGATGTGAGAAGCTGATACTAGGGAGTTTACTGACATACGATCAGAGAGTCCGGAGGATCACTAGAACAATGACCTTTTGTTGGGTTGGTGAATTATGACACAGGCTATGTTCCAAATAGTGACCCAGGGCAGAAGGCCTATATATTTATATGGCATCTGGCCGGACGAGAGTCAAGCAGGTCAGGGAGCCAGGAGGTGTTTAGAACAAGGGTAATACATCTGAACACAAACACACTCTGACACACACACTGACACCTATACAAATCTACGCACATGCACGGGATTGGATGTGTGAGACTCAGTATATAGGAGCCTTGTGGTAGGATGAACGGGGCTTCTCAGAGAATATTGGGTCCTGTTTGGTCATGATTGTGGCAAGCTCATTGGTGTTCTCAAATAAACTCAACATGAGAAAGAAAAGGACACTGCCTGGACCCTCTCTTTTTTATACAACCTGCCTGGTATATCCTCCACCATTATGAACATTAATATACCACATTTATTTTTTAATCTTCTTTAAAACCATTGATTATAAGTAAGTGTTTATTCATATTTTAATATGTTACATATCTTAATTTGAAAGGCTCGTATTGAAGAACTGGAGGAGGAGATCGAGGCAGAGCGTGCTGCTCGTGCTAAGGTTGAGAAGCAGAGAGCCGACCTCTCCAGGGAACTTGAGGAGATCAGCGAGAGGCTGGAGGAGGCCGGCGGCGCCACCGCTTCTCAGATCGAGATGAATAAGAAGCGCGAGGCTGAGTTCCAGAAGCTGCGTCGTGACCTTGAAGAGTCCACCCTGCAGCATGAAGCCACTGCTTCTGCTCTCCGTAAGAAACAGGCGGACAGCGTCGCAGAGCTGGGCGAGCAGATCGACAACCTTCAGAGAGTCAAGCAGAAACTGGAGAAGGAGAAGAGTGAATACAAGATGGAGATCGATGACCTGTCCAGCAACATGGAAGCTGTTGCAAAGGCAAAGGTAGTATAGAATGCTTGTGTGAAATTCTTGACAAAATACAAAAAAACGAGGAAATGCATTGTAGGTTACTTCAATGATTGAATATGTCCAATGTTATTCAACAGGGAAATCTGGAGAAGATGTGTCGCACCCTTGAGGACCAACTCAGTGAAATCAAGTCCAAGAGTGATGAGAATGTTCGCCAGCTAAATGATATTGGAGCTCAAAGAGCTAGACTGTTGACGGAAAATGGTAAATGTTCATCTTAAAGTCCACTAGCATGCATGGTCTGTCAATGGCACTTGAGCTAATTACATAATTAGAGATAATGCTTTGATCCGCAGTTATCCCACGGATTTAAGGATTATGTATTCAACAAAGATTATTTAAATGTTTGAAACTAATATTTGAATGTCTAACTAGGTGAGTTTGGTCGTCAACTTGAGGAGAAAGAAGCTCTGGTCTCTCAGCTTACCAGAGGCAAGCAGGCCTTCACCCAACAGATTGAGGAGTTGAAGAGACATGTTGAAGAGGAGGTTAAGGTATGAGGAACAGCCTTACGAATAGGCCTGATTCTATTTTGTTTTGTCATTTTATCCAGCTGACATTATCTGGGTATTTTTCTTTTGACAGGCAAAGAATGCTCTTGCCCACGCTGTGCAATCAGCTCGCCATGACTGTGACCTTCTGAGGGAACAGTTTGAAGAGGAGCAGGAGGCGAAGGCGGAGCTGCAGCGTGGAATGTCCAAGGCCAACGCTGAGGTGTGTCAGTGGAGGAGCAAGTATGAGACTGATGCTGTCCAACGCACTGAGGAGCTGGAGGAGGCTAAGTAAGTGGTTTACACCATCAGGTACCACTCACTAAACAAAACATTGGTTTACTGGTACCACACACTAAACAAAACATTGGTTTACTGGTACCACTCACTATACAAAACATTGGTTTACTGGTACCACTCACTATACAAAACATTGGTTTACTGGTACCACTCACTATACAAAACATTGGTTTACTGGTACCACTCACTATACAAAACATTGGTTTACTGGTACCACTCACTAAACAAAACATTGGTTTACTGGTACCACTCACTATACAAAACATTGGTTTACTGGTACCACTCACTATACAAAACATTGGTTTACTGGTACCACTCACTAAACAAAACATTGGTTTACTGTACCACTCACTATACAAAACATTGGTTTACTGGTACCACTCACTAAACAAAACATTGGTTTACTGGTACCACTCACTAAACAAAACATTGCTCACAATAATTTGATTCCATTCTAAACCGATCAACAGGAAGAAGCTCGCCCAGCGTCTTCAGGAAGCTGAGGAGCAAATCGAGGCTGTGAATTCCAAATGCGCCTCTCTGGAGAAAACCAAGCAGAGACTCCAGGGTGAGGTGGAAGACCTCATGATTGATGTGGAGAGGGCCAACAGTTTGGCTGCCAACCTTGACAAGAAACAGAGGAACTTCGATAAGGTGCTTTGACATACGTTATTTTGATAGAAAATAGTGCATGCCTTCTTGAAATGTGATAAATGACACATTTCATTCCTGCTGCTCTGCAGGTCTTGGCAGAATGGAAGCAGAAGTTTGAAGAGGGCCAGGCGGAGCTGGAGGGCGCTCAGAAAGAGGCTCGTTCTCTCAGCACTGAGTTGTTTAAAATGAAGAACTCATTCGAGGAGTCTCTGGACCAGCTGGAGACCATGAAGCGTGAGAACAAGAACCTGCAACGTGAGTTTCCTCTACATCATTCTTTTAATAACCGTTAAACAAGCTTGAACACTATTCAAATGCAAATACAAATAGTTGCTGATTGTGCAGTTAGTTCCTCATTGATTCTTTTCAACCTTGGTGCAGAGGAGATCTCAGACCTGACGGAACAGATTGGTGAGACTGGAAAGAGCATCCATGAGCTGGAGAAGTCCAAGAAGCAGACAGAGACAGAGAAGTCCGAGATCCAGACAGCCCTGGAGGAAGCCGAGGTGACACCTTAGCTCCTAGATCAACAACGCATGTCTATATTTTACATTTCTTTCAAGACGTTTTACATTCAACCAGCATAGCAGTATACAGTATGATCCTACAACCTTTTGATCCTGTATTATATTTCAGGGTACTCTGGAGCACGAGGAGTCCAAGATTCTTCGTGTCCAGCTGGAGCTCAACCAGATCAAGGGTGAGGTCGACAGGAAGCTGGCAGAGAAGGATGAAGAGATGGAGCAGATCAAGAGGAACAGCGCAAGGGTGGTCGACTCCATGCAGAGCACTCTGGACGGTGAGGTCAGGAGCAGAAACGATGCCCTGAGAATCAAGAAGAAGATGGAGGGAGACCTGAACGAGATGGAGGTTCAGCTGAGCCACGCCAACCGCCAGGCATCTGAGGCCCAGAAGCAGCTGAGGAATGTCCAGGGACAGCTTAAGGTGCAAAACATAGTCGCTGGACACATATTCAAACAACGGAACTGCTCTGAACAAGTCACATTCTGATGTTTCTCTTAACATGACCACCTCAAATGTAATTTATTTTAGGATGCCCAACTGCACCTTGACGATGCTAGCAGAGGCCAAGAAGACAGTAAGGAACAAGCTGCCATGGTGGAGCGTAGGAACGGCCTCATGGTCGCAGAGATCGAGGAGCTGAGAGTGGCTGTGGAACAGACAGAGAGAGGCCGCAAAGTGGCTGAACAAGAGCTAGTGGATGCCAGTGAACGCGCTGGCCTTTTGCACTCCCAGGTATAAGTCAATGGAAGAACTCTCACCATATTTATCATACAAGTCATGCATACTTGCTGTTGCTCATGCATTGCTAAACTGAATGTTTTATTTTAGAACACAAGCCTTTTGAACACCAAGAAGAAGCTTGAAACCGACCTGATCCAGGTCCAAGGTGAAGTGGACGACTCTGTTCAAGAAGCAAGGAATGCTGAGGATAAGGCCAAGAAAGCCATCACTGATGTAAGTTAGGATGACAAACCGCTGCTTACCCATTATAATTATATTTGTTATTATATTAATATACCAGGACAATTGGACATCCTTGTGGCAAGCCTAGAACACTAAACATATTTTTGTCACACCCTCACTAAACACGGGTATATTTTGCCCAATGTAAAATATTCAATATGTTTTGATGATAAATATTTCGTTTGGAAGTACAGCATTACAAGGCAAATTGAGGTACTCTTTAATATTTCATCATGACTTTTCACTAAACAAAAAATAGATATCATGGGAGGGCCCTATTATAGGGTGGCAAAATCAGTTTAAAACTATTATAGAAACAATTTTAGAAACAATTCTGTTTATCTTCTTTCCAGGCTGCTATGATGGCTGAGGAGCTGAAGAAGGAGCAGGACACCAGCTCTCACCTGGAGAGGATGAAGAAGAACCTGGAGGTCACAGTCAAGGACCTGCAGCACCGTCTCGACGAGGCTGAGAACCTGGCCATGAAGGGAGGCAAGAAGCAGCTCCAGAAACTGGAGGGCAGGGTAAGATGAGGTTTACTTCAACACAGCTTATAGTCAATGAAATAAAACTGAATTTATTTCATGATGTATGGTTCCATTGTGAAGGTGCGTGAACTGGAGACAGAGGTTGAATCTGCACAGAGAGGCGGAACTGACGCTGTTAAAGGTGTCCGCAAGTACGAGAGGAGAGTGAAGGAGCTGACATACCAGGTATAATATCTTATCATGTTCACTGTAATGACCATCATGCCATTGACGAAAAACTAATGTTCTCAATTCACTCTCACTTCAGACTGAAGAGGACAAGAAGAATCTTGGCAGGCTTCAGGATCTGGTAGACAAGCTGCAGATGAAGGTGAAGGGCTACAAGAGGCAGGCTGAAGAAGCGGTAAGACAAATATACATTTGGTTGCCATGGGCAGAGTGTTGTTGTCCTATAAGTAAGGAATAATGGGAATCAGTTATGTATTCATGGGCATTGTGGAGGCTCTGATCTGTTACTGTAAAGAAAGGAAAGCTTCACATACTGAAGACACAGGCAGTGTGATTCAGGGATATTCAGGCAAAATGGACTACAGAAAGCAATGGCTTTTGTTTCCTATAACTAAGCTGCAATGTTTGGCTTCGGGTGCCGAACAAGAACACAGCTATGATTGTGCTATTCCAATGAGAACCTGTCGGGGCTAATTCATGTGACCACATGAATGTCACTCATGAGTCATGAATACTGCTTGGGCCACAACCACACATTACATTGCCCTGAAATGGTCTTGTTTGGACTATGATTGTAAGATGTTCTTTTCAAATATTGATGCTTTGAACCATCTCTATCATATTGTAGGAGGAAGCAGCCAACACTCACCTGTCCAAGTGCAGGAAGGTTCAGAATGAGCTGGAGGAAGCTGAAGAACGTGCCGACATCGCTGAATCCCAGGTCAACAAGATGAGAGCTAAAAGTCGTGACTCCAAGGTAATACATGTTCAATAGTAGGTTCATTATGTTGACTATCTTTAACTAAGATTCATGAATGTTTAATATCTAAACTTATATTCCTATTGTTACAGGGAAAAGAAGCTGCTGAATAAGTTCTCCAATTCAAATCACTGTACATAAAGTCATAGAATATGACCCATTGTATTCAATAAAGGTGGCAACAACAGTATTTTTTCGTTTCTTGTATTCATTACCTTGTCTTGTTTTAAAGTGATGTTTGAATTATGGGTCCAATAGTGGTCATATGGAGTATATGTATGGTATATGTATTGCCATACTTACTTTTTTCAATCAGAAAAAAAAAATCAAATTGATAAATATATTGATTTGAAAAAAAGAATCACAATTCATAACAATTGTTTGAAAGAGTAATGACTGATCAACTGAATGTGAAGTGCCCTTTATATGGTAAAGTTTGAGAGAGAGAGCAGAAATCAAATCAATGTCACTTCATTAACAGTTTATTCAAATAATGTTCTGCTTATTCTGCTAATTACATCACATATTGGAAAAACACAACAAAAACACAAAGTAAATTATTTGGCCCTCAACCGAGAATACACAAATTACCCGCCCACTGTTACTGATCCAAAACTGAGGAAGAATGCCTAGAGACTGCATGTGTTCACTCTGCTCTCAAGGGGAGGTGGAGACGGAGCTATACACTTTATTCCGTTATACAATGTGACAAATATATAGACTAGAGAATCATTCTTCCCTAAATTTAAAGGAGCATTCAGTGGTTTGGGTGATTTTGACACATGCACGCATTACACATGGGGGAACACGCAACAGGCCAACAGCACGCACACCAAGGCCCGCCCCCGCTCAATCATGATTGGCGGAAGGCCACTCTCTATCCTGATTGAAGGCCAAAACAAAACCTAAGGTTTGTTGACCCCCAGGGGTTAACTGGGGACAGGGAGGAACTCCTTATATGGTCAGCACACTCTATAGTAGAGGATTATCACAACAAAACAAAAAAAAGGTGATATTTGAATTAAGTGAAATCACTGAATATACCTAAAGAAAAATATAAAGAATTTGAATCCATTAATAACTCAGCATTTCAATATGTTCTGGGAGAACAGTCCAAATGTAATTTTTTGGCAGCAAAATACTTGTGGAGTTGTCGTCAACTGAGGGACAGCCAGTGGACAGAAGAGCCAGGTATATCTGGCTTAACAGGGTCATTAAGTTGCCGTTATGTTTATGTTTGTTAATTTATTTTCATTGTTACTGTATTGCTTGTTGTTCATTATTGTTGGGATGTTTGTTGTCTCATTGTTTTGTTGTATGCTTTGGCAATGTAGAACATATTATTTTATAATGCCAATAAAGAATTTTGAAATTGAGATTGAGATTGAAAGGTTGGTTATAGGGTAGGTACCCTCACAAAAAACATGCAGTAATCCTGGTCTCTAAACTGCCTCCCCCTGGCCTGCCGGGGCGCCTGATGGAGGGGAAAGGAACTGGTTGGAATAACGTGTTCCTTCCACGCGCTACGTCCAACCAGGGAAACTCCCCCCTGTCAGGTGTAAAGGAGCAACTTGGACACTCAGGCATGAAGGAAAAATGAGTTCAAGTCTGTTGCTCTCCCCCATATATATATGGGGACTAGGTTGGCGGAGGGTGTGTAGAGCCCAGGATCGCATTAGATAATTGACACAGGGGTGAAGAATGGGTTACGAAATCATGGGATAAAAAAAGATATATAAAAAAAGAAAGGTTGGTTATGACAAGGTATTGAGTTATTATTATAATGACTTAAGTTACAACCACTGTTCAGAAGTGCACAGACAGCAATCAGAATGCAGCCTGTTCACAAAATGTAGTGCCGCCATGCATGCTCACATACCCTATTGGCCCAACGGAATTTGGTCAACTTCATCTTAATTAAGTTAATTAGTTGTTCCTTTGCTCCGTTACCATTTCTGGCAAAGTTTTGTGTGAATTTGTTGGTGAAAGTTATTTCACCTTTCTATGATTTTGGCTTAATTCAATTTAATCAGTTCTTCCTTAGCCTTTGACAAACTCACAAAGTTATGCATAAGATTTTCTTTTTTTTAGATGTCTTGTTATTAATAAAAAAAATCACACCCGTGTGTAGTGAGGGGCGCTAATATATTAAAGTCTAACTCATGTTGATTAGGTTGTAATGGTGATGTAAAACAAATGGTGCCAACACAAACATTAAACGCTGAGTTTCATTATGACGTAGTTTCCCGTCATTGTCAATGGCGTTTACAAAACAAACATTGAACTAACTAGAACTGCACGCTGTCGAGTGCCTACTTGCGCTTTAGCACACAAGTAGGCCATAAATGACCTACTAGTCTAGTGCGCAAGCAGAGCGCGCAAGTACTATCAACAGCTACGAACTTTCAAATCTCTGGCTCGCAATGGTGACGTAATAAAGATAGGTTTCAGATTACATGTATGTATACTGTATGTACCGAGGAAGGTCGGTGACAATGAAAGGAGAAATTAGGTCTGTATGTGCCTCAAATATGACAAACATTAAAAAAGAAAATTTACATCATATGTAGACGAGCAAATCGGCTATAACCAATCACATACATTCAGTTGTTCATGAGATGATGTATGATAAGAGCTCCACTCACTTCACACAGGTGTGGTTTTTTATATTTTATAGAGGGGCGGACAGTAGGTTGCGTGCTCCGCTTGCGCGCGCGCAAGTTAGCACCTCAACAGAGTGCATTTCTAGTTTATCTTGCAAACAACTGCTCAGTAAACTTGATTAATGAAAGCTCTTGTAGTTTTCCTTGCCTCTAAAGTATAACATGGTGTCAGAAGTGGAGCTACTCATCAAGTAAAAAAGCAATCGCACGACGCTGGTGCCAACAGGACCCTCCAACGAAAGATCAAATGGATGGACATTATTGAGGAACTGTATACTATGGAAAAACTAACTACAAGAGGATAAATTCTATAAAAAGTGGGAAAAGTGGAATCTCTTCTCTCAGCCTAGCGATATTGCAATAGGATTTCATTGAATGTTTTTTGTAATTTGTAAAAATGCAGCCTTTTTTCTTTTACTTTTTGTCTTTTTCTTTCCGTATAGTCTTGTTAGTTGTGTTTTCTTGTCTGTTCTTCCTTCAATAAAAATTAAGTGAAAAAAAAATAAATAAGTGGAGCTACTTTGAGCGACAGTGCGCGGCCGCCGAACGTTACTTTAGAGAATAACAGTACAGAAAAGCCGGCATGAGCTAAGAGAACGGGGACAGGGCTGCAGCCTCGCAGCGCGCCCTGCTGGTACAGTGCATTAGCGAGTCTAGAAAGGCTACACCTTCATACTTTTACCTCCAAACTTGAAAGTGAATGTATTTGAATATGCCGCTTCCCTTTAAGTACTTCTCTGTGCAATGGGTTTATAAAATCGTATAGTGGACATACCATATGTATTGGACCCAGAATTCAAAACATCACAATAAAAAAAGTATTGACAAAGTATAAGACAAAGTAATGAATACAAGAAATGATGAATAACTTAATTTTGGTACCTTTATTGAATACAATGGGTCATATTGTATGACTTTATGTACAGTGACTTGAATTGGAGAACTTATTCAGCAGCTTCTTTTCCCTGTAACAATAGGAATATAAGTTTAGATATTCAACATTCATGAATCTTAGTTAAAGATAGTCAACATAATGAACCTACTATTGAACATGTATTACCTTGGAGTCACGACTTTTAGCTCTTATCTTGTTGACCTGGGATTCAGCGATGTCGGCACGTTCTTCAGCTTCCTCCAGCTCATTCTGAACCTTCCTGCACTTGGAGAGGTGAACGTTGGCTGCTTCCTCCTACAATATGATAGAGATGGTTCAAAGCCTCAATACTTGAAAAGAACATCTTACAATCATAGTCCAAACAAGACCATTTCAGGGCATTGTAATGTGTGGTTGTGGCCCAAGCAGTATTCATGAGTGACATCCATGTGGTCACATGAATTAGCCCCGACAGGTTCTCATTGGAATAGCACAATCATAGCTGTGTTCTTGTTCGGCACCCGAAGCCAAACATTGCAGCTTAGTTATAGGAAACAAAAGCCATTGCTTTCTGTAGTCCATTTTGCCTGAATATCCCTGAATCACACTGCCTGTGTCTTCAGTATGTGAAGCTTGCCTTTCTTTACAGTAACAGATCAGAGCCTCCACAATGCCCATGAATACATAACTGATTCCCATTATTCCTTAGTTATAGGACAACAACACTCTGCCCATGGCAACCAAATGTATATTTGTCTTACCGCTTCTTCAGCCTGCCTCTTGTAGCCCTTCACCTTCATCTGCAGCTTGTCTACCAGACCCTGAAGCCTGCCAAGATTCTTCTTGTCCTCTTCAGTCTGAAGTGAGAGTGAATTGAGAACATTAGTTTTTCGTCAATGGCATGATGGTCATTAAAGTGAACATGATAAGATATTATACCTGGTATGTCAGCTCCTTCACTCTCCTCTCGTACTTGCGGACACCTTTAACAGCGTCAGTTCCGCCTCTCTGTGCAGATTCAACCTCTGTCTCCAGTTCACGCACCTTCACAATGGAACCATACATCATGAAATAAATTCAGTTTTATTTCATTGACTATAAGCTGTGTTGAAGTAAACCTCATCTTACCCTGCTCTCCAGTTTCTGGAGCTGCTTCTTGCCTCCCTTCATGGCCAGGTTCTCAGCCTCGTCGAGACGGTGCTGCAGGTCCTTGACTGTGACCTCCAGGTTCTTCTTCATCCTCTCCAGGTGAGAGCTGGTGTCCTGCTCCTTCTTCAGCTCCTCAGCCATCATAGCAGCCTGGAAAGAACATTAAAAAAAATTGTCCCGCATGTCTTGGTCTCCATGCCATACACAGACAATGAGCACAGACAATAATGTATATTTTAAGCATGCCACAAGGATGTCCAATTGTCCTGGTATATTAATATAATAACAAATATAATTATAATGGTTAAGCAGCGGTTTGTCATCCTAACTTACATCAGTGATGGCTTTCTTGGCCTTATCCTCAGCATTCCTTGCTTCTTGAACAGAGTCGTCCACTTCACCTTGGACCTGGATCAGGTCGGTTTCAAGCTTCTTCTTGGTGTTCAAAAGGCTTGTGTTCTAAAATAAAACATTCAGTTTAGCAATGCATGAGCAACAGCAAGTATGCATGACTTGTATGATAAATATGGTGAGAGTTCTTCCATTGACTTATACCTGGGAGTGCAACAGGCCAGCGCGTTCACTGGCATCCACTAGCTCTTGTTCAGCCACTTTGCGGCCTCTCTCTGTCTGTTCCACAGCCACTCTCAGCTCCTCGATCTCGGCGACCATGAGGCCGTTCCTACGCTCCACCATGGCAGCTTGTTCCTTACTATCTTCTTGGCTTCTGCAAGCATCGTCCAGGTGCAGTTGGGCATCCTAAAATAAATCACATTTGAGGTGGTCATGTTAAGAGAAACATCAGAATGTGACTTCTTCAGAGCAGTTCCGTTGTTTGAATATGTGTCCAACGACTATGTTTTGCACCTTAAGCTGTCCCTGGACATTCCTCAGCTGCTTCTGGGCCTCAGATGCCTGGCGGTTGGCGTGGCTCAGCTGAACCTCCATCTCGTTCAGGTCTCCCTCCATCTTCTTCTTGATTCTCAGGGCATCGTTTCTGCTCCTGACCTCACCGTCCAGAGTGCTCTGCATGGAGTCAACCACCCTTGCGCTGTTCCTCTTGATCCCCTCCATCTCTTCATCCTTCTCTGCCAGCTTCCTGTCGACCTCACCCTTGATCTGGTTGAGCTCCAGCTGGACACGAAGAATCTTGGACTCCTCGTGCTCCAGAGTACCCTGAAATATAATACAGGATCAAAAGGTTGTAGGATTATACTGCTATGCTGGTTGAATGTAAAACGTCTTGAAAGAAATGTAAAATATAGACATGCGTTGTTGATCTAGGAGCTAAGGTGTCACCTCAGCTTCCTCCAGGGCTGTCTGGATCTCGGACTTCTCTGTCTCTGTCTGCTTCTTGGACTTCTCCAGCTCATGGATGCTCTTTCCAGTCTCACCAATCTGTTCAGTCAGGTCTGAGATCTCCTCTGCACCAAGGTTGAAAAGAATCAATGAGGAACTAACTGCACAATCAGCAAACTATTTGCATTTGCATTTGAATAGTGTTCAAGCTTGTTTAACGGTTATTAAAAGAATGATGTGGAGGAAACTCACGTTGCAGGTTCTTGTTCTCACGCTTCATGGTCTCCAGCTGGTCCAGAGACTCCTCGAATGAGTTCTTCATTTTAAACAACTCAGTGCTGAGAGAACGAGCCTCTTTCTGAGCGCCCTCCAGCTCCGCCTGGCCCTCTTCAAACTTCTGCTTCCATTCTGCCAAGACCTGCAGAGCAGCAGGAATGAAATGTGTCATTTATCACATTTCAAGAAGGCATGCACTATTTTGTATCAAAAAAACATTATGTCAAAGCACCTTATCGAAGTTCCTCTGTTTCTTGTCAAGGTTGGCAGCCAAACCATTGGCCCTCTCCACATCAATCATGAGGTCTTCCACCTCACCCTGGAGTCTCTGCTTGGTTTTCTCCAGAGAGGCGCATTTGGAATTCACAGCCTCGATTTGCTCCTCAGCTTCCTGAAGACGCTGGGCGAGCTTCTTCCTGTTGATCGGTTTTGAATGGAATCAAATTATTGTGAGCAATGTTTTGTTTAGTGAGTGGTACCAGTAAACCAATGTTTTGTTTAGTGAGTGGTACCAGTAAACCAATGTTTTGTATAGTGAGTGGTACCAGTAAACCAATGTTTTGTTTAGTGAGTGGTACCAGTAAACCAATGTTTTGTTTAGTGTGTGGTACCAGTAAACCAATGTTTTGTATAGTGTGTGGTACCAGTAAACCAATGTTTTGTATAGTGTGTGGTACCAGTAAACCAATGTTTTGTATAGTGAGTGGTACCAGTAAACCAATGTTTTGTATAGTGAGTGGTACCAGTAAACCAATGTTTTGTATAGTGAGTGGTACCAGTAAACCAATGTTTTGTATAGTGAGTGGTAAATGATGGTGTAACCCACTTACTTAGCCTCCTCCAGCTCCTCAGTGCGTTGGACAGCATCAGTCTCATACTTGCTCCTCCACTGACACACCTCAGCGTTGGCCTTGGACATTCCACGCTGCAGCTCCGCCTTCGCCTCCTGCTCCTCTTCAAACTGTTCCCTCAGAAGGTCACAGTCATGGCGAGCTGATTGCACAGCGTGGGCAAGAGCATTCTTTGCCTGTCAAAAGAAAAATACCCAGATAATGTCAGCTGGATAAAATTACCAAACAAAATAGAATCAGGCCTATTCGTAAGGCTGTTCCTCATACCTTAACCTCCTCTTCAACGTGTCTCTTCAACTCCTCAATCTGTTGGGTGAAGGCCTGCTTGCCTCTGGTAAGCTGAGAGACCAGAGCTTCTTTCTCCTCAAGTTGACGACCAAACTCACCTAGTTAGACATTCAAATATTAGTTTCAAACATTTAAATAATCTTTGTTGAATACATAATCCTTAAATCCGTGGGATAACTGCGGATCAAAGCATTATCTCTAATTATGTAATTAGCTCAAGTGCCATTGACAGACCATGCATGCTAGTGGACTTTATGATGAACATTTACCATTTTCCGTCAACAGTCTAGCTCTTTGAGCTCCAATATCATTTAGCTGGCGAACATTCTCATCACTCTTGGACTTGATTTCACTGAGTTGGTCCTCAAGGGTGCGACACATCTTCTCCAGATTTCCCTGTTGAATAACATTGGACATATTCAATCATTGAAGTAACCTACAATGCATTTTCTCGTTTTTTTGTATTTTGTCAAGAATTTCACACAAGCATTCTATACTACCTTTGCCTTTGCAACAGCTTCCATGTTGCTGGACAGGTCATCGATCTCCATCTTGTATTCACTCTTCTCCTTCTCCAGTTTCTGCTTGACTCTCTGAAGGTTGTCGATCTGCTCGCCCAGCTCTGCGACGCTGTCCGCCTGTTTCTTACGGAGAGCAGAAGCAGTGGCTTCATGCTGCAGGGTGGACTCTTCAAGGTCACGACGCAGCTTCTGGAACTCAGCCTCGCGCTTCTTATTCATCTCGATCTGAGAAGCGGTGGCGCCGCCGGCCTCCTCCAGCCTCTCGCTGATCTCCTCAAGTTCCCTGGAGAGGTCGGCTCTCTGCTTCTCAACCTTAGCACGAGCAGCACGCTCTGCCTCGATCTCCTCCTCCAGTTCTTCAATACGAGCCTTTCAAATTAAGGAACATATTAAAATATGAATAAACACTTACTTATAATCAATGGTTTTAAAGAAGATTAAAAAAAGAAATACCTGGAGTTCTTTGATCTTCTTCTGCAGCTGGGCGCCCAAAGATTGCTCATCCTCAATCTTACTCAGAAGCTGGGCTACTTCAAAGTCCTTCCTGTGGAATACAGTACATCGTACATCATATTTTAGTGGTAGTTTTTCTCCGTTGCATTTCATATTTTGTTATTATTATTAATAATCATTATTATTCATAATTTTATTCATATCGTGGTCCACGTTACTTCTTTATCTTCTCGTCAGACTGTTGTTTGTCGTTCTCCAGATCCATGATGGATTCCTGGGCCAGTTTCAGATCACCCTCAAGCTTTCTCTTGGCTCTCTCCAGGTCCATGCGGAGCTTCTTCTCTTGCTCCAGAGAACCCTCCAACTGCACAACAATATGTTTGTGTTTTTATTCAGTACAACAATATATAGTTCAAAACACCCAATTGACTTGATGTATACTGACGTCGTCAACTTGCTGCTCCAGCTTGGTCTTGGCCTTGGTCAGAGTGTTGACTTTGTCTTCCTCTGCCTGCAGGTCGTCCAGGGTCTGCTGATGGGCCTCCTGGAGAGCCTTCTTCTCCTTGGTCAGCTTAGAAAGACCTTCATCTTGGGAGGCCATCTCCTCAGTCAGGTTCTTCACCTAAAACAGCAGAACAGATTAGTTGTGAATGAATGGATCATTATTGTTGTATAACTTGATGAGACGGTCGGCTAGAGTGTATAATGTTGAACCTTGTTTTCAGTGGCGTGTTTCTCCTTCTCCACTTTGGCCAAGGTGAGCTCCAGGTCATCAATGTCCTTCTTGAGCTCAGAGCATTCATCTTCCAGCTTCCTCTTCTTGGCCGTCAGCTCCGCATTGATCTCCTCTTCGTCCTCCAGTCTCTCAGTCGTCTCTTTGAGCTTTGCCTCCAACTGGATCTTACTTTTGATGAGACCCTCACATCTCTCCTCAGCATCATTGAGAGCCTCATCTCCCTGGTTGTCAATGAAAAAGATAAGTGAGGGAAAATTTCAGTGTTTGTTCTGGGTGAGATATATGAGTTGAAGCTGCTTCCTGGGGGGGGGGGGGCATTAGTAGACTGAACAAGGTGTTGAAAAGGTCAGACTCTATCATTGTTAGAGCTTGGACGGTATACGGAAGCGGTGGCGGAGGTAAGGTTGCCAACCGTCCCGTAAAATACGGGTTTGTATCGTATTTGACAACTAAAAGACCTGTCCCGTAATGAACCGATACGGGACGCACTTAATCCCGTATTTTGGGGTCGTGGAAGAATGACAGCGCGTTATGGTGATTCTCAGTCGCTCACATGCGGACACTCACACATACACACACAAGCAGAAGGGGCAGCCATCTGAGCTATGGGAACAGGAGGAATACATGGAACCTGCTGTCTAGAGAGGCGCTAGGCACAGCTCATTGGTCAGTACTCTTCATAGGCATGCAGCAGAGCCAATCACTATGCAGTGTCGTATCTTAGCAACTATTTCACCAGGCTCCCGGTCCAAAACATTGAAAAAACTAATGGATGCTGTTCACAGCCAAACATCTTATCTACCTCAGAGTCAGAAAGTTCTAGTAGTGAGATATAACTAAAAAAGAAGAAAAACGAAGTGCAGAGCTGAGTGGGAAAAAGATTCGGTGGATTTTTATGAAACAAAAGCTTTGCAGTTTGAAAGTGGATATTCAACCTTTCCCTACAGCTGCAATGTTGGTGAGTTTAATGTCGTTTAATACAAGCAGATGCAAATTGGATGAATGGGGAGTTAATGGATGGTTTATGGCAAGTCACTTCATATCATTAGGCTATAATAAATCTAGAGTTGCAAATTGCAAAGGACTGTGCTGTCATCATGTGCCAGTTAGCCCTGACAGGGACACATATAGGCTACTGTAGTTCCTTGTTCATCAAGCAACTCTAGAGCAGTGGTTCCCAAACTTTTTCATGTCAAGGACCCCCGCTGTAAGCACTGGACCAGGGCTAAAGGACCCTCAAATTGACACTAATGAGCCTGCGGACCCCCAATTGAAAACCTAATGCCATGGACCCCCATAAGAGAAGATAAGGCTCTAGCAGTGATTCTCAACCCGTTTAATTTCAAGGACACCCAGTTTGTCATGCATTAGTCCACAGACCCCCATTTAATGGCATTTCTAGTTTTCTACCTCTGGAACCCCCAATTTATATTGTAAAATCTATGTTAATTTAACTCTGAGAGTATACAAATGGAACCAAATGGACCTGCACTCTCAGAGTTACAGACCCATAAGGATCCATTTGGTTCCAAAGTATCATTTAGCTGGAGACCCCTTGGAACTCACTCAAGGACCCCTGGGGGTCCCCGGACCCCATTTTGGGAACCACTGGCTTAGTAACTGTAAATGTGAATTTAAACCAGGTACTGAGAAGCCTGTATGCTTTGTAAAATGGTCTGAAATAAGGTCAAGTTTATGATTTGAACATTTGCCATTTAAGGCTTAATATTTTGTATGCCGTTTGTTAAACCTATAAAACCTTATGGCATGAACTATATGTTGGAAGGGTTAGGGTAGAGCAAAGTTTTAGGTCAGTGCAGACTGCAGATTCATTAAAGTCATGTATACTTTCCAAATCATACCTTTACTAACTTTTAGATTTCGTTTTTTGTCAATTTCATACTGCTAAATGGTCAATGTAATTACTAATTAAGTACCCCAACACTGATACACTGTTATATATTTTTTTTAAACCATTAAAATCAACTAAATCATATTATAATGCAAGTAGATGTAATGACTAATATTTATTCATAATAAAAATAATGCATACTATACACTGTAGCACTTTTACACTCTCAAACAGCTCATATAGGCCTACATGTCAATACAGGTCAGGTAGTATTTGATATTAATTATATAATATTATATTACAATTACAATATTACAACTAGAAATATTGTTCCTGAAAAAACAATGTGGGGTCGCTGGAAGCCAAAAGATTGTACTGTGTTGTTTAATTTAATGTAATTGATTAACGTAATTTAGACCTGAAATTGGGGGGGGGGGGGGGGTTTGACCGGAAATTACCCAATTTTTCTATAACATTTTCAAATAAGGGACACCAATTTTTAATAAGGGACACCAAAAAAATTCGGCGCGCGGCTTCGCCGCGCGCCTTACGCAGCGGACACTAGGCTTCGCCGCGTGCCCGAGAAATGTCCCTTATTTGAAAATCTAATAGTTGGCAACCCTAGGCGGAGGTGAGGACAAGGAAGAAGCTGGAGGCTATCAACCTCCTCTAAAAGGATATACTATGGACTATAGTAGTGGCATTATGCACATACACCCTCCCCCACAAAAGAACCACAAATTGGGTCTACATTGTATGATGCCAACGGCCATTCGACGGTCTACTCTGCAAAATACGTGGGCAACTTGGGGCCCGGGGGCCACATGTACGTGGCCCCCACCATCACTTAATGAATCAGAATACTGATATATCAGATATATTACTATAGTACTAAAATGTTCTTCTCTTTATTTAGTTCATAAAGTTAACATAACTATAACTAAATTAAATAAAAAATTCAATTTTCAGGATTCAAATTCAAAAATAGCAAAACATTATTCGGCATTTAAATTACAATTTCAGCTGTTAAGATTCCAAACATGCAAACAAATTTATGAGTAAACGGTAGTATTAAATGTAAGTCTATTTTAATGTCCAATGTATTTGTATTTAGTTAACAGTTAACATAACTATAATTATAGTTAGTCAGTAGTCACACTGCAACGCGTTTTGAGCTTGTAGATCGGGGCACTCGAGCGAGAGTGGAAATATAGTGGCCATCTCCATCGTCAAATTTGCCCACCCCTGGTCTACAATACATCTACATTCTACATTAGATAAAAGGTTTAAGATGATAAACGATATGAAATATTAGCAAACATTTCCTGTAAAGTGTAGCTACTTACTGATGCCGATGCGGCTGCAAGGCTATTCTTCTCCTGAACTATAGCCACCAGTTTCTCTTCTAGTGTCTTCTTGGAGGCCAGGGCAGTGGCCAGGTCAGTGGTCATCTTCTCATAGTTCTCCTTCATGTTCATCAGCTCCTTCTCAGTCTCAGCGCTTTGCAGAAGAGGCTTGATCTTGTAGTAGACCTTCATCCATGGCCAGTGTTTCACACTGACGAATGAGCGGAGGTTGAACTGGATGGTGAAGATGGCCTCTCTGTGGGAAACAGTGGATCATGACTGAGGATCCCCCTGAGCTGCAGATCTAGTTTCCATGAAATATGACTGCAGGGCGTTATTATTATAGCTTATTGTTATTATTATTAATATTGTTGTTGTTGTTATTGCTGTTGTTTCCCCCGGCAAAGTGCTCCACCCAAGAGCCTGGTTCTGCTTGAGGGTTCTTCTTTTTAAGGGGATAGAGTTTTTTCCTTGCCAACATCACCACAATCTTGCTTAACAATCTTTGCTATTGTATTACTAGTAGTGAGTGTGACTTTACATTTATTTTATTAAACAGCAATGACAACACAATATTAAGTACAACATGACACATTGTACTTAATATTGAATTGGTGTTTTCAAAGTACCTTCTAACCATCATCTTGACAAACTCCTTCCTCATGAGGTAAGCTCTTGCGAGAGCCTGAGTCATGCCGACCAGAGCAGCCAGCTTTTCATCTCGCATCTCCTCAAGGACACCCAGCAGACCAGCTTTGAAGAACACCTGAATAATGTTACAAACACTGTAACTAAAAAACCGTAAGATCGACTTTTAATGCTCTCGGGATAACGTTAAATCAGATTTGCAGTGCGTTTAACTTGTATACTCATCATGAGGTACAGTGTGTTTACCTTGGTGTGTCCAAAGCGGTAATCATCAACGGGAACATCAATGGACCCAAGCAGCTTCTCAGAGGCCTTCTTGTTGTCCATGAACGCGCCCTCGGGACATGCGGCAGCATTCAGTACTTTGTACCTGTTTTGTAAAAGAGGGTCATTTTGCATATCGGTTCGGAACTAAAAGCTCAGTTGAAGGCGTTCTATCAGGCTGTGTTACGGCCTGGTATGGAAACTGTACTGCCCGAGAAAAGATAAGCCTACAGCGAGTAGTGCGATCGGCAGGGCACATCATGGGAGGCTGGCAAGCTGCCCGCACTCCAGCGACTGTAGAAAACGCGGTGTGTAGTCAAAGCATCATCAAGGACAAGCCCCACCGAAGTCACACACAAACTGTTCAACCCTCTACTACAACGACCGTGGCGGGGCAAGGGGCCTTGCCACAGTATCAAGAGCATCACCACCAGGTTCATGAACAGTTCTCAACTGAACAAGGCATGAGTCTTGTTCAGCAGCCTGATGACAGGGGTGTCATCAGGCTGCTGGAATATAGTGACTTGGTCTTAGCTCTTCCTTGGACACCCATGGATTATACCAGGGACAAGGGTCTTTTCTTTGCTCTTCCTCATGGACCTACTGTACTTGCAGATTATACCACTGTCAGTCAATCAACCTTATGCGGATTGAGGTTGACACACACTGTCATTTTGGCAACTTCATGCCATTTCTGTGTTTTTTTCTAGCACCTTAACTAACATCCATAATGCACAGCATATCTGCTGCTATGCTCACGTGCCTGCAGCCTTTATAGTTTCTCTCTGGTACTATATGTAGATATTTGTGTTAATCTGCTTTCCCACTTTCCCACCTTTACCTTGTAAACCTGTGATGTGACAATAAAGCAGTCTGAAAAAAGAATGAATACCTCTGCTTGAAGTCAGCATAGGGGATCCTGCTGGGGAAGCCCTTTCTGCAGATCCTGATGCCCTCCAGCACACCGTTACACCTCAGCTGGTGGATGACCAGGAAGTTCTCCATCAGGCCTGTAAAGATGTTGCTTCATTATTACTAAATAGTTAGACACTGACCAAAGTTGCATTCACTGACCACCTCACTGTCATCGTTTAAATGGCTATTTACTGTGTTTACCTGGAGTCTTGGTCTCGTTGGGATTCATATAATATATATATTGTCTCCACCAGGCCGAAGGCATGGGGAGAGAGTGTGTTTTGCACTCCGTCACTGTGCCTGTGTGTGTGCCCGTGTGTGTGTGTGTGTGTGTGTGTGTGTGTGTGTCTGTCCGTCCGTCCACTAAACTCCGGCACACACACTCCCTGGATGCCAACGAACCTCTGGCCCAAATTTTCCAGAATGGCCTGATTATAGCACCAACATTTGAAAAACCCTTTTTTTATACATTACTCCTCCATATTCTGTCCAAAAATCCCTCAAATCGTTACACATTATCTCTATAGTCATGTGTTCAAGCCGGATCTGTCCGATATTTCATATTCCATCCTAATTGGCTAACATTGGCTTTCAAAGTTGGCAGGATTGGCCCGTTTTGAACAAAAAGCCTCAAATCATGCAGGTGGATTTTTGCAAAACACATTTCTTTGGTGCAAAATGCCTCAAATCATGAACGCAGCGTGCAATTTACGTGAAATCTTTCACAGACTTTCCTACTAGGCTGAGGAATATATCCCACCCTTTTCACATTGGCCTGTTATATCGCCACCAACAGGTGGATTTTTGCAAAACTCATTAATGGAACAAAATGCCTCAAATCATCCAATTGCATTGGCCTATTATAGCGCCACCAGGAGGCCACAACTTGACCTGCCCTGGTGGAGACCTGTGACCAGAGGGGCACTTTATCTAGTTATATATTTTCTGTGTTTACCTGGAACCTTGGTCTCGTTGGGGATCAGGCAACGCACAAAGTGAGGATGAGTGCTCCTCAAGTTGGTCATCAGCATCCCCAAGTTAGCCTATTGAGACATAAAATAGCCAATTAGGCTTATTGTTAGTAAAACTTGATTACAATATTGAACTTTTCTCTCCACTACAATTATTAAACATACATGGATCATGGATATAATGTTGATAATAATGAATAAATATTCGTACCCTGAAAGCACTAGACACAGTCTGCATGGAACCACCCTTCTTCTTACCTCCCTTCTTTGTCGTATCTGTTTAGATTAGTTGGAATCATGATTTATCATTAGTTATACAGAATGATAACAGTATTCATTTAACAATACCTTTAGGCTCAGGTGGATAGAACACACATTATATTATATTAATAAACATACCTTCAGGCTCAGGTGGGGGATAGAACAGGGATAGCAGTTTACATGAAGACTTCTGGTACAGCTGAATGACAGAGTCGTTAAGAGGATCTTTGTTCTTGTCCAGCCAGCCTGTGATGCTGTAGTCCACCGTTCCAGCGTAGTGGACCAGGGAGAAGTGAGCCTCGCCCTTGCCTTTGCCGGGCTTGGGCTTCTCAAAGGCCTTGTTCTTTCCCATATGCGCTAAAACCAGCGCCTCTGCAAAGGATTTGTCTGTAGCCTTCGGGAACATGCACTGCTCTTCAAGGATGGAGAAGATGCCCAAGGGCTTTGGAAAGGAAACAAAACAGACAAATCAACAAAAACAACATTTACATCATGTCCATTAAAGCACAAAATAATAGTATACCTTCTCAATGAACGCAATGCTGACAGACAAGTCTATGACAATACATAATATAAAACGCAATAATAATAATAATAATAATAATAATCCTCCTCAATCAGCTCAATGCAGACAGCCAAGTCCATGTACCTACCTTCTCAATGAGCTCAATGCAGATAGCCAAGTCCATGCCGAAGTCAACGAGATCCCAGGGAATTCCTTCTTTCAGGTACTCTTCTTGTTCCAGGACAAACATGGTATGGTTGAAAAACTGTTGCAGTTTCTCATTGGTGAAGTTGATGCACAGCTGCTCCAGGGTGTTGAACTGTGAGTGGAGTGGACATTTCATTAGCCCAATCTCTTGTGTAATTGTGAAAAAGATAATAAGTCCCCCATTTAAAACAAGTCTATACTTACATCAAAGATTTCAAAACCAGCGATGTCCAGCACACCAATGTAGTAGTTTCTCGCTTGCTTGGTGTCCAGCATCTCGTTGATCCTAATGACCATCCAGAAGAACTGCTTCTCATAGATGGACTTGGCCAAGGCACCAACTGAGTTCATTACCTAAGGAAATAGGAACATTATTAGTAGGGGTGTGAATTACACAATTTACAAACTGCAATTTAGACATTTAGCAGACGCTCTAAATCCAGTGTGATGTACAGTAAGTAAAACAACATTGAATGCATAGAAATAGTAATCTAGGATCGGTAAACCAAGAAACTATCATCAGTCTTGAAACTATAGGCTACACACTAGATGCCAGGTCTACAAAATTAACCTGGCATCTGTCTACATAACATGCTATCAAAATAACGTTTTAGTCTTTACATAAGCCTGTAATGGTGTCAAGGCTAGGGCAAGTGCTACGGGCTAAAGTGGAGTCTTCAGATTACGGCGGAGGATTTGGAGTGAGTCTGCAGTTCTAACTGCAATAGGGAGTTCACAGTTTGGGAGCCAGAAGGGAGAAGAGTCTGTCCCGGGTGTTTTAGGGAAGATTCTGACAGCTTCCCTGCGTTAGCTGATCTGGGTGAGTGGGAGGGGTACTACTCACCTGTGGCACAGTCTGGCCCTTGGTCACAAACTCGTTTCCCACTTTCACTCTGGGGTAGCAATATGCCTTAAGCATGTCTGCTGAGTTCAGACCCATCAGGTAGCAGATCTTGTCAGCCTCTGAAATATTCATACAATTTGCCATTTATAATTTGGGCATTTAGCAAACACTCTAAATCCAGAGAGTGACTTACAGTACGGAAGTTAAACGCAAGGTACGTCAAATTAATGCGTAGAGATAGTAACACAGGAAATCCAAACAATCAGTCTAAGTGTGACAATTCATTTGTAATATGAGTAAATTCAATACGCGTGACAAAGTCAGCATTATTTCATTTCATTCCTCTCACCCTCTGTGCCATCTGGCTCCGCCTGCTCCTCGCGCTGCTTCTGCTTGAACTTCATGACTCCATGATGCATCACTGCACCGGTGAACTTGTAGATGTAGTGCTTCTCCTCCTTGTTGAAGCCCAGGATGTCAATAGCATCCTGATGGAAATAAGCAGAGACGAGATTAAGCATTAGATTAACAAACATCCTTTAAAACGGTCTACAACTCAACAGTCAACAAACCAACATACTGCATAGGAGTGTCTGCACATTTCTGAAGTGACTTTTAAGAAGACCTTTCAATACCTAAACATTTAAAGACCATTACTGCGTCAAAATAAAAGTACATAAACAAACTAAATTCAATGCAAAGTTAAAATAGGATTCTTTTGGGAGGTGTTGTAGAAAAGACATTGTGCAGAGCAACTGACTGTGCAGTACACAGTGAGCAGTAGGAAGACTCACGTCAGTAGCCATCAGCTCCACTTTGTCGTCGATGCTGGCCACAGTGATCTGACCCATGCTGATCAACGGGAAGTCGTAGGGGTTGGTGGTGATCAGACACATATCTGAAAAGGCATTACAAAGCTATGGGTGAGCATGTGTTTTTATTCATTTATTTATGTTCTCACTGCATCATCAGTCATTCCATTTACCAATAATCTCAGGGATGTGGGCTGTCATCATCTGGAAAAAGATGTGGTAACCTCTCTCTAGAGGAAGCTGGTAGGTCACTCTGGACTTCTCCAGCAGATCTATATGGGTTGTACATAACTCTTATTAATAATAATCTACATGGAGGAATATACAATTTATCATCTGTGAACTTCATACTTACATGTCTCAATATCAGCACTGGCCAATTTACCCGCATTGTTGAAATGGATTCTGATGAATTTACCCTGTTTGATACAGCACAATTTGTTGCATCCCTCTACATTGTG
Source organism: Protomyctophum bolini (assembly GCF_963924005.1). Taxonomy (NCBI): domain Eukaryota; kingdom Metazoa; phylum Chordata; class Actinopteri; order Myctophiformes; family Myctophidae; genus Protomyctophum; species Protomyctophum bolini. The sequence goes on from NC_137881.1 coordinate 6,147,257, forward strand.
GAATTATTGCAGATTTTCCTCATAAAATTACATTATTTTACACTTACAAAGCGAGAGGAGTTGTCATTCCTCACAGTCTTGGCATTACCATAGGCCTCCAGCAAGGGATTGGCTGCAATAATCTGATCCTCCAGTGACCCCTAGAATGTTTTAGACATCGCCCAGTTTAGAATTAGCTCCGAATTCTTTTAAATTGAATTGCTATATTGCATATAAATGCTTTAAGTTCCAAAACATGTATTTGTTAAAGTTAAAAACATACAATATACCTTGATTTTACCGCTATCAGCCGCCGATTTCTCTCCAGAGGCAGTTGCAGCTGTTGCAAAGTACTGGATGACACGCTTGGTGTTCACAGTCTTTCCAGCACCGGATTCTCCACTGGTTATAAATTCATACATTCAGAGAAATGCACTTTTTGCACAATTTGTGTACTGTACAATGTTCTTTTTTTAATGCCTACATATACTATAATAGTATAGATGATGGAAACTTACGTGATCAGGACAGACTGGTTCTCTTTATCTGTAAAATGTAAAGCAAAACTTTTAGTCATGGATACAGCCCAAAACCATTATAGTTCTGCATTTGTTTACATTGTCCTGACTAGTACGTACCCATCAGCATGAACTGAAAGGCGTTGTCAGAGACAGAGAAGATGTGGGGTGGAGCCTCAATACGCTTCTTGCCTCTGTAGGCATTCACAACCTCCTGGTCGTACACTGGGAGCCACTTGTAGGGGTTCACAGTTGCACAGAACAGGCCAGAGTATGTCTGAAGGGGAGAAGAGAGAGAACATTTACATCATACAACATACATAGCACCGACTATGCCACACATCTGTGACAACTGATTACAGTCACGAGTTGCAAGTGGCATGAACTAATGAGCAACTTAATTTCTATGGTTTTCACTTGACATAGCGTGTACTCTTTATTTTTCTTTCTTTGCTATCAAAAGGTGAAATAGTGTATTGCTCTCAGCGTGTAGAAAAGCTTACATAGATCATCCAGGCTGCATAACGCTCTTTGACGTTATACAGGACAGAGGCTTCACTGAGGTAGGTCATCATGGCCATGTGTAGTGTGTACTGTACTGTACTGTACTGTACTGTACTGTACTGTACTGTACTGTACTGTACTGTACTGTACTGTACTTACATAGATCATCCAGGCTGCATAACGCTCTTTGAGGTTTTACAGGACAGAGGCTTCACTGAGGTAGGTCATCATGGCCATGTGTAGTGTGTACTGTACTGTACTGTACTGTACTGTACTGTACTTACATAGATCATCCAGGCTGCATAACGCTCTTTGAGGTTTTACAGGACAGAGGCTTCACTGAGGTAGGTCATCATGGCCATGTGTAGTGTGTACTGTACTGTACTGTACTGTACTGTACTGTACTGTACTGTACTGTACTGTACTGTACTTACATAGATCATCCAGGCTGCATAACGCTCTTTGAGGTTATACAGGACAGAGGCTTCACTGAGGTAGGTCATCATGGCCATGTCCTCAATCTTGTCATACTTGGGAGGGTTCATAGGGGTCACATCATCCTCAGGGACAGTTCTTGTCTAAGAAATGTAAAAACAACAACAACAAACAAACACAGAACTTCAGAATGTATTCTGATTACAATTGTACTATGCTGCCACTACTTGGTTTCAGACGCAGCTCTACTCACGTCCTTCTTCTCCAGCGTCTCCACGGTGACTTTGCCGTCCGCCTTACTGATGATCTTACACTTGACGTAGAGCTCTGCCTTGTCGGCCACGTATGCTGCCGTTTTGGCATCAAAGGGCGCCGTTTGGGCTTCGAGTCTCTCCCTCTCTGGCTTACGGAGATATATGGCGGCTTTGCCATACTGCTCCATCTCAGCGTCCGTACTCATGGTGGCGGCTTTCTGTAGACGGACAAATAGATGCAGGCGTTGATGCCTTTTTCTGACCGGAGGTCTGAGCAGATGGGCCTAATTATAGGACTACTGTATGTAGGACTATATTCTTATGGTTATAGCTTATTGTATTATTAAAAAGATATGAACACTCACCTTTCACTCCTCTACCAAGCAGTGAAATATTTTGAGCAACCCCTAAGTGTGGTGGGAAAAAACACATAATTTTGAGGACATGAACATATGTTATTGACATATGTCATATACCGGTATGTACATTCTTGCCACACACCACTTTGTAAGAGACATTTTTAAATCCCTCATCCGTTCCACATCTGAAAATCGTGATCCATTTCAATATTATTATAACATGCAATGAAATGAAATTAATATTTGACAATTCAGCTTTTTTTTGTAATTTTTTTTTTTTTCTTTTTACTGAAGCATTTCTTTCCTACACTTTAATTCCATTGTATGAATTAAGGTTACATTCCAGGGGCATGTGTAGACTAGCCAATCTGTACTCTTCCAAAGAAGTACTTGATTCATAAGAGTAAAAACACATACAATGCAAATGATTTAAAGTAATCAAATATCTAAATAAAATGAATAAACGAAAGCCATTTCCAATCTGGCCCAAAACCATATCACTATAAATAAAAATAATCATTTAAAACTGTACAATATAACTGTACAGATCATATAACTATTAACTGTATAAATTATTCTGTTCAGTGTCTGTAAACTCAGTATAGCTACATAACACTATACAGAGTAATGTTAAAAATGAAGAGCTAATATGTCTAATAGATAATATTATATGACTATGAATACATGTAGCTACTGTAACATCTCTAAAACATTTACAGTGGATTACTATGAATAGCCAACATCACTAAAAGATTAGCAGTATGACCATCACGGACCGATGGAAGTCTCACCGGCAAATGGAACGTTGCACTCCTCTGCAATGGGTTCATGTCAACCATCCCAGCATGCTTATATGAGGTGTTAATTGCAGGCCATGCAGAAAGTAAAAGTGGGAGTTGCCTTTCAAGGTCTGTTTTCATTCCAGTTGACATCGCAATTCTCATCCATTTAGCCATTTGAAAAAGGATCTATTAATGAACATGTAAAGTTATACTTCCAACACTCACATGACACTTATACTACTGTACATTCATATAGCTCTGTTGACTCAGGAACCTGACATTCAAATTCATGAGCAGGCTTGGATCGCTCACTGAATAAACTCATTGGACAGATGACAGACACCAGGCCGTAGTTCTGTAAGGTTACACTTCTACCATCATCAGAGGACACTGGCATGAGTGCCTCGCCTAGAGTAGTAACCTGTGGGGCTGGGTAAATATTTATTTATTTGTATTCTCGTATATGTGATGTACTGTCTTACCTCGTGGGCCCTACGAGCCTGTAATAAAGTTATTCATAGGCCTGTTGCTTCGGCTGAAGCCATGCCAATTACTTTATGGAATATAAATAGTGTAATTGGCAGGGTGGTAGTAGGGTGCTGGGTTTCCTCATCTAAATTCATTACATTACTTCACGTCTTGTCAGATACATTATTTACTGATGGTCTAATTAAGATGTCTCCCCAACGCATGCTTAACATTTTTATCATTTTATTCTAGCAATTATCCCCCCCCCCCCCATAAATCTGAGCTATTACTATTACTTGGAACATGCTAATATTCAGCGAGGAAGGCCAATAAGCAAGTACTCAAATACTTTACTCGAGTATAATTTTGAGGTATTTTGAGGTATGAGTATTTCCAGTGTATGCTACTTCATACTTCCACTACACTGCATTCCAGGAGGAATTCTAAAATGTAGTGAAGATTCCTCCTGAAGTGCAGCTGTCAAATTTAATTTGAGAGCTTTAGTTACGGTTGTTTTTTGTGTGTTTTTTTTTTATAGTCATGGTCATAGTTCAGATGTTAATGAGTTGTTAACTATACGCCAACAAATCCTGGCTTAACTGCCACTGGCTTAACTGTAAGGGCAGCGTCACGCAATCCTTTACTGGTAACCTTGGCACAACCTACCGTAACTTTATTTCCATTCCTTGTACTCATCACATTTCCTTTCAGCATTACATTTCATCATAAATGCATTCATTAGCAGACTCAGTGACAGATAATTGCACACACACACAGCCTCACACAGCTGACACAGTCTGTGGTAACTTCTCGTCACAGCTTGCCAGTGTCAAATCAAGCACAAAGTACAGTAGCCTAAACCCAAATCCAGTGGCTTAATATTACATTCCGTTGGTGATTTGTGTCATTCTTTGTAAAACAGGCCCCTCCCACTAACTTTGGAGGCCGATTACAGCCGAACGATACGGACTATGAAAATTCTGCCTGTGGTGTTTTAATCGGATAGGTCCAGAGATCATGTGTACCGTTTTCTGTGAGATTTGCACTAAAGCTGTAGGTGGAAGAGCAAAAAGTGTGTTTTGAAGAAAAGTCAAAATGGCAGAAAATCTATCCTGACGCATTTTACGACCTATGGTTCAAGAGTTATAAGGCGAAATGTAAAGTGGGCTGTTATAGCGCCACCATGAGGCCGACTGATGTAATTATTACATTAATTTTAATAATTATTCTGAACCTCCCCTCCAAGTGTTGTTTGTAACATTTGAGTTTTCGCATTGTCGATGGGAAGTTTTAATGCACTAATAAATTCATTATTAATCAATAATTTGTTAAAGAGAAAAAAGACATTAAGACCTCCGTAATATTATGGTCAATGCCTGTGTGAAAAGTCGGAGCGATTGGTGCAGCCAGTGAGGAGCTACGACAGTGTTTCAGACATTCATTCAGACGATTGAGTGAATTATTAGTATGAAGTATGACGATGATGATGAATAGACTATGGTCAGGGCTGAGCACAGAAGTAGCTGGGCTCCTAAAAAGGTGAAAGGTGAATGAGCCCTACCGCCCTTTTGAGGTGCGTCCCACTGGGAGGGAGGAGACCCCCGGGCAGACCGAGGTGCACATGGAGGGATCACATCGACTCACTGGCCTTGGAACGACAGGATCCCCCAGGAGGAAGTCACTAATGTTGCGTCTGGAAAGGGATGGAGTTCTCTGGTGGAGCATTAACCGATTCCCTGTGGCAATTAATTTACAGAGTATAATATAAATAAGACAAAACATAATACCAAAATGAACAAACACCCCTCCTCCTCTACAGTGCTTGGCCCATTCCAATCAACAGGATTAGATTGGCAGCTCTGCAGAGGACAGACAGGCATGACCAACAAACAATTTACATTCAGTGTCAATAAATAAACCTGCAACACAAATATGTCATATGACTGTGACTTGTCTTAAACATGCACACGATCACAATGTTGTGTCAGTTGAATCTTTTTGTTCTGCTGCCCCAAACAGGGCTCCCATGTGAAATAGATCTGAAATCCAGTGGTGCTTGTTACAAGTAAAAGTCTGGTACTCAACATTTACTTGAGTAAAAAACACACAAGTATTGTTATCAAAATGCACTTAACCCATTTTGGGTGGGAACCCTTTTTGGTTACGGTACTTTAGCTATTGAAAAATAGCAGATCTACAAGCTCATAGCGCGGCACTCTTGTACGTAGGTCTGCTATTTTTCTTTAATCGTGAAAATGTAGTGCAAATCTTTGAATATATTCTTTCAGAGCCAACGTTTTTAACTAAAATCTTTGCTTCTGGGGGGGGGGGGGGTCCCTGGAACAACATATTTTCAGATGGGGTCGGCGGCCAATTACATATAATCTTGGGGGTCCTTGACATGAAAATGTTTGAGAAGGACAGAATAGAAACATGAGGTTTTTCAGAAAACTGTCGTGATTTAGACTAGAGGGCATAAAGGTAGAAACTTCATCTCTCTCTCTGCTAATTGGCCCTTGACCCGATAGGACCCCGGCCTCTGCCTGCTCTATAGGGTTCTCTCTGGTGGGACAGGGGGTAAAGTTCTGCCCCTCGTTGCAAAGACTAGGGTTTCAAATCAACTCCCTAGAGCCTCCAGCAGTCCAGCTGGTCCTGCCGTCCTGGCGCTCCAACAAAGATAAATGACCATGTACGGACCAGGAAGGCAAGGTGGGGAGGGCTATTTCTGTCCTCCAGGTTGGCCAGGGGGGGCTGTTCAGTTGGGCGAGGAACTAGGAGGAATAGTGTGAACCAACACTCCAAATTAGTTAAGAAGTCATTAAAAGGTAGGGCTGAAGTGATTTTCTTTGGTTGAAATAAGTGTTAAATATCTCTATATTGTGATAGTACTCATTGGTATAGTGCTGCTCCTGCTTTTTTATTAAACAAAAATGCATTTTCCTTTTAACAAAAAAAACTGTTTTAACCATGACTTACATGGGAAAAACCCTCCAACCGACCACTTAGGCCCGTAAGTCAGTGACTAAACTGATCACTCATGTGAAGTAAGGGGCGCCTTGTTTTTCCTTTTGCTTTTGTAAGTCACTTGGTTACAGTTTTATTGATTCTTTCCATTGTCCATCCTGGCTTGGCTTGTTTCTTGTATGAAACAAATTATTCCATAGAAGTCCATAGACTTGGCTGGCAAACATCTTTGAGGGGCGCTAGCCCCTCCTATGCACAGCTTTGTGTGTAGGTGTGTTTGAGCATGGAATGTGTTTGAGCTCGGAGTCGGAGTGTGTTTGTAGCACGGAATGTGATGATTTGATTGGCTGATGTATCATGATGCATGATGATAAGAGCGCCCCTCACTTCACGGGTGTGAGGCTCTAAACAAACATAGACTTGGCAGGTGGGGAGGATTATCTCATCTAGTCTATCCAGGTTAGCCAGGGGGCCTGTTCAGTTGGGAGGGAACTAGGAGTGACAACCTAGACCTTAAAGTTAATCATTTGAAAATAGCTGATCTACAAGGCTCACAATGCGTTGCATCAAGATGTTTAAACATTTGAAAACTTGAAATGGTACATTCTGCATAATGAGTATATTTTCTTCTGTACTTTTTTAAATTTTGAACTGGACTTTTACATTGCAGTATTGATTGATCTCATGATATTTATTGTAAAAAGGATCTATGGGGTAAATGGTGCATTTATATAGCGCCTTTATCTAAGGTGCTTTACATAGATTGTGCATACATTCACACACACACACACACACACACACACACATTCATACACCGATGGCGGCGGAAACCATGCAAGGCACCAACCAGCACAACAGGAGCAATTCGGGGTTCAGTCAGTGTCTTGCTCAACGACACTTCGACACTAACAATAGTCTGGTTTCCCTGTGGCCAACCACACTCCATTTTATTTGTAACTTATGACTGCATTAGGTGTCTGAGCGTTGGCTCAGGGTAAAGTTTCTGCCCGTCGCTGCAGAGACTAGGGTTTCAAATCCTCCACGGTGGAGACTCCAGCTGAGCCTGGCGCTCCAACTAAAATAAATGTTTGTTTGGAGGAAGGCAGGTGGGGAGGGTTACATCCAGGTTCCTTCAGGATGGCCCCAGGGAGCCTTTTCAGTTCTCATGCTGTCATTTTGCCAGTAGAACTTGTAATTCCACAGAGTCTTAAGAACGTATGGCTTGTATGTGATTGTGAGGGGCCTGTCTGGCATTTTGGCACCAATAATGACATGCCCAAAATAGTGTCATCACAAAGGTGTCACGTGGTTAACGTAAAAGCTACCACAATAAGTATATTTCCCCACATTTCACCAGAAATGCAACTGCTTTAACCAGGCAACGTCACTCTTTACAGGATTTGGAGTTTAGAGTTATAGGGCCCTATCTTGTGCCATCCCTTACCCCTAATGACAGTTACTTTATCAACTATTTGCAACAGACTACATCAGATGTTAATTTGACAGAGAAATATGCAGAACTCCCTTACACACTAGTCCCACTTCTACTGAAGGACAACAATCAATCAACTATATTTGTCCAGACTCAGGGTCCAATAAAAACAGACAAGATAAAACACTGTATACAAAATAAACTAACTAACCTAACTAATCAGTTTTACGATAATCAATTATACCAGTGCTTTCAAAAAGCAGATCGATACCTAGTTATAGGCTACAGAGGCTGGGGTTAGTCAGCAGCATAATTATAAGGTTTTGAGACTCATTGAGCCAACACATACATTTGTACAGTAATAAAGCATGAAAAGTGTATACTCCCACACTACAGAATAACTCGCTTGCACTGCTGCTCCACCAACAATATACGCAATCATAAGCAATCTGCAGTGCTTGCTTTCCTGAACTTAACCCACAAGGGGGCGGTATACAGGGAAGTGCAGTATGCTCTGAAGAGATTTATCAAGTGAACACGAGTGAAATTTCCTCCCCAGCATGTTCACCTGTACGTGCCCGTTGGCCATCGGCCTACTTGAGAACGATGCAATTTGGGAACAAAATAATACCCGTTGTCAACTTGTCATAGCACCCGTTTTAACTATCTGTCTGTGTCCCTTTTGTGCCCATACTGTATATGGAGATCTCTGTATCTGTCTGTCTGCCTGTGCCTGAAGAGTGCAAACCGACTGAAAAGTGTACTGGTTAAGTAATCAATTGGCAGGTGTGGGGTTGCCATGGCAATCAATATTGGCTGAGGCAGAGGTGCACAGGTGAGGGGACTTAGGCTGATTAGGCCCACTGGCAGAGCCTGGCCAGAGCCTTTTGTGGTGGTTGTGGTCCTGTGGAGAACCGTGGGGCCGACCGACTCGATACCGGGCACTGCACTCCCTGCATTGGTGTGGAACACGTGTCAAATGTGAAGTCGGTGGGGCAAACGGTTCTCAGGTTACGTGCATTACAACCACACACACACACACACACACACACACACACACAGAGCCGTGGCACATTTATAGGATGCACACGGCTGCCATCTTACCAGCAAGGTGGTGGCTCATCCAAACAGAAAAGTCCTATTTAATTGTATTATGTCTCCTGCATTATGTGCAAATTCTAAACAGATGGTACACATATTGTCTTCATTCAGACCACAGCCATCTTGCCAGCAAGGTGCTGGCAAAGTGCTACTTCCCATAGCAGCCCAATCATCCAAACAGAAAAGTCCTCTCTAATCATATTAAACAATGCCAAACTCACCAACATTGCAGCTGTAGGGAAAGCTTGAATTATCCTCCATCTGTAAAGTGTTTATTGTTTCATAAAAATCCATGCCGTAGACATGTTATGAGCTATACTTCCTTGCAGATGATTATTTTCTAGGTATGAGAGTATGGAAGCGCTCGTTATCCGTAAAGCAACCTCCTGCTGCCTCCTGCACTATGTGCAAATTCAAAACAGGTGGTACACATGGGCCCAACGAGTGCTTCCAAACTCCAACACTTAGAAAACAATCACATGCAAGGAATTTATTGATAGGAAGTAGCTCATAAAATGTCTATGGTGGATTTGTATTAAACAAACACTTGTTGAGTGATACTCCAGCACAGAGAAATATCATCTGCAAGGAATTTCTTGACAGGGAGTATGTCTACAGTGGATTTTTGGGCCTTCCTATACACAGGTTTAATGTTTGTCTTTAGTTGTTTGTTTAGTAAACACATTGTTTGACAATTAAGGGAACATTTATGTCATATTGTCTCTTTATTGTTAATGGCGTTTAATGTTTGTGTTGGCACCGTTTGTTTCACATCACCATTACAACACCTAATCAACATGAGTAGACTTTAATAATATTAGCGCCCCTCACTTCAGGGTGTGATTTTTTTTAAACAAACACATTGCAGATAAATCAAGCTTTCCGTAGGCTACAGCATGTTGGCGAGTTTGACGTTATTTAATACAATTAGATAAGACTGTTCTGTTTGGATGAATGGGCTGTCTATGGGAAGTTGTAGCCCAAACATTTAGATTCTCGTAGAGGCTAAATGTTTGGGCTAGGGAAGTTGCACCTATGGTAGCACCTTATTGCTGGCAATTTCGGGTGGCTGGGGCTCCTTAATTAACAAGACAACTCACCCATTTTCCTTCCTTCAGCCAGTATATTGCCATACGTGTCTGCTTATTATAAGCGACCTTTTGCTTGTTTTTCTGTAAAGTCGCTTGTAAATAAATTATTGGTAGCTGGTTGTGTTTTTTTGGGCTTGTTTATAGCCAAAATCTCGGCCACGATCGCTCACTCACTTAAGTTCAGCATGGTGGTGTTACGATGAAATTGGTGACCTGTTGAAATATGTGTGTATACAATCGCATACTGTCAGTTGAGTTTCCGAATGTAAATCAATGCAGTTTGTATATTTGCAGAGTTCAATAGCAGTATGCAGGCCACATATTTAAAGACCTGTATATGTTTCTTTTCCCTTTCTGCTAACTTTATGATAAATTCCTGTTCTGTTCTTCTGTTCTTTATAAATGTTTTGATGAATTGAACAATTAAGTGGACCCCCGAGATTTGGGGTAGGCCTATTGGAATTTGGATTTTAGCAGTTGCTTAATGTTGTTTAAACCAGTGGTTCCCACATTTCTTCACATCAAGGAACCCCAGATTAATATGTAATTGTCCACTATTCCTAATAGTAAAGGTAAGATAAGGCCTCATGCATAACCCCCACAATACATTCATAGAAGGCACAAAGGTTCTTGCTGTGAGACGACGTTACATTACAATTCACATTATTAGAACATAATATAATATTGCATCATAAGATTCATATAAGGCAAATATAGAGCACTCAGACTAGCATCATCAGTTCTCCTGACACTACACTGACACCTAGAGGAAAGATTCAGCAACTAGTTGGTACTTAAATGTCATGGTATTAGAACAGTATTGTTTAAAATATATTGAATCCATGCATGATACAATACATTTAGATGATAGCCTACATAATTTCACTTTGTCACTTATCTTTTTCTGATAGCAATCATTGTAATAATTGCTATAGAGTGAATGTTCAGTAACATGGATCGTGCCATCTCCCCAGCTCTTTTGTAAACGGAAAAATCACACCCATGTGAAGTGACATAAACCCTCAAAGCTGGACATGGGATGATGGGAGGGGATAGCGCCCCTCAAAAATACAGACATTTCGGGTCAGGATACCAATATTTCATCCAATAAGGGGAGAGAAGTCAAACCTGCATAGCCGCCAGCCTTCACCTGTCTTTGCAATAGAGCATCGAAGTCTGACGTCAATATCGGTAGAGGGCGCAAATCCACAGGTTTGTGTACTTTTTATTTGTCTGGAACCAGGCTATAACCAACCAGGGCCTATAGCCTATATCGTACGGCATACTATAGCACGCCGTTTTTCATCATTTTTGAAGATTTGAAAAAAATGACGAAATGACAAAAACGATGGGTTATAGCCCATGTTTTTTTAAATTTTGAAAAAAAGTTATCCTCGTTTCTCATCATTTTGGACCATGGGCTATAGCCCATATCGTACGGCATACTATAGCGCGCCGTTTTTCATCATTTTTGAGGATTTGAATTTTTATTTTTTTTTAAATCCGCAATTTCCATTTCCGCAATTTCCGCAATTACCATTTCCGGAATTTCCATTCGCGCAATTTCCGCAATTACCATTTACGCAATTTCCGCAATTACCATTTACGCAATTTCCGCAATTCCGCAATTTTACAAAAACGATTGGTTATAGCCCATGTTTTTTGAAATTTTGAAAAAAAAAGTTGGCATCGTTTCTCATCATTTTGGACCGTGGGCTATATACTAATATGGAGCAGGACAAATCTAGGTACGCTCCCTACTTCAGTAAATGTACAGTAAGTGGTTAATGTACATCTCTGACCATACAGTGTCTCCCCACATGAGGCCGCAGCACAGTAAAAGCACCAGCTGTGTTCTCCTGGGTGGACTGACTTCTAATGTTGCGTTCACATGGATTGTCAAAGGAAGCCAATTACAACCAGCTTTAACATTATTTCTTATATTTATTTGGTCATAAAGGTTCCGTGTAGTAAACAATAAAGCATTGATTAGGGTATAAAAACAGTTAAGATTTAAACAAAGAAAATGAAAACACTTGTTTTACAGCAGCATTATACAATTACATAGTATTCTACTCCAACCAGCTCAGCTCTTACTTCAACAGTTGGTGGCTTCAACACTGCGAGAGAAAACACTAAATAGATAAATTGACCAATCGCCAGGACTGTCATTTTTTAAATTGAAAAGGGTGCATTTATATAGCGCTGTTAGCCAAAGCGCTTTAGATTTGTGCATTACATTCACACACACACACATTCACACACCGATGGCGGTGGAAATGCAAGGCACCAACCTGCACATCAGGAGCAATTAGGGGTTCAGAGTCTTGCTCAAGGACACTTCGACACAACCTCTGGAGGAGCCCACAGGGTTCGAACCGGGAACCTCACGGTTCCCATCCGGCCATTCTAGCCCTGAGCCACTTCATGTCCCCTTGTTATACTGTAGGCCTATGTTTACACTCTTTATATGGAATACGTCATTCAATCAGACTAATCACACACACACACACACACACGCACACGCACGCACGCACACAGAGAGAGAAGTCCATTCAGGTTAGATGACCTTCATAAGGACAGCCAGTGAAAGGTAGAACTTTAACCAAAGTGAGGAAGTCTACCAGCGATAAGGGTGTGTGTGTGTGTGTGTGTGTGTGTGTGTGTGTGTGTGTGTGTGTGTGTGTGTGTGTGTGTGTGTGTGCACATGTTGCGAAGGTCAGGGCAGGGAAATACTTTAGTCAATGTACATACTGTACTCACATGTACTGTACATGTGTCTCAATATTGACAATACTGTGTACAGCACATCTGTACATGCGTGCACACGTACGTATACACAATTACACATGACATAATTCAAAGCATTAATGCAGTACCAGTTCAGAGCACATGCCATACAGAACGGCCTGTTTCCTTGGGTCCCAGTATGGCACGCAGTAGAACTACAGCATTGTGGAGAACTACAGTATGGCACACAGTAGAACTACAGCATTGTGGAGAACTACAGTATGGCTGCTTGCAGCGTTCTGGAGGACCGATCATCCTACCGACTTCACACTCAACACTGCACTCCACTGGGAGCATGCACGCGCAGTCGCGCACACACAAGTCTTAAGTCCAGCGGTTGAACAGTTCTCGAAATATATGAAGGACATGTGGACAGAGCTTGGATTTATTAGCTACAGTCACAATAGCGGTTTTCTAACGTTTTAATTTCAGGGACCCCATAGTTTGGTTCCATTTGTACATTCTCAGAGTTCTAGACCTGTTTAGTACCAACTCAAAGGAACCCAGAGGGTCCCTGAAATCCACTTTGAGAACCACTGAGCTATAGTAAACTGTCTCCTTCCGACGACTGCTCATTAGCGCCTATTGATCACAGATTACCCAGCTGACAGAGCTATAAATGGCATTGATTAACATGTTGAACGGGACAACACGGCTGTGACATGAATCGGGGTCAATCATTAATTTCTCCGACCATAAAAAGCTCTCGCCAACGGCAAGTGAAGTTTCCATTTGTCTGGGTTACACATCAACAGCGAGGGCGTTTCACAGCGCTAAACCCAGGGAAAGATTGGCCTTCACAGTAGCTGGAATGTTGCAAAACCTCAGCCAGTTTTTTAATTCATGCTCTGTATCAAAGCGGTGTTGTACCGCTTTGCTGTAAGGCATACATATAAATAATCAGTGTCTCTGAGGTTTTCTTTTCTGGGTGAATTATTATGTATAATAGTACATCATTATGCTGTCAGCATGTCCCGCAGAAATATTTATCTGTTATCTTTTGTAATGCCGAAGGCAATAAATACATATTTAAAAAAAGAAATATTTATGCGTGATGATGATGGAGTTAGACTGACTTAGATGATGTTTGTCTCCAAGATACGGATATTTAGAGGTTGGGACGAATGCCCTGACATTATTACCACACAATTATAATTCTTAAAATGGATTAGTATTGTCCATGGCAGTCCAGCCCAGCTCTATCTGAACTCTGCCAAAGCGACACTGTGCTGGTGCTTTGTCTTCGACGAGGGCGACGAAGACGAGTTGACGGGCGTGAGCGTGACGCTGTAGAGGTTGGCGACGAACGCTTCCCAGCCTCGACGGAAGGCTCGGTCCAGGGCCTGGTGGGTAACGAGAGGGCAAAGGTCAATTATAAACAATATTTGCCTCTGAGATGTAGTGGGCAAAAAGTCAAAGTATTGAAAATTGGAAATACTCCAGTAGTAAGTAAAAGTCCCTCAAACATTGTACTTAAATGTACACCACTGGTTTCTCAGACCCTTTCATGTCAAATTAATACATTTTAGCTGCAGACCCGCATCTGAAAATATCTTGTGCCAGGAACTCCCCTACAATATTTACGTTAAAATGTTTCAAAAATGGACCTCTGGCCGTCCCCGGACCCCACTTTGAGAACCTCTGGCATAGAGAAGGGTTAACCCATTCTGACTGGGCACCCATTTTGGTGTTGGCATCATGTTATGCTTTAGCTATTGAAAAATAGCAGATCTACAAGCTCATATCGCGCCACCGAGTGGCGCGATACGAGCTTGTAGGTCTGCTATTTTGGAAAAATTTGAAGAACGACTGACATTTTTAGAATCTGATCTCAGGTCAGAATGGGTTAATCAGACCAGTGTGTGTCCCGTGGAAACCTCGTATGAATCTGATCTCAGGTCAGAATGGGTTAATGACCGTGCAAAGGATGCAATAGTGTGGAACACTGGTTTTCAACCTTTTTCATAGCAAGGCCCCATTATTGTTTGAGCGTTCGAGCCATGAACGACCATTTGATGAGATTTAGACGTGCTGACCCAAAACGAAATAATTTTGTTATCATTGATTCCATTCTCTAATTATGTAGACTTCTTGTAAATGAATTAAGTAATGCATGTTTAACAAAGTCATTTTACACTCTCAAAAGTTAAATAACTAATAAGGGTCCATTTGGTGACGTGATCCCCACCCAGGGTTCTACACTTCTCTTAGCCGATGTGTGTGATGAGGGTGATCGTTCAAAAATAGCAGACCTACAAGCTCACAGCGCATCTCGACGTGTAGATCAACTATATTTAGCTATTCTTGCCTGGGACACTGTCATACGACAAAGTATAAGAAAATATGAAAACGTGAAATATGGAGATACAAGGTTTCTGCTCGACAGCGGCGATTATGTAAGAAATATGAGTGATTAGCTGCGAACGGGGATTGGAGTATTTTATGAATGAACAAACTGTGTTTGTGGAATGATCTCTGACCTCAAATAAGATCAGACAGAAACCCTAGAAAGGAATGCTGGTGAGACGGAGGAGGTGATTGGTTAATGGCAATGGAATGTTTATGGTGTGGGCATACTGGGCGGGGGGTCAGTGGATGACAGAGCAGTGTGTGTGTGTGTGTGTGTGTGTGTGTGTGTGTGTGTGTGTGTGTGTGTTGAAGGAGGGGTAATTTGGAAAAACTGGAAGTCGAAAATCTCTGCAATTACATGAGGCAGGTAGTATTACATGTGGTCAAAACCACTCAAACCAGACTTATACATCTATTGTGTGTGTGTGTGTGTGTGTGTGTGTGTGTGTGTGTGTGTGTGTGTGTGTGTGTGTCCAGAAGACAGTTGTACCCCTTCAATGGGACCATAGAGGTCATTTGGTCATTTTGTGCAACTATGGTCACCTCACATACATTGTAGGCTACCTGGTGCACACTGAAAGCCTGCTAACCAAAGAACCAAATGAACATCACTTCTTCAACTTGACATTTTGACGCTGAATTTAGGCAGAAACTTGGATTGCATTAGTGTACCTGTTGCTTCCCGACTGTGCATGACATCAAGTCACAAGGGGAAAATAGGGCCCTAATACCTCCCGTATTTCATAATGTCTTCATGTTGAATCATCATGAATCATACGTAGGTTCTTACTGTAGCTTACTGTACATATGATTCATGACTATTTTATGTATTTGATGTACGGTAATACCATGTTTTTGTTCTTGCTTACAGTAAATCGCTCAGATTAAGAGCGTCTGCTAAATGCCTAAATTGTAAATTGAAATTGTAATGTTTTTTTGGTGTGACGCAAAAGTAGTGAAAATAGCCAATCTACACGCTGCAACAAGTTGTAAGCTTATAGATCTGCTATTTATAATTTTCACCTACTGTATAATGACATAACAAGTTTAAAGTGGTAAAGTGGGGGGATTTAATAAGCATTGAACCAATGAAAGCTATTAAGTTATGAACTTGTGACTAAATTTCCTTCCCATTTCCTGAAGTTTTAGTTTTGGAAATGCAAGGTTTCCGCCTCACAGCAGCGAGCTGGAGAAACAGGCCCACAATCATACTTTTAGTTTTAGCACATTATGCAAATAAAGCAGTTCACATATCTTTCAAATTTCAATATATCTCTGCTGTCGAGTTAGGAGGTTTATGCCCAAGCACTTTTTAAGGCTACTTTTCATTGGTTCAATATTTAAAGACGTAAAGGGCGTTCAATAGCATTGATTTATGAAACAAAAGTGAAAAACAAAAAATAAAAAAGCTCAAAAATGGAGTTAGGTTGTTTCTTCCAGACAGCAACAATATAGAAGATTTAGACGAGAAATTAGATCTGGTACTTTTTTCTAGGCACTAAGGATATTAACTTAGCAAAAAGGCGGTTTGTTGTTTGTTTGTGATAAAAAAGGCAGATTTTGAGACCTTCCATTTGACAAGAGTGAACAAAATGTCTGTTTCTCGACGTAGAAGTCTCCGGGCTCCATCTTGCGCCACCCTTAATCCCTAAGTATTTGCCATTTTTTACTATTTTGAAAAACATTTAAAAATAGTTCAACTAGCCTAATCTACATCGAGACATTGTGAGCTTGTAGATTGGCTATTTTAACTATGTTAAAATGTTTTTTTTAAATAGTAAAAAATGGCAAATTAGTTTAGGGATAAGGGATAAGGGTTAAGGCAAGATATATTATAGCCCTCCATTTCTGAAATGTGACTATTCCGATTTGGGGATAAATCTATGACGTACAAACAATGGTACATGCAATCCAACCCCAGGTTCCACCAAAGTTCAACGTCTCTTTATCGTCTGTAAACATGAAGTAGAAGACAAGGGAAACATTCCTATCAGGGATTACCTCATGGCTCGGTGACATGGAGCAACCGGGCTGTACTTTGACCCCAAGAGTATAATTATTATTAGGGGGATATAAAAGTCTCTCCATGGTGACTATAGCTTAGCATACAGCGCAGTACGAGGGAATCAGTTGTACTCTTTGAACGCAGACAGTGAAACTGGACGGATTACGTCGCGTCAACAATCTGCGCACAGAATTAATCTGTTAATAGGTCAGGGTAAAGGCTAATTCTGTGCATGCGTACGTGCGATTGAGGATTTAGGGTATTGGTTATTATCAGTGAGATTACGTTTAGGATAAGGATAAGGAATGTGAGTCAAAAGTTTACAAAAGCAACAAATTAAAATGGCCCACAGAAACTCTTGAAAACAAATAATTAACTTAAAAGCCCTATTTTGTTTTTACTTTAATTGTCGTATGACATGTCGTGCAAAAATAACTGATCTACAGACTTAAATCTACAAGTCTTTAATGTGCTAGTTTGAAAATGTTTGAAAAGCATTGATTTTAGTGAACATTTCTCGTTTTTTGTGACGTGCCCAAAACAGTTGTCTCTCTCACCTTGCGGTAGGTCTTCACTGTGTGCCTCTTCACCACCTTCATCCCCTGCTCCTGCTCTCTCCTCATCCTCCTCTCCTCCTCTCCCTCCTCCTCCTCCTCCTCCTCCTCCTCTCTCCCTCTCTTCTTGTCTCTTATGAGGACCTGGTCGTCCTCTTCCTCCCAGAAGTGGATGCGCGCGGCCTCCTCCGTCCCTCGCCCCTCCTGCCCTTCCCCCGTCTCCTTCTTCTTCACGCTCTCCAAGCCCAATTCTTCCGGCTCCGTCCCGGTGACCTCCGGGGCGGCAGGCGACATGGCGTCGCTCTCTGTGCCCGGGGTGGGCTTCCCGTCTTGGGGCGCTGCGAGCTCTTCCTCGGGCTCTGCCTCCTTCTGCTTCTTCCTGGAGCTTCGTCTCCATCTGCTGCTGCGTCGGCTGGGTTTCCTGCAGAGGAGAGTCTCCCCGTCGTCCATCAACCCCTCGAAGTCGAAGGTCTCCTCCAGCCTCTCTCCATGGCCGCACGGGGCGGCCGTGGGCCCGCTGCCCTCTGTAGTGCTGCTCTGCTTGTCCTCCTCGGCGTCCCGCTCTCCACTGGTCGGCTCGTCCAGGCGGCCGTAGAAGCCGCTTGCTTTGTCCAGGAACTTGGGGGCCCGGAGGGAGCTCCGAACGGAACTCATCCTGGAGGTCTTGCCGATCGCCATCTTCTGTTCTTGCCTCTGGTGTCCACTCACACTCGCCTGTCTTTTGTCTTTTGTTGCTGAAAGGGAGAGAAATAGAACAGGCAAGATATTAGTTTAATGCCGTTGATAGCCCAATCATCTTTCTCCCTCTCTCGCACACATGCACGTGCACACACAACTAATCATGTGTAGATAAGAGAGATAATGCCATATTATACACTGGAGGTCAGTGGAAGATATCTCCTTTATCAGTCCCTTCCTGAGAGGAGAGGAATGCTGCTGGCTGAATGCACGTGTGCGCTCACGGTTTTGTGTGTGTGTGTGTGTGTGTGTGTGTGTGTGTGTGTGTCTCAACGGCTTGCAGTCGGTGTTATCAGGGATATGCAGATAAGCATTATATCTGAAGACACCATGTTCCAAAACACACATTGTTGTATACACACATGACCCAACAGGACGGGAGGACTTTGACGTTCATTTAACCTGTCGAACCGTTCACTGCTGCCAAAACCAATCAGTGTGTTTATCTTCTGCGTGTCAGTGTCAGCCTGATGCCCTACGCAGCACACATAACCACGTCCTACCTGCCGTCACCACTTTTGGGCAATGTCTTTCTAAGCAAAACAATGTTATGTTATCAAAGACCATTCTACTAACGTTTTCCATGAATCTCTTTTTAAAACCCATTTTGACCTGAGATCAGATTCTAAAAATGTCTTCTACATCCTGACAGTTTTTTTTTTTAAAGCTATGTTTCTATGTCAGTGGTTCTTCAATTTTTCAAAAATAGCGGACCTACATACGAGCTTGTAGTTCTGCTATTTTTCAATAGCTAAAGCATGACATAATGCTAACACCAAAAGGGGGTTCCTGCCCAAAATGGGTTAAAACATTTCAAAAGTAGCATATTATGTTCAAGCTCACACACCACGTCATTTTAGTAGAGCTTATATCGTATATGTGGTATTTTCACCATTTGTCGTACAATGACGTGGCCTAGATACGTAGGGGCTTAAGTGGCTAAAGTATCGTTAATCTGATAAAGAATTCAAATATCCCAAGGCTACAGAAACTTCACTTGATGTTGGTGGACATGTGTCCCTCTCTCCTAAAACTGTGATCTTGTAAATAAACATGGTAGAACCTAGTCGAAATGTCCAACGGGCTGAAGTGGTTTAATGTTTAAGTTTTGTAATAATAATACAAATCTACAAAGTAACTTAAGGTGTAACTAAAGTTTTCAAATAAATGTAGTGTAGAAGTAAAAGTATTGGAAATTTGTAACGTACAAATACCTCAGAATTGTACTTAGCAATAGACTATATAGACAGCGTATAGTCTATTATATTGTAATACAATACATTACTGTGTACTGAGTTTTTTTGGACCATATACACCACACTCTAATCTATCCACCATCACAATACCAGTTTGTATTTAGAGGACCAGAAGCTACACATGGAAACCACCCAAACTAAGTGACTAATAGGATAACAGGCAGGTAGCGCATGAAAGCGGACTGCAGACATCACTAAGAAATACATAGAAACTGTGTCAGAGACAATGGAAGAGAACCATTTGAACAAGTGCCAAATAACAGCCTCGGGGAGGAAGGAACTTTAACTGAATGTAGCACACAAACATGACATTTTAAATTGAGTAATTGAGTAAAAGAGAGAGAGAGAGAAAGAAAGAAAACAAGACAGCGTTTACCTGCTCTCTCCTGTGTTGTGCGCTTGTGTACGACTGCCAGTGAACTCTGTTTGCTGTCTCTCTCTCTCTTGCTGGACTCTGTGCTGAGCTAAGGTTACACCCCTCACACACACACACACACACCGTGCCTAAACCTGTCAGCATAGCGTCACCAAAGCAAGCGTACACGCACACACACACACACACACACACACACACACACACACACACACACACACACACACACACACACACACAAAGTTGTCCAGTTTATGTTTTTAGTAACATTTTACAGAACACAGATAGACGGTGTGTAAGACAGAGAGCCATCTATTCTTGTTTTTTAGATATTCAGTGCTTGACACAACACAACACAACGCAACCTATAGACTGTCACTAAACACTTAAGCTCACACAACAACTTGCATCAGAAAGGGCCATCCTACTCAGAATATCTACATACAACTACGTACAATCAGCTGTGATAGACCTGGCCTTCAGTTCAAACCAGACGTTTGTGTGTTATCCCTAGGGCTATACAGTTTCATTAATCTTTTCGCTTACAATCTTTTTTTCCCAGTGCTTGGGGTTCGAAATCGTTTTAGCCCACTTATCAGAAGGCCTGTATTGTTTCCATCACGTTTGTGGCTGGAGTCAGAAAACAGACCTCAATAATAACAGTTTTGTCCTTAAAGTTGGCGCACACACTGAACACTGATTAACTTATCCTAATTCAGCGCTCCGATGAACAGGCTGCGCTCTACACTCTCTATGCTTGCGGTATCAACAAGGATTTGTCTCTGCCTCACTTTAAAGTAGGCGTAAAAAGATAAAAAGACTGAGCTCGGTCACTGAATGTTGATCCCACTGTTGGCACGGTAAACACTGCACTCACTGGGTGGGACAGGGTGTGTGTGTGTGTGTGTGTGTGTGTGTGTGTGTGTGTGTGTGTGTGTGACGTGTGATACCAATACGTCTTGAGAACAGAAACAGGGATAATTATCCCAATGGATTAAACTCCAGGATGAAGCCATATAGCACACAAACAGATTCATACTATAATGTATACACAGACGTCCCATACATACTCATAATACACACCACTGCATTCCCTTCCTGCTTTTGCAAGTGAACCTAAATGCTAAAACACATGCACACGTGAGCGCACACACACACACACACACACACACACACGCACGCATGCACGCACACACACACACACACACACACACACGCACACACGCACGCACGCACGCACGCACGCACGCACACACTAGATGGAGCATAATGAGCGTTATTATTCCCAGAGTGAAAGCGTGACAGCGTTTGGCTGACGATACACTCATTATCCTCACAGACACAGGTGTGAGTGAAACTCGACCTCTCAGCGACGAGGCGCACACGGTAATAAAACCTCCGTCTGTCTGACTGACTGACTGTGCAGAATCCTCCTCCTTCACGAGCTTTGAATCATCATCATCGCATGTGTCTGGCCTTGTGTAAGTAGGTAACCACCTCTTACTCACCTGTCGACACCACCCACCAGCATGTGTGTGTGTGTGTGTGTGTGTTACTATACTTGTGCGAGGGCCAAATGTCCCCACAGGTATAGTAGAATTTTAGAAATGGGCATTATGAGGAGCACTGCGTCTGTCAGACATTTGGATATTAGGTCTAAATGTTAGGGTTGGAGTTATGCCTGATTTAATGGTTGTGTTGCACTGCAAAAATAGCAGATTTACAAGCTCACGGCACGTTGTGAGTATATCAGCATTTTCCGGATTGAGGGTTAGGTTTACAAAAAAAGTGGTAAAAATGGCATTCATTCATAAATCACCATCATGAAATGCTGATGTCCTCACAAGTATAGTAATACAAATGTGTGTGTGGCATAGGGAACCTGTGTGTTGTGCACTGAGGTACACACAGATACCGTTCCATATATGGTCATTGTCCGGGCAGCCAACCACGTGAGGGCGTATAACGGCATGTCAATCACTCAGCCTTGGAAAAGTGAAGAGGTGGGTGGCGGTTGGAGAAGCTCCGCCCCCCCTGGCCTATGATAGGCCAGGAGGAGCTGCCAGGTGGGTGACCATGGCAACGATCAAGCAGAGGCAGGTCGTGGCTGGATGGATACCGCAGCAGGGCAATTAGCACAAAGGCAGTGACGTTATTTATCACGTCTGAGAGAGAGAGAGGGAGAGAGAGAGAGACACACACTCTCACTCACATTCACACGCACAGACCAGGGGTTCTCAACCAGTGGTCCGGGGACCACCCGTGGTCCAATCACAACACCATGAGGGAGTTCAACCCAGATTTGGCGCGAACAAGGGTTTAAATGTGTTCTCCTGGTATGCCACCAAAATGTGGAATGCCTTAATACCAACAGCCATAAACAACTTTAAGTCCATTTTGATACCAATGCCTTTGTACTTTTACTCAAATGTAAAAGTTTGAGAATGACCGGCGCAAGGCATTAAACTGACCCCCACCCTGACTAAGAATTAACCCGGGGACCACCACCCTGACTATAGAATCAACCTGGGGACCCCCACCCTGACTGTAGAATTAACCCGGAGACCACCACCCTGACTAAGAATTAACCCGGAGACCCCCACCCTGACTATAGAATCAACCTGGGGACCCCCACCCTGACTGTAGAATTAACCCGGAGACCACCACCCTGACTAAGAATTAACCCGGAGACCCCCACCCTGACTATAGAATCAACCTGGGGACCACCACCCTGACTAAGAATTAACCTGGGGACCACCACCCTGACTATAGAATCAACCTGGGGACCACCACCCTGACTATAGAATCAACCTGGGGACCACCACCCTGACTATAGAATCAACCTGGGGACCCCCACCCTGACTATAGAATCAACCTGGGGACCCCCACCCTGACTATAGAATCAACCTGGGGACCACCACCCTGACTATAGAATCAACCTGGGGACCACCACCCTGACTATAGAATCAACCTGGGGACCACCACCCTGACTATAGAATCAACCTGGGGACCACCACCCTGACTAAGAATTAACCTGGGGACCACCACCCTGACTATAGAATCAACCTGGGGACCACCACCCTGACTATAGAATCAACCTGGGGACCACCACCCTGACTATAGAATCAACCTGGGGACCACCACCCTGACTATAGAATCAACCTGGGGACCCCCACCCTGACTAAGAATTAACCTGGGGACCACCACCCTGACTATAGAATCAACCTGGGGACCACCACCCTGACTAAGAATTAACCTGGGGACCACCACCCTGACTATAGAATCAACCTGGGGACCACCACCCTGACTATAGAATCAACCTGGGGACCACCACCCTGACTATAGAATCAACCTGGGGACCCCCACCCTGACTATAGAATCAACCTGGGGACCCCCACCCTGACTATAGAATCAACCTGGGGACCCCCACCCTGACTATAGAATCAACCTGGGGACCCCCACCCTGACTATAGAATCAACCTGGGGACCACCACCCTGACTATAGAATCAACCTGGGGACCACCACCCTGACTGAGAATTAACCTGGGGACCACCACCCTGACTATAGAATCAACCTGGGGACCACCAACCTGACTAAGAATCAACCTGGGGACCCCCACCCTGACTATAGAATCAACCTGGGGACCACCACCCTGACTATAGAATCAACCTGGGGACCACCACCCTGACTATAGAATCAACCTGGGGACCACCACCCTGACTGAGAATTAACCTGGGGACCACCACCCTGACTATAGAATCAACCTGGGGACCACCACCCTGACTATAGAATCAACCTGGGGACCACCACCCTGACTATAGAATCAACCTGGGGACCACCACCCTGACTATAGAATCAACCTGGGGACCACCACCCTGACTATAGAATCAACCTGGGGACCACCACCCTGACTGAGAATTAACCCGGGGACCCCCACCCTGACTGAGAATTAACCCGGGGACCACCACCCTGACTAAGAATTAACCCGGGGACCCCCACCCTGACTATAGAATTAACCTGGGGACCACCACCCTGACTGAGAATCAACCTGGGGACCACCACCCTGACTATAGAACCAACCTGGGGACCCCCACCCTGACTATAGAATCAACCTCGGACCCCCACCCTGACTATAGAATCAACCTGGGGACCACCACCCTGACTATAGAATCAACCTGGGGACCACCACCCTGACTATAGAATCAACCTCGGACCACCACCCTGACTATAGAATCAACCTGGGGACCCCCACCCTGACTGAGAATTAACCCGGAGACCACCACCCTGACTAAGAATTAACCCGGAGACCACCACCCTGACTAAGAATTAACCCGGAGACCACCACCCTGACTAAGAATTAACCCGGAGACCACCACCCTGACTAAGAATTAACCCGGAGACCACCACCCTGACTAAGAATTAACCCGGAGACCACCACCCTGACTAAGAATTAACCCGGAGACCACCACCCTGACTAAGAATTAACCCGGAGACCACCACCCTGACTAAGAATTAACCCGGAGACCCCCACCCTGACTAAGAATTAACCCGGGGACCACCACCCTGACTATAGAATCAACCTGGGGACCACCACCCTGACTAAGAATTAACCCGGGGACCACCACCCTGACTATAGAATCAACCTGGGGACCACCACCCTGACTATAGAATCAACCTGGGGACCACCACCCTGACTATAGAATCAACCTGGGGACCCCCACCCTGACTATAGAATCAACCTGGGGACCACCACCCTGACTATAGAATCAACCTGGGGACCCCCACCCTGACTATAGAATCAACCTGGGGACCCCCACCCTGACTATAGAATCAACCTCGGACCACCACCCTGACTATAGAATCAACCAGGGGACCCCCACCCTGACTATAGAATCAACCTCGGACCACCACCCTGACTATAGAATTAAACAGGGACCACCACCCTGACTATAGAATCATCCTGGGGACCACCACCCTGACTATAGAATCAACCTGGGGACCACCACCCTGACTATAGAATCAACCTGGGGACCACCACCCTGACTGAGAATTAACCCGGGGACCCCCACCCTGACTGAGAATTAACCCGGGGACCACCACCCTGACTAAGAATTAACCCGGGGACCCCCACCCTGACTATAGAATTAACCTGGGGACCACCACCCTGACTGAGAATCAACCTGGGGACCACCACCCTGACTATAGAACCAACCTGGGGACCCCCACCCTGACTATAGAATCAACCTGGGGACCCCCACCCTGACTATAGAATCAACCTGGGGACCACCACCCTGACTATAGAACCAACCTGGGGACCACCACCCTGACTGAGAATTAACCTGGGGACCACCACCCTGACTGAGAATCAACCTGGGGACCACCACCCTGAATGAGAATCAACCTGGGGACCCCCACCCTGACTATAGAATCAACCTGGGGACCACCACCCTGACTGTAGAATCAACCTGGGGACCACCACCCTGACTGTAGAATTAACCTGGGGACCACCACCCTGACTATAGAATCAACCTGGGGACCACCACCCTGACTATAGAATCAACCTGGGGACCACCACCCTGACTGAGAATCAACCTGGGGACCCCCACCCTGACTAAGAATTAACCTGGGGACCACCACCCTGACTAAGAATTAACCCGGGGACCCCCACCCTGACTGAGAATCAACCCGGGGACCCCCACCCTGACTGAGAATCAACCTGGGGACCACCACCCTGACTATAGAATCAACCTGGGGACCACCACCCTGACTAAGAATTAACCCGGGGACCCCCACCCTGACTGTAGAATCAACCTGGGGACCCCCACCCTGACTATAGAATCAACCTGGGGACCACCACCCTGACTATAGAATCAACCTGGGGACCACCACCCTGACTAAGAATTAACCCGGGGACCCCCACCCTGACTGTAGAATCAACCTGGGGACCCCCACCCTGACTATAGAATCAACCTGGGGACCCCCACCCTGACTATAGAATCAACCTGGGGACCCCCACCCTGACTATAGAATCAACCTGGGGACCACCACCCTGACTATAGAATCAACCTGGGGACCACCACCCTGACTATAGAATCAACCTGGGGACCCCCACCCTGACTATAGAATCAACCTGGGGACCACCACCCTGACTATAGAATCAACCTGGGGACCACCACCCTGACTATAGAATCAACCTGGGGACCACCACCCTGACTATAGAATCAACATGGGGACCCCCACCCTGACTGAGAATCAACCTGGGGACCATTGTTGTGTTGGGAGGGGGGATATGGTCGTGGTGTGGGGGAAATAAATTAACCTTTCATATTAAACTCATGTTGCTGTTCATTGTAACTTACTCTATGAGTAAGCAGACACTTTTTTGATTATGGGTTATGATTGATTATGGGCACATTTCCTTATAATGGTGAATCAACCAGGCAATCCGGTTATACGGTTTCCCTTGAGATTCGAACTCTTTTCTGTGGAAGTTCTTGACATCAGACATCCCAGTATCCCATCCCATCGACATCATTAAGTCACCAGATTATTTACTGATAATTGTTTCTCAACTTGTAGGTTGAGAAACCTACAGATTGTGGAGGGGTCAGTTTAGTTTGGGGGTTAAGACCACAGCAAGGAAGAAGAAGGAGGGTCACCTATATACTGTGCATCAGGCATTATCCAGGACGAATGACTTGAATGACCTTGTGGCACATTCACTGACACACAGTACAGTCAGTCATCTACAGTTCACATGTTGCCTGGAGCTATTAGCCCCCCCCCCCCCCCCCCCCCCCCCACCACACACACATACACACACACACACACACACCTGAGATCTGACTGATCTTACAGGAAATAAACTCTGTACCATCATTCGTTTGTCACCTGTATCAGGCCTTGGAGTCATAGGACATATTAAAAAATAAATCAGGCAATATCCTCCCCCCCCCCCCTCCCCCCCAAAAAAAAAGTATAACTAAGGGGTAACGTTTTACCAAACTCTCTCTATCTTTGGGTTGTCTGATTTCAGTGGAAGGAGGTAGGGCCCGTACACCAATATTTTGGTATAGAATGGTTCTTGACGGATCTTAGTCAGGTCATACTGACCTGACGAAGATCTGTCAAGATCGAAACGTTGTTTATTTATTCAATAAAGTAATTCTTTACCAAAAGAATGGGTGTGCGGGCCCCACCTCCTTCCATAAATAAAGACATAGAATAGTCTGTCATATTGTGTGTTATATATTGTTGAATAGTGTCAACTTAAACCTATACTTTGTTCAAGCTCAAAATCAAGCAAAAATGTTGAGATTGAAGATCCATTTTCACTTAATGTTTCTCCCATTATATAACATGCCCAGAGGGACGGTAGGGTTTATGTGGTAAGGAAGTACATGTAGACACAGTGTAGAGACATATCTCTGTCTGACACCTGATCTGTATACAAACACTTTGAAGTCATATCGCCCACAGCTAACTTGCAGTGACTCACTTTAACAGCAGAGATGAGCTGGTTGTCTGGAGGAAATCGAAATATCGCCGGTTCGATCCCCGCCATCTCCTCCCGGCATCATGTGGAAGGAAGTGTCCTTGAGCAAGGCACGCCGAGGCTCTACAGTAACTGCCTTCCAACGGGCATGTTGGCACATCGCATCGCTGCTAGTGCCAACTATTTCCTGTTTAGAACTGTCAAAGATAAATGGGATAAATAGGGGAAGAAGATTTTTTTTAGTTGGCTGTTCAAAGTTGCAATTTTTATGTTTTAGGATTTTTAAGTCCACACCAAGCACAACAGCTAATTTACTGAAACAATGAATATAAAGATAATGGTTAAAACATTTTAAGTGGACTATAACAAAGACAATGGTGAATGATATTGTTATTAGTGCATGGCCCTTTACGCAGGATTCCAACCTGGGTGCTCCGTGGATCTATAACGTTAGAATGGAAATTAAGTCCATTTGGATACAGGATAAATTGTGCTTTGAGATTCCTACAACACCACGTGTGTGCAACAGTAGTGGTCTCACCCGACCACAGAATATAGAAATGTCACAATAGAAGAATAGGTAGACCAACCACCATAGTTGTGTTAATTTGTATTATCACACTTTACCATAAAGACTGGTCGAAATATACCTTTTCAGTAGAACATGTTCTTTGACCTTTGCTCCAGCCATCTTGTTCCACTTCAAACCTTCAATGTGCTCAAACATAAGAATCTAAAACCCACTGTGGTTTAAAGAGAAACAAGACAAAGTTAGTAATTACTAATTATCAGTTTAGTTATCTGGCTTGAAACAGTGAGAGAATTCCTTCCTTGAGTGCCTTCATCTACATACAGTGATATGCATACTGTAATGTAAACTGACCAGATTTGATAACATGTGTTAATGTGGATCATTTCTACGGACCCTGGCCACGTGGTTGGCTGTAGTTGAGCTGCTGCGATTGGTCTACATTTGTGGGGACAGAGAGACAGACAGGCAGACAGACAGCAAGGCCAGCCACGCCACACCAGAAAAAACAAAACTCACTGTTAAAAACAAACAAAAAAACTTTCAGACTGTATACTAGAAATCTTTTGCATTATTTGGTTTATTTCCTCAAGGCTGGGACAGACAGACAGTTAAGACTAGAACCACATTGTACACATTGTAAACAAGGAACAATATCAATATCTATACAACAATAAATAACTTATCATACACTAGGATTTAAAGGACTTACAGGCACTATTTAAAAAAAAACACACACACTCAAACAAACACTAGCCGTTTGTCATTTTCTTACAGTATCATACAACAGCACAAACGTCCACCAACTGTAGCAATTTTCGGACAAACTCTGTGAAAATCTTATATGTTGGCTATGTTATGTTAACACTTTATTATTGCATAAGGCAGTGGTTCTAAAAGCTGGACCCTCAGGGTTCCTTGAGGGGGGTCCAAATGGACCCTCAAGGTACACATTCACATTTGTACACTGCCAAAGGACAGCTGTGGGGGTCCTTGAAATGTAAAAGTTTGAGAACGACCGGCGCAAGGCATTAAAATGACCGATCCAATCAATATTTCCCCTTGAGAGTTTCTGAACGCATTCCTGTAGCTTTCGGTCTGCTTCCCGTCAGGCTACCGTATCCCCACAGCGTCACTCACTCAGCGTACCAGAGCAACAGAGTACCAGTCGTTACCATTGTTGAGAAAGCATGTTAATGCAGGTGGTGGTGGCCTAATAACTCACATTTCATTTATCCTACTTATGTGTTGATAATAAGGCCTGCAAGGAACTAAGTACAGAGCCTTGTGATTCAATGGCTTTGTGATGAGAACATTTTGTAAGTAAATCTAAAGTTTCAATAAAGAAAATGAATTATATATATATATGGGGTGGGGGTCACTACTAGCCAAGCGTGATCATCATTCACCGTCCACATAGTACATGTATGTCTGAGCAACATGTCTGTGATTATCCTCCATAAACGCATAATAGGATAAAGCACCTCGTTTGAACTTTGAGGCAGTGCATTGAAGCATTCCGAAGTTCG